>NC_054401.1:6290210-6890210 GCF_017976425.1 Toxotes jaculatrix | reverse complement strand
GCCGTGATAGACGCAGGCGCCACTCCAGCCACCCCAATAATGAGGATAATAAGAGTACCATAATGGCATATTTATGGGCTGGCTAGGAAAAGAAGAGACTGGCTGCAGTGTTTTGGGTTATTCAGAATGAGAGTGAAGGAGAGCGGAGAACTCCGTTTCACATACAGGTGTCTGTGTGAGACTGTATGGCTTTAAGCGATGTACAATATCATAGCCTGAAATTTCAATTACCAACATGATTACAAGATTTAATCCTTCACAGTTAAAGTCTGTAATAAAAGCAGCAGCAAACGAGTATTACCAGGAGTGATCAGAATAAAATTACTCACAAGAGACCTAGTTATGATACATTTCCATTTCCACTGGCTGCGCTGTGTGAAAGATCTGTCACACACCAGGTGGGCCTATCTTGGCATTTAATATGTTAATCTGTAATCTTCCTCTTCATTCAACTATTCTACTACAGGCACCACATTGAAGGAATTTCCTCCTTTACTGTCTTTCTCTCCAGTACTCTGATCTTGACACTTACTGTACCACAGGGGCTGAACAATGAAAGCAGGGAACTAAGGACGGGAATTTTTACCTGAGTAGTTATTTAAACCTTCTGGTCGATGTCAAAAACACTAGTTGTTTAAAGTAAACTTGTAGGCTATTTTTCTTAAAAGCTCAAATCAAACAAACTCCGTCTTCAAATTAGCAAAGTGTGTTAGTGTGTATGGTGGAGGGAGGGAGCCCACCAACACCTGGAGCTACAGCAGTTGGTATGGCGTCATCTGTGCAACAAGTCTGTTCACCATCTGTGTGGAAACAATAAAATAAAGTACCAACTAATGTATAATAAAGTTTCAGCACAGTTTAGGTTCACCCACTCGTTTCCTCTTTCCTTCTCTGTTGCGCACATGCACTCTCTGGTTCTCTTCCTCACTTCCTATCCTTATTAATTCAGCACCTCTGTGTCCAGGCAAATGTACTTTCAGATATGAGATGAGGCTCATTTTTGACAGAGCCAACACACTTTCTGCTGTCCTGTACCTGTGCTCGGTCCGGGTGAGAAGATCCTGCCACCACCACTGAATGCATCCTAAACAATCACTGTTATGTTTATGGCTGCTTGCTGTCCAGGTGATCAGCTTGTCTTGCTGATCTGAGGGGTCTACAACAGGAGATTAAATTTGTCTTGCCTTCTTTTTGCACCACGTCTCATCCTTCCTTCCATCCAATGAATTATGCATCATGGTTAAACTTAGGTTAGAAGAGTCACACAGATGACGATACCCTGGCAAATGAGTGGTTGCCTATTGCGACAAGGCACCAAGTTCAGTGTGGGTGGTTCCAAGATTTGGCAATGCCAGTTTGGACAAAATAACATCTTTACAAGTTTAACAGGTTGTCAGTGACATCAAACCAGTCTGTTAGCTATTGTTAAAAAAAAAAAAATAAAAAATTAAAAAAGCTTTCAAAGGAAGGACAATCTATCCCAAAGCACAACCCACCAATCCTTAGCCACCCTCCAAAAAGGTGCCAGACACTTTGGGTGCATCCCTGTGGAGAGGAAGAGGAAGTGATGAGTACCCCAAAGGGCAACGGAGGTCACTACTGACCAGCGTGACTGCCAACAACCCCAGGGAAGGGAAAGATGGAGTCAATGTGTCTGGACCCCCACCCCAATCAAAAAAAAAAAAAAAAAAAAAAAAAAAATCTGTCACTGTGTCAGGAGGGGTGTGTGGGAGGTGGCGGGCTGGGTCAGGGCGGGGGTTAGGGGGAGTGGGTGATGGTGGGTACCAGACTGGGGCACCTCGGGGGACTTTTGGGGAGGAAGAGCCATGCACCATGTCTCCTGCTACCAACCGTTGTTCCCTCATTTGATTGTAAATCCATGAATAATGCATGGCGGATGGGACTGAAGGAGGGGGAAGGATGATGGGGTGGTGGGGGGGACCTCAACCTTAAAGGGGCCCTGCCACAGTGGGAGTCATTACCGATGAACAACCACACTGATGAGCCACAGAGAGAGAGAGAGAGAGTGAGGGATAGAGAGAGTGTGTGAGAGAGGGAGAGAGAGATGGGGGATGAATGGAGGAGAAAAACAAACAAGATATAAAAAAAGAAAGGAAGATGCCCAAGAAACCAGGCTTCTCAAACATTTCAAGCATGCCGCTTATTGAGTGTTTTTCCCCTCCTCTGTTTTCATCACTCTGTAGATGTTTTGTTGTTGTTTTCATCTGTTCATTCATCTATCCATAATTCAGCTCGGGAAAATACGACATATTTTTCCTGTTTGTTTGTATTTGTTGCTGAGCTTCTTTGTAATAAGTTTCATCTGTAGGCAGGCCTGTGGTGAGCACAAATAAATGTACAGTAAAAACTTTAAATACTTTGGTGCAACTGATGTGCCTACACTCTAAGGGAAAACACCAACTGGGTAACAGCGCTGGGGATGTTAATGACTTATCCATGAAGATTTTGATCAATTATTTGACCTAGAATGCATTAACCAGCAATGTGCCCTTTGGGCACAGCATTATTTTTCATCCCCAGGACATCATTTCAAACTATGTAGGTGTTTAAAAAGGATGGACCGATGCTGAATTTTCGCACACCTGGAATCACTGCTCCATGATTAATGCAAACAACTGTGATCAGAGCCTGTGATGTGGGCATGGCACATGTGGTTTTCCATATGACAGGAACAGCAAGGTAAAAGTTTACTGCCTTCAAGACATGTTGGAGCTATGAGGCTCCCTCAAACTGCAGCGAGTTCCTGTCACCTGCAGCTCCTCGGAGTTCACTGTGGCTTCTGCTTCTTTTACTAATTTACTATTCATTTACATTTACATTTACAAATTCTCTTTGAGTTGCGCAATGTTTCAGCGTTGAGACAGAAATTAAAGTCAGGTAATGTATTGTAAGGTGTGATACAGCGATACCATGAACAGAAGATGGATTATTACATATTGGCCCGTGACTGGGGTTAGTACAGTTAATATCAATCAACTAAAGTATACCATGATTGATTCTGATGCTGATTTTTGATTCTCTGACATTTTGAAGATTTAATGGTAAATCAAAAGTATTACAAATATTGCAAATGTTAACACACACTGTTAAATGATTTGAACTATACAGAAAGAGTACTCAGACAGCACAGACTTGCATCAACACATACTAGAGCAACACACAGCAGACTGTGCTCACACTTGGACAATGGCAAAAAGTCAGAGAAAAGAGACTCACACTTGCAAATCCATAGAAACACAATTCCCTTCCGCATATGCAAGTTGGTGGCGCAGGAGGTGGGTGGGAGAGGGAAACGAGCAGAGCCATCCAGCAGTATTGCTGCTGCTAGCAATGTGTGCTTGTGTGTGTCTGCAGGTGTGTGTGTTATCACGTGTGCGTGTGTGTATGTGTGTGCTTGAGAGCCAGTCCTGCGGCAGCAGCTAAGGCGCTGTAACAGGACTAGGTGTTATCACTCATTCTGATTCCGTATTACAGCATGACGGATGGGCCCCCGCGGGCCGGCGAGCGTCGCCGCGCGCTTATTACCGGGGCTCTTAAGTGGGAGTTGATTTAGCTTAAATAGGTTGTTTCATAAGGAGAAGACACCGGCGCTGTCACCACTGCTCTGCTCCTCGCTACAGCAAACCGCCACTCTAATTGAATAATGCCTCCTCTACATACCTATTAGGGTGCTTAGGTACATAGTGTGCCCCAATAATTGCTTATACAACCTGGCTAATTTGGCCTTCACCCCCTGCGCACACACATACATACACACACACACACATACAAACACACACACACACACACAAAGCCCAGTCTTCCCCAATGTGTGATATTCATGTTTCTAATATAATCCACGATGTGTGTGCTCTTTGTGGGTTAGTATTTTGGAGTATTCAGTGTTTGAAGATCATCACCAATGCTCCGATGTATTAGCAAAAACAAAACAAATAGGCCTATATTTGTGTCATCAATTCAGGACTTGTTCTAATTTGATATTCCTTTAACGTGAATCGAATGGAATCACTGGATTCTGAACACTATAAAAGTGCAAATAGGCGTACAGTATAAAGGATTAGCGTTTCATTAGCATATCACAGAGAGATATTTGAGAATGTGTTTTCCACTAATACAAGTGCATGGTGTTTTAGCGTGGAGGTGGTTACGATGGGAGGAGGCTCAGATAAAGACATTTCGATTAACAAAACGATCCGTTTCCCTGTCTCTGTTGGCTTTAAGAGATTATTGCTGATGCAACAGTGCGATGGTATGTGAATTGTGCACCACTGAGTGGAACCTGTGCCAATTCTCTGTAAGTGAACAAGGCGCCATGGATTCTTGCCAGTAACAACATACTCTCGGGGAAGCCGAAGTTGGCCGTCAATCATGAGCCCTTAAATGGAAACGCACACATTTGTCACTAGCCCCCCACTTCACTCAGTTAGTCAGACAGATGCGCCGATATTCATCCACAAGCAAAAACACAAATAAACACACCGTACAAGCACCAAGAACCATCTTTAGCAAGTCCCACCGATTTAATATTATTTGAAATTACAGGATCTCTAATCTCAGAGTTAAATGTGTATTGTATGTACAGTGGGAGACCACACTGAAAATAATATTTTTCACGTAAACCTGGAACCTGGATCAGAAAGTTTGAGGATTAACAAACATTTAAAAACACAAGAGGTTATGTAATGTAAAATGAAAAATAAATATTTAAGATTCTGCACTATTTCTAGGTGGGCAGTCAAATTTAAGCAAATTTTGGGGTGTTGACCAACTTAAAACTTCTGTACAAAAGGTCACATTTCCTTTAGTTAGATCCCTTCCATTGAACCATGACTCTCAGATGACACTCAGGTGTATCTGATCTACTTATTAGAGACTCGTTCAAGTAACTCAACTTGTGCCCAGTGTTCACCTGTAAAGAATAAAGAAACTGTAAGTCATACTTACAATTAGCAGATATTGGTAGCTATTAATAATTACACATCCAGGTCCCTTACAGCTTATATTCACATAGTCACACACTCAAACCAACATACATACAAACAATACACCCCCCCTATCCAGACACATAATGAAACACACACAAAAAATCCTCTCAATAAGCCCCCTCACAAGTGCACACATTCATATACACACACAAACATTTACAGAGTATACATTTGAGCAGTGTGTGCTGACGTGCCCACTTATACACACAGCCCTGTGGGTGCTTTGGTGTGCCACCACGCTCTCTTTCCCATGCATGCTTGCTGTGCCCTCTGGTTGGCGGTGATTGATGACGGCCATGGAGAGGCAGATCATTTGGGTGGCCCCATCTACACAGGACGTAAATCAAATCAGCTTCGCTAATGATTCTCAGACGCTCATCTGGCAGCCACGGCCAGAACCCTATCGGGTCTTGAACGGAGGGACAAAAGAAACATCAATAAGTCCCAGAACGATTTCATTTGACCATCCGTTACAGGGATTGACGTCCATTTTCTTAAAGATTTCTAGGTGAAAGAGAGGCACCTCTGTCTAGGAAAAAATCAAGGCGTCATCATCTGTGCAGCATTCCAGCTGTATAATTGATGCATACGTGGTGTGTGGGCATGTATGTGAAGCGCCATGGATATGCATGGATCACATCTAAATATCCATGGATATTTAACCCTGTGAGACCTGAACTATGAAAGAATGGTCAGAAAATTCTAATTTTTCAAATATGAACTCTTTATTTGTCCCTTTGACAAAATGTAAAAAAAAAAAATTAAAAAAAAAAAATTCTAAGTATATTTTTTGTTTGTATCACACATGTCAAAACATTTAGAAAAGTGAGGAGTGTCTACCAGGAGTCAGTATACGAGCATAAGAGTTCATCTAAAAGGGTTAAATGCAAAGTTTATGCTTGATGGTGATGCAATGAGTCCCAGAAATGTGGGTATCATATATGATACGTACGGGCTCACAGGGTTAAATGTGATGCAAGGTGATGTAATGTAGCTGAATAGGGAAAAGATTGCTTCATTGGAATAGCTGATATCAGCTCTGCTACGGTGTGAATCGCAAACATGACAAAACAATCAAAAAGCTATGTGGCAGAGAGAATGAAAACTCCACAATGAAAACTCCAGCCTCCAGACCATCAGCACTGTCTCTGAACCAGTCTGTGAATCCAGTCCTGTTGCTAGCAGTGATGTGATGGATAACCCTGGCAGGCAAAAGGACTTCAACCCTCAGGCGTCTGGGGGTGACCCATTACAACTTTTCATTAAACCGTCTGTCCGATGCACTGCCTTGATTTGTCCATAATTTATGATGCCATTACTAGCTAATTAGTGCCAGGATCCCTCTGCCCTGCTAGGCATGCCAGGCCCTTGGCAGTTAAAAGAGGCACACACTGCTGGCTTTCATGGCACAAGTACTAGCAAAGGCTACTCTGACCAGGTGGGGCTTCATTTTCCTTTTAAACTGTGGCCACAAAAGTCGGTAAATACAATACACTGCCACATCAGTAAAATTATGTTCCGAAGGTTTGAGTGTCTGTTTCTGCAGGTGTTGTATTTTGGTAGCTATCACTGCCCATACTGACTCAGTCTATCCTAAACAAACCACTGCTGCTGTAGCTGCAGATTTACCACAGGACTTCTCAAACAAAGTCCAACCTGACTACACAGATGGAACAGAAAAGCCTTTCAGCATGTTACAGGTTGAATCACTGTTAATCAGTGATACAGAGCAACAAATCATTTTACTTTTTTTTATATTTAAGTGTGATTAATAACCATTCTTTATGAAACAGAATTTAAATCTTGATTCCTTTGTCTTCACAGTTATTTGACCCCAGCAGAGAGCCCTCGAAAAATTCAAGATGTGCATCATCTGCATATAGAACAAATGTTTAACAGTAGCCTAGCAGAGCAGAGAGTGACTGTCCTCAGCAGCTTGTCTACAAGATTGGAGGGGGGGGGTCTCATCACAGCCAGTGCACCCATGCATGAAAGTCAATCCACTGCTTGTGTGTGTTTTATTTATTCATTAGTGACACGTGGCTTGAAAAGGAGGAAGAAAAAAGACAAGAAAGTTCCATTCAAATAAGCATGGCATCCCCGGAGCAGGATTGTAAGAGAGAGAGAGAGAAGGGGGGAGAGATAAAGAGACAGAGAGAGAGAGTGTGTGAGTGTGTGTGTGTGTGTAGAAAACAGGGTGCTGGAGGAAAGGGAGATGAGGGAAGAGTGGGACGACTTCTTTTAATTTGGGGAACCCCTCGGGGGAAATCGAGCCCGTGAACACGCAATTACGACAGTCATCAGTGAAGCGCGCACGTGAGGAAGTGGGGCGTCGAGTGTAAAAAAAAACAAAAAAAAAAAACAAAGAAAAACAAATGAGGATGGAGAAGGAAGAAATGATTTGAAGTATTATTATCTCAAGTCTCAGGCATCCCTCCCCCATTGATAATCACTCACATACACGTGCAAGTGTGGACACACACACACGTAATGCCCTTCACTTTGGAAATGATAAATGTAACTAATACAAAGGTAATCTATTACAATTAACTGACAGTTTGGGGTGGGGGGGAGACCATCATCATTGGCCAATTATCATCTTATTATGGGTGTTAAGTGGCCTCATATTAGGGTCAGTGCCCCTCATTTCAAGGGAAAAAATAATTGTTAACCTCGGTAATAGCGATACACGGAAACTATTTAACACACCCCAGGGGGATCTCTCACACCTCATACACAAACTGCGTCAGAGCAGTGGCCGGAAGTTCAAATGATTTTCTACAAAACTGCTGCACTTCCAACCTGCTGTGGCAGTTGAGGAGTTTCAAAGAGTCGTGTCTCAGATTTATCCCAGAGATGCATCAAACTCAATGTGTATACCTGACAAGGAATGTTAAATTACCTTCTGTTATACCAGCTATATAAAGACTATATCAAATCATATTTTGTTTGTGTTCTTTAAAATACTTTACATCCATGCCAGCTTTATGTAGCTGTCCTCATTTCACAACATTAGACAGGTCAAGCCACCTGCTCCCATGCCAATATCTGCCTGTGACTGGTTGTACTGTAAGTAATTCAAAGCTATTCCAAAATGGAGACAGTGCACCTCCAATACAAGCATTTCACTTTTTTGCTTTGTTCTGCTTGCTCCACTAAAGTTAAGCTATGTTCTCAAGCTAATTAATAAATACTATAATTGACAATGGCCATCATAGAAAAAACATCAATTCCCCCAAAACAAGAATACTGCATTCAGTCTTTAATCTGACACAAGAAGTCGCACTGTCAATAACAAAGGTGATCAAATTAAGTTTTTGATTTGAAAATTCAATATTACCCGACGAAGGTAAAATTCTCATTAGACTGAACCGAAATGATTTTAAAATAATCACATCTTTGACCCATCGCAAGTGGAATAAACTTCTGAGATTTGGTAGCCTTTTTAAAAGTTGATTCCTTTTCAAAACAGTGTATGCAATGAAAATGGAAAAGCCTCTAAGGATATATGCAGCGCTGCACTTCCCGTCAACAGTCCACGGGAAGAGACAAGAGACTCGGTAAAGTGTGTTTTCCAATAACTTTTTCTTTTGAGTCAGGTAAAAACCAAATCCATTTAGCTTGTAGATAACAGTCAATCTTATATGAATGACTCTCCTAAGTCAACCTGGGGTATATGATTTTAGGAAATCGCTATTTGCAAATAACTTTCAATTCCTTTCCAGCTTAAATCAAGTTTTTCAGGAAATTCTCTTTGTGGTTTATTGCATCTGGCTGAGTGGCCTTTATTGTGCTGGCTCTCAGGTGGGCTTTTATATGGGAAGGCCGGACCCCGGGGTCCTGTGTCGCCTCCGGCTTATATTGAGACAGACACCGAAGTGACGATCTCCCCCAATAGCCTGACTCCCTCACTCAGCGAATCCTCTAAGTGAGTTACCTGTCTAGGAGGGTGGCTTAGATAGAATGAAACACTCACTTGTCACTTTTATTAACCCTCTTATTCCCCCTTTCCCCCCAACATCCCCCCACAAACCCCACAACCTAGTACTACTGCTCTAACCCTGTCTTCCTGCCCACCAAAATTCCCATCTTTCTTTTCTTTTCTCCCCTACATTAACCCGCAATTCTCCCTATCACACCCCCTGAAGCCAAAATCATCTCCATTTTGCATAATGCTCCATTTAAACTGATAGCGGTGACATGAGCGGGAGGGCGCTCGGAGTGAGTTGGAGAGAATGGGGAAGGGATGAAGCTTCGTCCTCTCTCTCTCTCACTCATTCTCTGTCTCCCTCCCTTTGCGGCGGGCTGTGACCCCTGGTGGCAGTTATTATCCACAAGGTCACAGTTGGTCCCTTGTCCCATGAGCAGGACACAGCCCCTTCCTAATGTAGTCCCCCACAAGGGCTGCTCCTGTGAAGCCATATACTCACTGCAGAACCCCTCCTCCTCCTCTTCAGCACACATACGTAACACACACAGTACACAGTATACCCTGCCCATCCATCTAGCAAGCTTTACTCTGTTCAGCCACTGCCTAGTGCTAGTCAAGTGTGGTTCCTGGAAGCAGGAGAAGTGATTTAGGGTGGGAGGTCTATTATGTTATCAATGTGATACCGATTCATCACATAACACATCATGCATGCATTACAAGGCAGTGTTTCATCTTTATTGAGTACTTAGGGGTTATTTACATAAAATAGCACTAAAAAGTGGAAATAAACATAATAATACTCTGACTCTAAGAGGCCACAAAATTGTTAGTCAGGGGTCACATTTAGTAATTCCTTTAGTATATTTAAGTCCAACTCCCTAGAAGTACATTTTAAAAAAAACTCCTTCTTTTGTGCCACCTGTATATATGGTCAGCCTTTCACTTGAAGGCAGTGACTGCTGCTGCTACTGATGGTGTTGCCATAACTATGATTATTAAGCATTATGTAAGCTGCTCTGGGTTAGAGCATGTGCCAGGTGCCATAAATGTGATTACAAACTTCAACAAGATTCTGGATATAAGTTTTACACCAAGCTGAAGTATTTTGTAAATGTACAAAATACACAGTTCATCCTAAATCAACTCATCCTAACTGTCAACACTCATTCTGTTTGTGTATCAGATATTACAAAGAACCAGAGCAAAAACCCAGAAAGAGACTTTTAGAAGATTTCAGACAGAAAACAATTACAGAAAGAAGCTCTGTGGACTATCTATCTATCTTTCCTCGTGTGACACATTCTTAAATATTCCAATCGAGAAGTGGGCAGAGACACAACACAACCTCATGAATTCAAATGGCAGATGCCCTGAATGCCAATGGTTTCAGTCTTTCCTGCTGCTACCAATTTATATTTTCCATATGGGTCCTTAAACGGCAAATGGAAGTCAGTCCGTGCCCTTCTATCCCTCCCTGCTTTCCCCCTGGGGACAAAGGCGGTCAAAAGTCAAGGAAATTCTAATTCCTCAGCACAGCACACCAAGGGCACCTAAACACAAACCAAATAGCTCCCACAATGCCTCAGTGTTGGCAAACTTGGGCTCCCTCCCTCTGAGATCTACTAGTATTCTAAATGGTAATTATTATATACACAACCCCCCCCCCACACACACACACACACACAGGCAGGTATGCATACACACTACCTGGACTGTACAGATGAAATGCAAAAGACAAAGAGGAAAAGGGAGGAGTTCAGCAAAAAGAAAATGAAGTGTAGTAAGAAAAAAATGGAAGAAGTGTAACAAACCAGAAAGAGAGAGAAAGTAGAAAAAAAGTAGCGGTATGTAAATGTGGAGTCAGAGAGTTCAGGAGGAGAGGGGAGGTATAATGTGCTGAGCTGACCTGGGGGCCGCGGGGCTGAGTGTCCAGGGGCCAGTGGGGGACGGTGGCCAGATCTCAGCGGTTATCATTATGTTGAGGGGGGAGGTATACACCCTCCTTCGCTCAATCCCTCCCCCACATCTACCTCAGACTCTATTTCTCTCCCAGGGCAACGGTGAGGTGGCCTGGGGAGCGGCGGAAGGTTAAGGGTAACACAGGGCAAGCTCGGGGTCGGCGGCTGTCGTTAGCGATGCAGCTTGACCTGCTCACCCATAACTTGAAGTTTTACTCCCCAAGTTTTTTTTTTCCCATCCTTTTTGTCACGCACTGCTGTTCTCTCACCGCTGCCAGACCAAGCTGGGATAGATGAAATGTCCCCTACTGAATTTTAATAGGTCAAATGTTTCATTGAGGAAACTTGCTGGGGGAAGTTTGCCAAAAAAAAAAAAAAGTCTTGAATAGAATCAAAAAGATAGAAATTTTCTTTTCTAAGGATTTCTTACAAAGGAAATGATGACTTTAATCTGATTAATTTGGAGGGGCAATGTTATGCATGTTTGTTTATAAATCGCTGCATCTATATGTGTCTGCTATAAAGAGAATATAAAAACACAGTATAGTTCTGTCTATGCACAGAATATATAATGTATGCTATGACTTTTTGCTGTGCTTGAAGATCAGCATCTATATCAGCAGCTGAAATGAAACTTGATGAAACTTCTCATTTTATCTCATCTCATTTACAGTTCTAGTGCTGATTGATTTTACAGATTCTGAATTGTAAAAAAAAAAGAAGAAGAAGATACTGAAGCAAGGAGTTCAAGTGGGAGATGAGAAGGGAGAAGGACCCATACACCTTAGATCTATGAGATCAAACACACACACACACGCATGCATGCATGCACACATGCCCATCTAAAACACATGGCACTTACCACAGATTAGAAATCATCTCAGTTTACAAAAGCCTTTACAAAAGGTGTTCTTTTCACAGAGACGAGGCCATCGGCGCAAAGAAGAGCCCCAGGCCCTTTCATTGTCAAGCTCTTTCTTTTCTCTTCTTTGCCGCCAACAACACCACCCTCTTTATCAGTGCAATTACAGCACAAACAGACTCATCATTGGCCCAACTGTCCTCTCCTATCGCCTCCATTTCCACAAGCAACCTAATTAGTCCTAAAGAGAGAAAAGCCTATGAGCAGAGGAGAGTAGAGAGGCAGAGAGAGAAAAGACCAGCCATCATGTCCATTTGTGTGGGTTTGGAACAGCAATTGTACGTGTTTATGTGCGTCTGTGTACGGCTGTATTTTTTCCCCTTTCCTCCTCTTTTTGTTGTTGTTGTCCTCACTCTTTCTATCTCCTTTTTTTTTTCCAGAGAAAGAAAGCCTTCAAAGGAGCGATTGTGCAGAGCGGCTCAAGTGGTCTGTTGGTAAGCGGACAGCAGAGCAACACAACAAACATGGCTGGCACTAATCAGGGCCCCGGCTAATGTAAACAATGTCATTTTTTGCCCTTAATGAGCCAATTTTCCGCAGATACGAGAGGGCTAACAATTGGGGCAGCGCCTTTGATGTGATTCATCTGAAGGTTTGTTTGTGATCGCTTGGCACTTTTTGTTGGAAGCCCTGCGCCCAGCTGCTTTCATCTATCCCTGAAAAGGGAGAGCCACGACTCACTTGGGTACAGAGGGAGGGGGGAATAAAAATAATAATTTTCTTTTCTTTCCTTTTTTTTTTTTTTTTTTTTTTTTTTTTTTTTTTTTTAAAGACAACCATCCTCCTCCTTTTATTAGAAACTAGTCCTAATCAGCTGACCAGCCCCCTCCTTCTTGTCTCCCTCCCCTTTAGCCCCACACAAACACAGTGCTGTAAACACACATACATATACAACACCGAAGGCGCGTCGTCCACGAGGGATTGGAAAGAGGAAAAAAAAAAAAAAAAAAAAAAAAAAACAAGCATCGTTCATGCCGGGTGTCTATAGCGATCAAATAGCAAACTCATTAAAAGGCACCCCAGTGTGCGAGCGGTGGACACTGACAGGGCCTTCATTAACATGGTGCTGACAAAAGGTGAGGCAGACCAAAGAGGCAGCCGGCGGGCCAGGTGTGAGTGCCGCGGCGCCTTTCAAGATGGCACCATAGCCAGAGGCAGGCAGGCTGGCAAGCACACTCCGTCAAATGGCATACTGACCAAAAACAAGCTGGTTCTGGTAAGAGAGAGAGAAATAAAGAAAGAGAGAGACAGAGAGATATAGAGTTTTTCCAATGTGCACTAAATCTTTAAAACTTCCCATCTACAGTATGTTCAAGTCAAGCTAATCCTATCATTCTGCTCACAAGCTCTGATCTATTTTATAAAGAAGATTACAAAAGTCTCTTTATGACATTCCTGGACCAGTAGAACAGGTCTTGTGCTGATTATCATAATAAAGTGAAGTCTTCAAAGTTCAGTGAAAGGCCACAGGAACACACAAATAACAGAAACTAAACAGAAAAGAGGAGAGAGAGTGATATTGATGTAATGAAGGTAGTCAAAGGTAGTGACCACAGGCAATACATCGCCCCATGTCCAGGCCAATTCCAATCAATCACTGGAGCTGAAGTGAAGTCAACTCCAGGCAAGTCAGTCAGCAAGGCCCCCCATTACATCCACATCCACATATACATACATACACACACACACACCTCTGCCTGCCTCTCTGGCCATGAGTCAGTGGCCCTCTGGGGCCAACCACACACACATACACACACTGCACCTGCTGGACCCTGCAGTTACCAGCTGTCAACTCCACGTGTTCTGTGCCGTCTGTTTAGTGTGTGTGTGTGTGTGTGTGTGTGTGTGTGTGTGTGTGTGTGTGTGTGTGTGTGTGTGTGTGTGTGTGTGTGTGTGTGTGTGTATAAAGGGTAGGGTTGCAGCAAAGTTACATACCGCAGCTGGGCCATTAAGAGAGAGGAATAAAATGATGAGGGTCCTTCAAGGACATTTACCTGCATTCAACACATGTTCAAATAAAATTGGCCATCAACAGCGACTTATGGTTTATAACAATTCATTTTTGTGTTCATTTTATGTGTCTACTGGATAAAAGAAAAATAAAATGAAGATACATGTTTTTCACTGACAATGGCAGCCTCTATTTTTTTTAAACAAGAATGTTCCAGGAAAGTTTCCAAAGAACATGGCTCAGGTATATAATTTGCTTCCCTGGCAATCAGTTCTTCACAACAGCGTGCTGCTGATCTAATTAAATGAATCAGATAATTAACAGAAAATCAATTGAGTAAACTGAGAAACTCTGGGTTTTGGGCTGTTAATTGGAACTAAAAGCAATTTAAAGGTACCGCCTTAGTCCCCCTATGATGTAGAGTGCCCTGGTGGCTTGGGGGTTTAACACACTGACCGTGAACTGCAAAGCCCCCAGTTGTTAGTCCAGTCATGACCTTTGTTGCCTGTCGTACCTCATCTTTCTTTCCCCTCAATTCCTGTCACCTCTCTATTACTGACTATATGATAAAAGGAAAAAGGCTTTAAAAATGTGTTGTATGTATGAACAATTAACTAATTAATTAATTGAAAAAAAAGATTTAAAAAAAAATAATAACTTGCAGTCTTACATCAGTGAGCGAAAAATCACCACGGCTGTTAGAACATGAAACACAACAAAAAAATCGCACAGCTGATGCACCCTGTAACAGTACAAATAGTCATTAAGCAGTACAACGGATAGTTTTGGTAGAAAAATAAGACACATTACAGTGTTTACCTCTAGGGCATGACCTTAATCCTGAGCTCCCTCCACCCCTCTGTAAGGGACAGAGAGATAGGAAGTCAGGCTCAGACAACAATGAAAAACATGTCTGTTTTGGGGGGGAAAATCAATAATGTGTTGTGATGTGAAACTGATTCCCCACTGGATTTCGCTCTGCTCTGTGCAAGCCTATTCTCTGTGTGGCCCTGAGGTAAATAGTGTACTTTGTTACAGTGTGTAGCAGTAAGCCTTAGAGACCTGTGCAGCGATTAAGCCGTACTGGAGCACATTAGCCCAGGCCATGTCATGGCAGGCTGAAACAGGCCTGGCATGGAGGGGAAAAGGGATGAAGAGAGGGCTACACCAGAGGGAAAGAGGGGGGGGGGGGGGGGGGGGGGTTTCAAAAGAAAATAAAATGACAGAAAAACAGGATGGGAGGGCAGGGAGAGGAGAGAAATGTAGGAGCTGAAGGGACAGAGATAAAACCAAAAAGAAAATGTGACAGAGAAAAACGCGCGACAGAGACATGACATTTGTGAAACTTCATGTCATACAGCTTGTGCGTGCATCATCATACACGGCTTCATTCCTACACAGATGCATTCTCACGCCCAGAGAAAGACAAGATGTATAGCAAACCCCAGACGCTTCATGGAGTCACTGCTGACAGTAAAGACAGTAGGGATGGCAAGCTGGAGCGATGGAAGGGTGGAGCAAGGATGGGAAGAGGAAAACAGAGGCAGGACAGGGATGGAGAAAGTGACAAATTCCCTGCTGATGGCTATTTACAGGCTATTCCCTCTAACCACAGAAACCCGAGGTCTGAAGCCCCTTTCTCATTTTCTGCTCTTTATTTATCCCTCTCTTTTCTTCTGTGGTAAATTTGTCACTTTTGCATAATGGTGCTATACACTGATGTAGAGTGGTGTGAGGCGCTGGTGGAAGTGGGATGGCAAGATGAGCAACCCAAGGTGTGATGGAGAAAGTGGGGATGGTAATGGAAGAGAGGACAGAGAGGAGTTGATAGCAGCAATTCCTTCTTCAATCTCAGAGGGGAGAAAAAAAAAATCTCTGACCATCTTCCTGAACCCCCACCCCCTCTCTTTTTCTGTCCCCTTTTGCCCCCGTCACCAACCTCTCCCCTCCATCGCTCCCTCTCATACACCACCCCTCCTCTCTTTCTCTCTCTCCTTTCTCTCCTCTGCCTCTGCCCACCCCTCCACCCCCCCCCGCCCTCCATCTCTCCAGGAGGCAGTTGTCAATCAAGCGCGTCTCCCACAATCCCTCTGGAGCTCATTGTGCCCGCGGTCGCTGGCGGAGGCAGGCGTTGCGAGGCGGCGGAGAGCCGCAGATGGAGGGAGCACTGTCAATCATTGTCACTAATTATTAATTTCTGTCACTCAGGCCCCCGTGGCAGCCACGTAGCGGGGGCCTATCACTCTCTCTCTCTCTGTCTCTCCCTCCCTTCTTTCTCCATCCTCCTCCTCTCCACTCATTCAGCGAGTCGGTCTGCATCCCTCTGTCCCTCCCATGTTCAGTCCCTCTCCACCTCCCTTGTCCCTCGTTAGAGTCTCTGCCTCTCCTTCGCCTTTGCCTCTTCCATTCGGGTCGCCTGTTGTTTCCATTTCTCCTTTCCCTCTCTCAGGCTGCAGTCCGCTCGCTCTCCCCTCTTTCCCTGCTCTGTCTCACTCGACACTCCCCGGGTGAGTTGATTTGGTATGCCACCCCGGCCACAAAAAGTTCAACCTTTCATTATGTGGTGCACGTGCACTCAGAACTGCCCCCTCTCCCCTCCTCTCCTCTCCCATCACCAGGTCAGTCCCCTTGACTCCCTGCTCCCTTTTAATTGTATTCTGCCCTCCACCCGACTCTGCCTCTCATTTTCCCCCATCTGACCCCACCAACAGATCACATCAGACTCCTCCTCTAATTCCACAAGAATCCCAAAAAGACATTAAAAAGACCTGCTAAGCTTTTTTTTTTTTTTTTTTTTTAAGCTTGGACTCGGCGGGTCTCTGCCAGGGTTCTGATTTGATTCGGTGAACTTGGTGTTTTCAATTTGCAAACCGGCGCTTTCGCCTGTGATGTCACCGTGATGGCGGCTAATGAGGGAGTCCTGACCCGCATGTAGTTGCAACTGAGGACGGGGCCCGTCCACTCCGCTAAGGGTTCTGATCCGCTCCCACCCTCACCTCATTACCAGAAGTGGTGGGCTGGGAGGCAAAGGAGAGAGAGAAAGATAGAGAGAGAACGAGAGTGTGAGAGAGAGTTGGTATTATGAGTAAGAGTGCGTGCACACACACACACACACACTCACACGTCATTCACATATATTCATGATAACACACTACATTCACACAGGCCCACAACTAAATATTCCAATACCACATATGCACACACAAATGCCACACACACATCACATTGTTATACACACTCAGGTGCATTCATACTAAACACACACACATTTTCAACCATGCTGTATATATGCATACATTCATTTTATAATGTGCCCACACAAGCGTTTTCAGTCACACACGTGCATACGTAAACACACGAATATAGTGTCTTTTATCACATACCCACTCAAATAACACATGCACACTCATGTTTTTTTTTTTTTGCAGTCACATTTATACTAAGTGGATTCACTCCCCCTTACAGTCAAATTTACACAAACACACATAATATCATATGCACATAGTCAGGTGTGCTGACTCTTTTGAAACATGCAGACACACTATATACATCTTCTCCCCCGTCTCCTCCAGGATTGCGATTCATGACAGACCTATGCTGCTCTAATGAGGGGCCGAGGAAGAGGCCAGCTGGACACCACTGATCCTTCACCTCCCTCCTCCCCTCCACCTATCCCTCTCTCCATCTATCTATCCACCCACGCACACACACCCGTCCCTCTGTCCCTGCAAGCGCTTGCCTGCCCCACAGTCCTGCTCTGCATACAGCCATTAGCACCCTTCTACCCCTAACCTTCTGTCTCCCTGCACCCTGCACCACCACCTCCTCCTCCTCCCTCTCTCTCCCTCTCTCTCGTGCTTGTCTGCCTCTTTTCCTCCATCTCCTCTCCTTCTTTTCTCGGCACATGTCAATTTTCCTTGTCTTCACATCTCTGCTGTTTCCCCCCCCCTTTCCCTTCCTCCATCTCATCCTTCTCATCTCGTCTTACCTGTCACGGTCTTTCTCTTCCCATCTGATTGTCTCTTTACTCCTTTTATCTATCCATCCCTCTCTCTGTCGCCAACCTCCTTTCTCTCGTTTCCTCAGTGTGAGCGTGTTTGTTTGTTTGTGTGTGTGTGTATGTGTGTGCGTGTGTGTCAGCATTCAGCACCTCAGCGGAGACGGGGTTTATTGGGGTAATGCATTTATCACTGTTGCAAGCCAGGGCCTCACCTCCTTCTTTGAGCCAGTGAGTAATGAAAATGGGATCACTTCTGACAACACTCTGCAACACACACGCACAAACTCACACAGAGGCACTCCTGCGCTCACACACACACACAAAACACTAAAACACATATCCCTGCCTGTCGCTACAAAATGCTCAGATTTAACACACAAGCTCATGCACAACGACACCAATGCAACCCAAACCTCCAAAAACAAGCAGAACTAAACGACACTTGTGTGCACACACTCAGAGACACACACAGTATCTCTTTCACATCAGTTGGGTATTTCACATACGGCCTTTTGTTCTCTGTATTACATAATATACCTGATTGTTTGTGTTTGAGAAACTGCAGTAAAAACAGGTGCTTTGTAGTTAATTGATTACTCTGGGCAGCTAATTAACAGTGTTGCTTTAATTACACAGAGATGAAAGGCTCACAAGCAGGAGACTATCCATGTTAAATTGAAAATAATATGTTCTAAAATCCTCCTAAGCTATATTATCTTCTCATCTATCAAGTGTTTAATAGCATTTATTATGGCTTTAGATGGCAGAATAAAACATATAATATGGAACATTTTCAGGTGTGGTTAGATGCTAAACATTTCAACAAATTTAACCCTTTAAAATGCACCATCCCATCCGTGGGACACTGTGGTCTTGGTAGCAGGTGTGTTTTGTTCTGTGTCTGTCGGTTTAGTCTTCATAAAGCCTTGACAAATTACACATTGTTTGAAAGCTCTATATCTCCTGTTTCTGTCTGTGCAAAGCATCTGTGCAAAAGGATCCCTGAATCACTGTAACACAGAAGTGGTTCAGACTTGCGGCTATGGCTCTAAAGTGTTTTCCACACAGAAGGTCCCACTACAGGCCTCATATTCCCTTTATATGCCACAAAGAAAATAGACAAGCAAAAAAAAAAGTGCTGCATATGATATCTTCATATTGTTTCTACAGTATTATAAAGTTTGGGTGTGAAAACTGAATGAAAAATCCAAATGCCACTGGCTAACTTCTATATCCCCCAAGTCATAATACTGGAACTACTACTGTCCAAGAATATTAACCAACTAAATTAAAAACTACACATTTTATGCAGAATTGAGAGGCAACGTTTCCAACTATTTCAGGTGTGGTTTTCTAGGCAGAAACAAATCAGGTAAGGATCAAGTGTTAATGGCCAGGGGTGCCTGTCTAATCCCATTTGGTCTGGCGGCGTCGGGAGGGTGGGGGAGGTCTTCACCAGTTTAAAACGATACCATCAGCACAGGTATTCCAGCTAGGCTCTGATTGGCCTTGACAGAACAAAACATCGCCGCAGCAAACGACTCAAGCACCTCCCACTACATCAGACTGGAGAGGACAAGGTCAGATCAGCAGCGACATAAAGTTTAATCTTAGAAAACAAACTTCTCCTCAAACTGCACCCTTAAACGCAGTGTATCGTAGCAGAGGAGAGCATTGCTAATACACCAAGTGGTGCGTGGAGAGCTTAAGTCTGCAGTCAAAAAGACTGCTGACTAATGTGCCGAAATGGTTGAAAATACTCTATGGTATTGCAGATGGCAGAGATATTTGTTATTCATATGGCCCTCAAGGTGCATCCACAAGGCTTGCGTGAAAGTGTGCGTCTGCATGTGCAGAATGTCTATGTGTGTATGCTTTTGTGTGTGTAGGTGTGTGTGTCCTGCGCTGCATCCGCAGTGCTGAGGATGCCATTAATGCTTGCTGCTGATCGCCCTTCCACATTTAAATAACAATAGTGCAGTCAGAGAAAGCATCGGTGTGAATCCAACCCGCAAAACACCCAGGGGCTGCAGGCCCCACTCCTGCTGTGTGTGTGTATGTGCGTGCTTGTGTATGTGTGTGAGTTTAGGCACACTCGCTTGTGCTCAAACATCCACATACATGTGACTCTGAGAAAAGATAGTGAGAGCGAGAAAGACAGCAAGAGAGAGGAAGGCAGGCTACAGCAGAGTTTAAAAGACACAGAGTCACTGTGTTGTGCAGACAGGTTGTGCACGAGGTGGACAGAATATTGTATGTAGAGTTTCAGTCTTAATTTTCTCCACAGAAGTAATAGATAATTCAACTTTTCCTCTTCTAAAGTGGTTTCATCAATGCCATCTACTTTGGCGCTATATCACACACAGCAAGTGACAGCAGGAATTTCATTCAGCATTTCTGTCATTATAAATTCATTTGGACTGCTCATTATGAGCATCATCAAGCACACCAAGATTCATGCAGTGATCTCACACAAATAGAAAGCAGAGATGATACCAAGAAACAGGAAAATCAAACTACATTTATCCTACAGGACACAGTTATTTTAGTCCAATGAAACTTCTGCAAACACATGGAAAAAAAGCAGCACAAGAGGAAGGAGACCCACTAATTACCTGATGAAAAATGTAGCCACAATAAACAACTAGCATCAAATCTATCCATTCCTTTATCTGTTATTTACACCTGCTTATCCTGTGCAAGAAAGTAGAGGCTGGCGACAATGTCAGCTCATACTAGACAGGACACCAGTCAATCTCAGGGCTGGAATGGCCACTTAACCTAACCTACACATCTTTGCACTGTCGGAAGAAAGAAAGCAGACCACCCATGCAGACACAGGAGGAGCACGCAACTCCATAGTCTGAGCATGTCACCAGAAAGGCTCCAGCTGTAATCCATGACATCTCTAATTTTAAATTAGTCAATTAATTAATCAATTCCAGTACTTCTATAAGACATACACCAATCATTAGCCTGATGCAAGGTGAGAACACGTTTGCTTTTTCACCACAGACATTTGACTTGAAGAAGGAAAAGCTCTGATAACATTAATGGTGCATCCATTCTCCTCAGAAAGCCATGAAACAGTAAGCCAGCAAGCACAATACCAAAGCAGTCTGAAACCAAAGCAGCTAAATGGAATTCAGCCATCATTCATTTTATTATTTACACCTTTGTTTTTCCTACCGTGACACGTCCGGGGCACAAACTGATTAATCAGCTCAATAACATTGCGGACATAGGGAAAAGTGTGAATCCATTTAAGGAGACTTACCAAAAACGCATCATGTCGCCTGTTTTTAGATGAATTCAGTCCGTCAGTTCTCCAAGTGTCTGTGGTGTTGATAAATGTCCATCTGGTGGATGAATTTAGCGTTAGACTTAGATAAAAATGTAACTGTCAGCTGTACTTGAGCTTGATTTGTTATCTAATTAGACCTCTGTAGGTCTACAGGAGTTTAAGCCTCAAATTCACCAGAGGTAATGTAGCTACCTGACTTCTCATTTAGGACAGGTGGAGAGCAGACCCACCAAACAATTTTTACTGAACCTCTTTTTTTCAGCTTCATATTTTGTTGAATAAAGTACGCCGGATTCGCTATTAACGGTTCCTGTTTGCTTTGTGCAACTGGATGTACAAAGGCCTGTTAACGAATCACTGTGATAGCGAAGAAAACTTAAAAACGAGATATTTCTTTCGCAAGTTCTGCGGTCATGAGGAGCGTCTTTATTTCTTAAATTAGTAAGCGGGTTTATTTAGAGATAATTGTATCCACAGAAAGTTTAAGTCATTATGAATCTTGTGTAACATGTCTGCGTGTTCAGCTGTGACCGACTTACGACTCCGAGTTGAGGGTTTTAAAGTTGCCTACCTTAATTGCCTCCGTGTGCTGTGCAACACTGTTACTGCTACTGCTGGAACCGTTGACTGTGTTGACGGGCAGGTCAAACTACAATAACTAAGTTTCTGCTGTTTTTAGAACACCTACATACACCTGTCCCTTTCACCTCACATAGCGTCTTTGTCACGTTTCCTGCTCTGCACCCCTTCCCATCAGTTTTTACCTGCCCACTCAATGGAAAAGGAGCCCAGGTGCCCAGTCTGACATCACTGACTGCAGCCACTGATGGTCGGCGGGTGGGGTGTTTTCCTGGGAATTTCTGTCCATTTTCAGAATTAAGTGGGGATCCAGTAGTGTGCTAGCTGGTAAAATTTGTAGGCAGTGTAAAAAAGATATTTTTTTTTCAGGAATAATCTGTTGATTAGTTAGGCAACAATTTTGATAAATTATTTCATTATGTTCTATGTTCATTATGTTCTATGTTCATAAACCAAATGATTAACTGAATAACTGAGAAAATGAGATTATTCAATAATGTAAATAATTGCTAGTTTCAGCCATGTTTTTTTCAAACATTTTCTATTGTTTAAAATCCTTCTTCTTTTTATTGTCATTATGAGTGGCCTGAAGAGATGTTGTTTTGTTGTCCAAATGATGCCATGTTTAGCTGGATTATGCACAGATTATGAACAAAAATTAAAATATTCGCTTGACACTAAACAGCCTGATTTACACGACTTGTGTGCGTTGTGTCCCAACATAAAATAATAAAAACAGTTTTAAAATTTACCCACACTGCGGTGGAATTTTTTCACTTATTTTGTATTGTTATTTGTATTGTATCCAACCACATAATATACCTTTACATTCATATTTACATAACGTCTAAATAATGAGTCTTTCTGACCTTTAGACAAACAGCAACTGCACCTTTCAGCCCTGTATGCATCATGCCATTTGTTTTATATATAGCTGAGTCATTGTTTGTACTTTGGGTTGCCAGGAAGGTGTACCTGATAAGGTGAATTTTGAATGTGCATGTAAGAAGTGTAAGAAGTGTATAGTCTTGTGTGTGCTTTTGTGCCAGTGCATCCTGTGTTAAATGTAATACAAATCCACAAAACTCAAAAATCATTTCTCATGAATCCGTTACAATCCACTTTCACTGCTCTCTCTTTATAAACATTCTTTTCATCTTTTTTTTTCTATCCGTCCCACACATTTCTGGCCTTGCAACTACAACCATCAAGCGCACAAGCGCACACAGTCAGATACGCACACGCTCACTCAGATACAGCTGCAGGAAGCAGTCCATCTCTTCTTACCTCGCTGTTACACTTTCTGAAAATGTTGGCTGTCACAGAACACCCACTCACTGGCATGTACATTCACACATAGAAATACATTGTGCCTTTGTGAGGATATACACACAGCCTGACTGTTCCCACTCAGAATAATTCAAGCAGAAGTTCACATCACTGTGAAATAAAAGCTGTGGAAAAAAAATACAGCTCACAAAGACAAAGCAAGAAAATTTTCTGATGTCCATTTGAGGGCAGTCAGCAAATTAATTAAGAATACATGTTAACTTCTGTCCATATGCATCTTCTTTTATTTCTCTTGTGATAGGCCACAGCGTGATCCCTAACAGTCAAAACAGTGCATACATGACAAGCAGAGGAGGGAAGTAAAGAGAGGAAGGAAGCAAAGTGAAAGTGGGATGTGTCGGGAGACTTTTGAAAAAAAAAAAAAACTGAAAAAAAAGACAGAGACAAAAAGAGTGAGAGGCTGAGTCTAATAAGAACCAAGAGACGACGTGCTGGTATCTTGTGGTGCCATTTGAATACAGGGCAGCAGCAGCTGGAGTCTGTGTCGAACAGCTCTGCACTTCACACAGCATCACCATCAGGAGAGCATAGCGCTGCTAGTACTCTGCTGGAGTCTTACGCTGTTTCACACACTCCCACAGACCAGCCTGTGTGTGAGCATGTGTGTGAGCATGTGTGTGTGTGTGTGTGTGAATGACTTGGAGCTCCATGGTTCTCATTACTCAGCCACTGTAATGTGCTCGCCTTTCTAGCTTACCGTATTGGGGCTGGTGTTCCCACTGTTGGCTTACAGAAAAGGAAAGGACCGGCCTCACCTCTGTTCTGAATACATTAGCACACATCACATTTTCAATCTGGACCTCAGCATAGGTTCCCTACTGAATAGTAACAAAGTGTATGCATGCAGCTGTGTGTGTGTGTGTGTGTGTGTGTGTGTGTGTGTGTGTGTGTGTGTGTGTGTGTGTGTGTGTGTGTGTGTGTGTGTGTGTGTGTGAGAGAGAGAGAGAGAGAGAGAGAGAGAGAGAGAGAGAGAGAGGTTGCAGCAGAGTTTAAAAATACCCATACTCCTGTTCGGTGCTGATAAGTTGTGTTATGAGAAACTGCCGGGGCAGACAGCAGGGTCATTAGCATGACTGCCAGATTGAGAGGTAGAGAGGAAGGAAGCAGGGAAGGAAGGAAAAAGGGAAGAGAAGAAGGAAGAAACAACACCACAAAGTTTCCAAAGTTTTTTTTTGTTTTGTTTTGTTTTTAGGTAAACAAGCAACCATCCACTCATGAGTCTGCACATATAATCTAAAGACAAACATGATCCCCTGACCTCTCACTCCACACTTGATGATTGGCACCTCTACACTTCGTGACATCTGCCTACTTTCACCATCTGCCATCTCCAAAGTCCACTGTTTCCTGATGTTAACATCAACTTTCTTTATGTTTTAGTGGCAGCTGACTTTCCTTGAGTATTTCCATCTTTTGGTACTTAATACTTCTACTCAATTAAATTTCAGAGGGAAATACTGTACTGTACTGTACTGTACTTACTCTGGCGGTTATTATTTACTTTTCAGATAAAGATTTAACATCACAAAACACACTATAAGCTTATACAGTTGTTGAAAATTACATTGATGGTTAACAAACATTTTTGCTTGTGACCACAAAATATGAGTATCTATCAGTCCACGTCTGCCTAAAAATTCTCACAGGCCTTTTTGGCAGCTATTATGACACTAGTCTACTGCCCAGATTCATTCAGCACCAAAGAAGCTGTTTATTGTTTTAACAGCAGCTGCCTCTCTATTCTTTGTGCTGTTGGTCCCTTTAGGAACAACAAATAAAACTTGTATGGCTAAAGGACATGCGCGGGCTATAAAGAGAAAACATTTTTAAAAAGGCTTTAATGGAAAGGCTAATAAACCCAGTGTGTCCCAAAGTGTTGTGAAGGACTTAGAGCTGAAGTATCATAAACTGGTTAAGGATGCAAGAGCAAGTTTTTCTGAGATTTCATTTTGAAGAATTATCAAGGGTCCTTTTCAGTAATATTTACTCAGCTGCTAAACCCCACTTTCACTCACTGAACTAAATCCTCCCCTGAGAAGAGTGAAAAATGTTTAATATTCTTTGACCAAAAAAATGCACAAGACTCAAGATTTCAGCCTCCCCTGACTGGGACATTCAGACGAGTGGCACATAAAAGGAAACACAGTGTAGAAACTTAATGAATGCAGACGCTTCCGTACAGGGCACGAGGGGTCATGGAACAGTTTGATGAGTATGGAAATGATGCATTATGGCCTTCGCAGTTCCCAGATGTCAACCCGACCGAACATGTGTGGGAGCTTATGAACTGAGTTAGTGGTCTCCAACACTACACTTGTTGAGCTTGACAAAGAGCAGTGTTGGCTTATTGTAAACCAACACCTCAAGACACATTATGTTTGTTTTCCTTAAAATTTTCACCCATTTGTATCTGTCTCTGCAGTTTGTGTTTGTGGAGCTGCTTTTAAAATGTTTCTCCTCTGAAGCCAGTTGCACAATTTTTTCCACATTTGAGAATTAGAATCACAACATGCAGAGATTTATGAGGTAGAGATTAGTTGTTGCTGAATGTGTACACGCTGTAACGAGGTGTAACAGTGATTTTTCGCTTGCTGATGTATTTCTTGTTTAGAAAGAAGAGTGAAAGAGGTGGGACGTGGTCAACGCATCTCACTTGACACTTCATCAAAATGCTTTTTAGTAATGTTACATAATGGGAAGATTTTAAATTTTATTTCACAAGAATGAACATGTCGTGTAACATTATGCCAATAATGTGGTTAAATAGGACTAATGTCGGTTAGGTCAGCATAAATAGATATTTACCACTCATCTTAAAATGCATGAATACTATGAAACACAGATACATTTCTCCATGTAAGCATCTATAATTAAATCATAAAATGTAGGAAGTCACACCTGTATTTACAAAAGGCTTGGCAGTTCAGTTTAATATATCACACTACAAACTACAGCTGTTTCCAAGCAACCAATTTACACCTCACAACAGTCACTGATGAGGACATTTCCTAAGTTTTAAAAAAACAACCCCATTTTGGAAATCACTAATATCTGGTGGTCACTAAGAAAGACTCAACACATGCACATAATGATGAATGAAAAGCTGAAAATAACAAATTTTACTCCAAATTTAACTTGTTTGGTCACTGAGATTTTGGTTTTTTTTGGAATACTTTTCAGGCAGTCTTTGAAATCCTTGTTAAAACACTTTATGTGTGTGTTTTAGTAAAAGTTAGTTTACTAGTTTTGATCTAGTAAAGCAGGCAGAACGTATACCACCACTAAGAAAAAGACAATACTGTTCCTTGTGCCATGTGGGGGAACCATTAGAAGTAGGACATTGACCTGTTTTCGAGCACTATAAAAACTGGGACTTAACACTAAACTCAAAACCTCTCACACCAAACACGGGTACAACAGCAAGACACAACGTCATTACAACGTCACAACTGTCTGGTTTGTCCTATAACACTAATGAGCAAGCGAAAAACAGAGAGAGAGTACACTGATTAGTCTGGCAGCATCAGTGTCAGACACTCAGCAGGGCGTCCACAGCTCAGCGTGTTTTTCTGTGTGTGTGTAATGTGTATATTCAAGCATTTGTACAGCTGCCAGTCCTTGCTCTCTCTGTTTTTTTTTCATGCCATCCCTCTCTTTCTCACTTTCTTCATCTTTTCTCTCGTTCTCTAAGCTCCAAAAACTCTGATCCCCGCATTCGCTCAGTCTGGCAAATGACTGCAGGGGCTGACAATCCACTGTCAGCATGCGCCGCCACAGTCAATAACACTGTCCCATGTCACTGCACTACACTGGCTAAAGCTCACATTTCTTATCCCTCCCAAAAACTGCTGCTTAACAGCGCTTCTCTGCCTTTGCCAATCCTGCTAAACGCATCACCATGTCCTTCTAATATCCCCCCTCCAAAAACCCCACCCTATCACGTTTTTGGTTCCCCAAATGACCGGAACATCCTTGGGTGAAGTGAATGCTGCATATTTTAAGGCCAAGAGTAGCACCCAGTGAAATTTGGGACCAAATGTGATGTGCTTTTCACGATGCCCCTGAATTCTAAGCAAGTGATGGGTGACTGATCTAGCTGTCTCTCTGTAACAAGACGGGGTCATGTAGGCTATACTCAAATACACACAGGAATTGCATACGCGCATATACACACATGCATGCATGGGGTGCAGTGGAGCTCAGACAAGTGTTACCAAGAAATTGTAGTCTCCACGATAATCCACTTCTCCTCTATCGTGTTCCATTAACCTCACAGCTTGCACACACACACACTCCCTGTCTCAGCCCTCATGAACCTACACACACACACACAGACACACACACACACACACACACACACACACACACACACACACACACACACACACACACACACACACACACACACGCATGTCTGTCAGTGTCAGGGCCTGTGTCGTCCAGCTCCATTGTATCTGTATGAGGCTGAGATAATGGCATCTGTCGCTGCTCCTTTTGTCGCTGTCGTCCCCGGCCCCTGCTCACTGCTGGTCCCCATTAGCTGGCTGCTGGCCCGCTGGCCCCTCCGCTCCACGCTCTGCTGCCTGACCGAGAAAATACAGGAGACGGCTGTCCCTTCCTCTAACTCCTTCTTTCGTTAGTCTTCTCCCCTTCTCCTGTCCTCATCCAGCTCCTCCCACTGCTGCAGACTGAAGGTAGTTTGTTAAACTGGAGAGGTGTAAACTTAAAAAGGAAGGTGGCAGGTGTTGGTTTGATAACAGATTTCACTGTTACCATATCAGCTGTGCAGGAAAGTGCAGGGAGATTCTTTGAAAAACAGGACTTTCTGAGGGTAAATAATTTGTTTTGATATCACCATATACCTTGAAATTCCCCATCTTCTTATTCCAGCATTTTCCAAGAGATATTTAAAGTTTGTGTTGCAGATGAATCACCCACTTAGATTATTTTCAACTGATCTGCTAGTAATTTTTTCAGTTAATCATATGGCCTACTAAATGTCAAAAAACAGTTATGTGAAGTCACAATTTCTTGTGACTTCACATGATTGTTTTTAGATATTAAATTCATTGTCGCTTTTCACAAAAAAAAGTAGTAAAGCCTCACAACTGAGAAGATGTAACTACAGAATTTGGAGTATTCTTGGTTTAAACATGATTTAAATTGTTAAGATGAGTCATTGATTATCAGAATAGTTAACAATTATTTTCGTGTCCATCAGATTGAATAGAGAAGAAAAAAACACAGTTAGTTTAAATAAAGGAAAGGTTCACAAGAAGACAGGTCACAGAACAGAAACCCATCAAAAAACATCAAAAATACAGATTTACAATTTATGTAAGACTGTCCAAGTCCTTCCAAATTCAACAGCTAAAGCTGAATGTCTATAGACTGCTACTGTGATACCTACTTTTATGTGTAATCTTTACCTTTACCCTCGGGCATGTCACTAAGTATTTTTATATTGAGATTTAAAAGTCATTTTGTGGATATCTTGCAACAGAACCATGAAATCATTTCAAAGTATTTTATCATTGCATTTTGTCACTTTATGACTAACTGGGAACTTTGTCACGCCGCAGTGTCAAAAACGTGACATTTACTTGTCAGCTGTGTGCTGTTGAGAGCGCGGTTTGCAGACTGTGGTACAGTAATGTCAGACAATCTCTAAACTGCCCATCTCAGCACCAACTTCCCTTGTCTATGCAGCATAATTACACTCACTGGAGCTTCACTGCCTTACAATATAACAAATGAAGTCTGTATTACATTTGTCACCTATCTGAGACGTCTCACTTAGTCACGTCATTTTCCCCTCGTCTCTCATAAGCATGGCTAATAAAATGTAAAGATGGGAGATAATACACCACTGACTGAGTTTTATTAAGAACGTAATGGCAATATCATTGTTGTAATGATAGTAAGACATCTAAGATGAAGGGCGGGCCAGCAGACGGAAGTGAGCGTGACATCACAGCGAAAAGTATGTTCTGCTCGCTTTATTTCATTATTGGTTAAGCTTCCTTATTAGGGACAGGGGGCGAAGCAGCGTTGCCTTTGATAAAGCAAGGCAATTTCAGGAGCTGCTACAGTGCCAAATTACAGTTGTACATCATGCAGCTCACACTCTACTGCTTCCTCAACTTCTCTTCGGTCTTCCTTTTCTCCTGCTCTCTGTATGTGGAAGTAGGCTACTCTGTATGTGATGTTCATCTCCATGTTGCCTGCACTGTGAAGCAGAAAGACCGAGGGAGAGAAGAGTGATGAACAGTTGCTGAAACAGCAGACAACAGCCCCATCTAGAGACTGTACTCAGTCACTGTATGACTGAGTGGACGTCAGATGACCCAGGTGCACTGAAAGTCGACACTGTTGATATTAAAATGTGATTTTACCAATTTCTTATTTAGATTATTTAAATCTCTTTAAATTCAACATGGGTTGCTGATGTCACTCATGCCATTCAGTAAATGCTTTTTTTTTAAATAAAGAATGAACACACTTCATTCATAAAAATAAAAGCTTCTATCTAGTAAAAAAGGGCAACTACCTAGTAATTAGTTAGTGTGGATCAACTGGCCAAGTGCAACCCCTTGCAGTACTGTCTTGCATTATCATACACACTTCACACACTTTGTTTTTGCTACTGTAAGTGCAATGACTGTTTTGTAAGCTGCTAAAAGTGTTATCAGCAGACACAAGACACTTTAACCTCAAGTGAAATTTCTGATCCAGATGCAATTTCTGTAGTCAACTTTTTATCGTAACTTCATTGGATCCTTATTTTATTGTGACTACAAATGATTGTGTCGAAACACTTTATTCTATTGCTATTTATGTGGTTGAATGGTCTTTGGTGCCTTGTTTTTTTCTTTGTTTGTTGTTTTTTCACTTATATAGTAGATGTTCATAATATACTTAATACTGTAGTTTCTCTTGAATTGCTGCTGCTGTGACAGTTGAATTTCCCTGCACTGGATTATTAAAATTTTTATAATTTGTCCTAATTTATGTTAAAAGGAAAATAAAAATTACACTTGAATAGTCTTTGAGTAATTTCGCTGAAGGCCCTGCATCCACAAAAACGGCCTTGCACTGAAGCCAAATGACCTTCAAAACATCATAAACATGACCTCTCTCCTTCTCTGAATTTGAAGTGACTTGCAGATCAACAAACCATCAGGTTGACAGGCCAAACCTATCTGCCATTAGCCCGTCGAGATATCACACTTTGCTTTAATTCACCATCTTTCAGAGTGTCACACTTTATATTCCTTGGCATGGGTAGGCTACATGCGGATGCATAATTTATCTCAAATTAGCGCCTATTTGAGTAAGCATCAAAGCAAGGCGGCTAAGGTTGGAGGAGAGCTTAAGGAACCGCAGGGAAACCATCACCAGGATTAATGCGGGAGATTTTTATAAGAAATTACTGGCTTAATGAAGTGGATAAAAAAGCTGTCAGTGTTTTATTGCATCTAAATTGTGTGGAAGTGGTGTTTAGCTGTCTCGCCTACTCCCCACATAATGGGTCGTGACAGTAGCTGTGAGGCTTATTTAACTTAACTGGTGAATAACTTGCATGGCGAAGCCATTCACTGAGTTGTTTTTATATGCACTAAACCAGAAAGAGGATTTTTGTTTTTTTGCTTCCCCCATCCTCACTTATAATAATGCCATATAAAAAACAGCAAACTCAAGAAAACTGACAGTTAACAGTCTATTTGGTTTTATATTAGAAACATCACTGAAAATGTTTTTTTCAAGAAAATTAGCAAAGGTTAAAAATGCCCTTTAGACTGCTGACATATAAAAATATAGAGTCAACATCAACTTGACTTCTTCATAAATTAGATGTGAGGTAAAGTCTATGTTCCATCAATACTGAGCAATCCAATGTACCCTATGGTTACGCTCAAACTGCAGGCCCAGTTAATCAAACAGTAGTTTCCTCCTCTGCTCACCATGGTTACAAACACTGCTGACATTTATAGCTGAACTTTAACACGTTGTAAAATCCACCATACAGGTTCAGCAAATGTTTCATGCGTACTGTAAATTTAACAAGAACCAAAACCGTTACTGAGCTTGAAGGAAATTTAATTCAGTGTGAGGAAACACTGGAGCAGTCCTGCAGCGCCATCTTGTGGTGGTTTGTAGGTTTTCACTACAGACAACTTCTTCATTTTGGGTGTTTTTTTTTTGTGTGTTTTTTTATACTTTTGAGCCAATTATTACAATAAACAAAACAAAATTAAAGTTTTCATTTATTTCACACAGTATAGCTCACAATACATGAAATCAATCATCCATCAAGTTTCTGATGTGCAAGAGTTTATTTTCAGGTGACTTGATAATGACAAGATTGAGAAGATCTTGGGGCCTGTTTAAAGAAGCACATTCATTGAGTTATTTGAATATCTTTGTTGAGTAAAACGCAGAACACCTTCAAATCTGGAACACGAACTGCTCGGTTTTACTCTGCAAAGTTATCCACATAACATTCGTGAGTCAGGTTTCTTGTCTTTTGATGCAGCCAGCCTGAGTTCCTACATCTCACCCCTGATATAAACAAACAAACAAACAAACAAACATGAACATCTGTGTCACTGTAATGTCAAAAGTCAATTTTATCTTTTTCCTCCTCGTTTGTGTTTAATTTTCTCGATTAGTTTCACTATCACTTTCTCACTTTTAAATACAATGAGCAGTGTTAAGGTTGAGAACAATATAAGTTGACAACACACTGATGTATGCATGCTTGGAATGGGTACATTTTGTTTTTGTGAATCCTACGGATCAGAGCCAAACTAAATACAAAACATGGGTTAATAATTTTGGGCAGGACTGAAACTGTAGGTGGAAAAACATGCAATTTTCAACCAGTTCATATCATCGTCCCAAAATGTCTCTGACAGTCAATCTGGAGCGTGAACCCCTCCATCAGTCCTGCGCATCAACCAGACCTAATACATTTTTCTTAGATGGCAACAAATAAGGTTTTAATCATGACATTTTTTTAATTATTATTTTACTATTTCTGAATAATTTATTCGTTTTGGCAGTGCTTTTGCAAAAAAACAGTTCCAAATTTCCAAACAGACTCATCAGAAAGTCAATCAAAAGTTTGATTTTCAGTGGAACACACAAAGACTTTCACTGATTGAAAAGAGTTTAATTATGCTAAGTTGTTGTTTTTGAGAAGAAGGACATATACTCTTTCCATCAAGGTCCTTCACCAGGAGGAGCCCAGTCTGGGATCTAATCAAAACCTTTCACTGACACACACACACACACACCCACACACTCATACACACCAACTCACACATACATAGATACCTACATACGCACATAAGAGACCAAGTTAGTTGTCGATAGCACAATCCCTTTTCAGACTGCTCACAAAACCTTGTTTTCCCTTCACAAGTGAAACCAAAAAGCGAGTTTTGGGCAGCATTCAGGTAGGGTGAGGTGAGTGGTGGAGAGAGAAAGCTTGCACTGCAGTCAAGCTTTATCTACATAAGGCCATCTCTGAACATGTGTGGTTTAGGACTAACAGTTCACATCCACCATTGTTGTTTTTTTTTTAATGTTTTTTTTAATTATTATTATTTTTTTAATTTAATCAGCACAGAAGTGGTCGGGGTGGGTTCATCACTAGACAGATTCCTGCAAACTGTCATCACAGCTTGTCCATAGCAAGAGGTTACAACAAGGGTTTTCCCTCCTCACATTTCTCGTACAGAGAGACCAGCAGCTAAATATCACAGTCTCTGGCCGCTTTAGGAAATCCAAAGAGAGAGAGAGACCGAACACCTTTTCCTGTCCAGGTGTGGTTTTGCTCTCTTGGCTTCCTCACAGCCAACACGGTGCTTTGCATTCGCCTGAAACGGATGCTTGAATTTCTCTTCCATCTTAGCTATAGAAGCCTGACCCCTCGGTGCTCCAGTGCTGCTCCCACACTCTCTTGGCTCCAGCTGTCTCTCAGTGCTTTAGGTGCTGGGAGCAAGGGTTTGTGATTGGCGCACCAGTGAGCCCCAGTTTAGTCTCTCCTCTACAGGCTCCCTGGCCCTTTCCTTTCCTCTACCTTCTTTTTTGCGTCTTTTTATTTTTTATTTTGCATCAGTGTCTAGACAGTGTTGCGCGGCGTGCCGTTCAGTGCAACGGCCTTGTTGCAGGGTGAGCCCACAGCCTGTGGGCCCACTGGACGCTGGGTGGAAACGCCTACCTCGAATACTTCATGGATGGCCTTCCGGAAACAGTGGAAGTTGTAATCTATCAATCCTAAGGATGCAAGAAATATAAAACTGGTTAACAGTGTTTGATGACATTTGAACGTTTTGCTTTATAATAATATGTGCGAAGAAAATGGGTCAAAAGTTTGATATATATGTCATGACAATAACAAAAAACAATTGGGTTGAGCATCTCTGAGACAAAAACAAACAAACATTACAAACTTCAAAATGCAGAATTTACCACACCACCGATTTCGCCATTCTTTTCAAAATCTGTATTGTATTGTAAGTTCTCCAGCTTCAAGAACTTGCACATCAAATCCTTCAATTGTCCCTTTGATGTACTTAATTGCAGCACACTACAATGTTTACATTTTGACTTCACACATTCTGCATACATGTAGATGCGCACCCGGTGCAATGCTAGAAAAACGTGGAAGAAAGTATGAAAAACACTTGACTCAAGCCACAACATCATTAGCCAAATTAAGTCAAATGAGCTGCAGAGCATCACCGATTTCCCTGACAGCTCACCTTTGCGCTCAAAACTTTCTTCTCGCAGGATGCAGACAAGGGCCAGGAACTTGGTGACCTCTTTCAGGTACAGCACAGTGGTGTTGTTGAGCTTGATGATGGCCATGGACTCCTTGTCGTAGGCACTGCCGCTGCCGTCCTCCCTCAGGCTAGTGTGGCACAACAAAAACGGCATAATGTTTGGGGGAAAGCGGAAAATAAATTGCAGCTTGCCAATGATGTCATTAATTAAGCAAATAAATGCATAAATTAAGTTATGCCTCAATAAAAGCATCGTCAAACAACACATGGGTGAACTCTATATCTTAAAGCATTAACAAATTATAGAGGGAGAGTAAATTAAATATGTTTTTTTTCATTTGTTTTACTAGTTAATATGCAAATTTATACAGAAAGTTAATAAATCTACTATACTCTTCCCTATGTTTCCAACTCACTCATTATTGGATTTTTTCCTGTTAAATTGAATGAGGATGTGTGGAAAGCATTGACATAACCCAACTCTGACCTCTCTGATAAATTGCTAATGTGCAAACAAGCAAAATAAAACAACAACAACAAAAAAAACCCCACTCACCCGTAGATGCAGGAGACGTCAATGACCACATCGATCATATCACAGCACAGCTCATAGGACTGCATGTCTACAGGAGAGCTGTCTGTGGCGATGTAGATCTTACTGACCACATCAAACAGAAAGGCCTTTTCTATCCCTGAATTCTGTTAGCGACAAGAGAGAGGAGGAAAACAGAGGGGGGAGTAATAGGAAATTATAATGTCGTAAAGAAACACAGCACCACTATCTGATGGGTTACATTGGACCTGATAGAAATTTGGCAACTTCAGAGACATTTTTCATTACTGATGAATCATTTTCTCGATTAATTTTTCTGTAAAATGTCACAAAATTGGAAAACCTTCTGGAATTTCCTGAAAACAAAATCAAATTAATCAGTCAAATTACTTGTTTTGTCCAGCCATCAGTGCCAAATCCAAAAATACCCTGTTTCCAGTCACAGGAGACTAATATAACCAGCAAATATTTACATTTGACAATTTGGATCTGATGCATTTCTGGCATCTCTGCTTTAAAAATAAGTTAAAAATGAATTAATAAACTATAAGAATAGTTTCTTCTTAATGTTCTGATGCCTAACTGATTAATCAGCTATTTTTTAAAAATTTCTATACTGTTTATACCATGGCCATTATGCCTTTCATATCAAATGTTTTTTATGTATTTCCCAATACTAATGATGTAATTAAATTAACCTGATCTTAAAAGCAGCAGATAATGAATGGAAAGATTAACCAATGAAAAATTATGAATTTGTTTAACTTAATTTGATTCTTTGCTAAAACTGACACATTATGCTCTTCCTATGTTCTGTAGTTAGCAGCAGAGACAGTGTTTGTCACAGGTCTGATGGTTCTCACTGAAACTCCACAGAAATGGATTGAACAGGATTGTGCTTGTGCACACAAGAACTGTCAAAACAGTCCCACGATTTTATGCAACCTCTCTCAACAACCTGCTCTGATATGTTTCATAATTAATATTGCTGCCTATGGAAGGCAAGAGAAAATATTCAAGGCTTTAGTAAATTAAATTTAAGACTTTTTAATATCTCCTCGGGCCTTTTTTCAAAGAACTAAATTCAAGGCTTTTTCAAGACCTGCAGATACCCAGCAGTAAATCCTACCAAACTAAAACAAAAAAACATACAATTATTTACAAATAGTATGCGCGGAAGAACTGCTTGTTCTTCCTTGATCATGTCCTGAAATAAATCTCTATCAGTAGTCCTTTGGATGTTATCAAGAGTGACACGATACTACTAACAATGTGTGTGACTTAGAAATCCTTTGCCTCATGAAAAGATCAGTGTTACAGACAGGGGGCAGGGCACACACATGGCGTGTAAAGACTGTGAGGGCATTGGAGGAACTGCAGGCAGTGACTCACATTTAGTTTGTCACACATAAATCATGGTGCCGATGACAAAGTTACTAAAAAAAAAAAAAAAAAGGTTTATTCACCAAGAGCTCGCTGTTGTCTACTTACAGAAATGAAGATGTTTAGGAGGTTCTCCAGAGTAGGGAGCTGAGGGATGAGCTTCTGCACAACTTTGCTGAAGGCTTCAAAGATGGAGTGGTCGTAAATACTCGTCAAGTAAAAGCTGAAGGAGATAAAAGATTTAAAAAAAAGAAGTGAATATGTCGTTACTAGTATGAAACACTTCTCACTTCCTCAAAAAGCATTTGAAAGCAGGTAAAATTGCAGACAGTCACAAGATCACATGACAGACAGATGCTGGATGGTAGAAAAAAAGGTCTGAATCAAAGCATTTGTGAAAATAAAATGAAAATAAAACCGCTTGCAAAAGTGTCCTCATATGACTGCAGCAAAAAAAAAAGGGACACACATTAGTTATGGACTTTGGTTACTGAGATATATAAATAAAAGGTCAGTGTCTGAGGAAACCAGTGGCTTGAGCCAAATGGAACTGTCTGCATACACTTGGCAGAAGCTCAACTTTACAAAGCATTACAGTGAAGAAAACACCAGAGAGCCACAAGGTTAAGCAAAAAAAAAAAAAAAAAAAAAAAAAAGCCCTCTCAGCTCCACTATATATCCAGGACCGCTTTGGCTGTCTAAGTGAAATAAACAACAATCTCACCCACATAAAACACAGTGCAGCGTGTGCCAACAGAGCCTTAGCATCAACAGTAAAGCTGCTGCTGAGCTGAACGAGCTCAGCCAGGGACAGCCCGTTTAATGTGGTACACAACACATTTAGACTTTTCACACAGCGTGTCAGGGCAGAGGCTGCAATTAACAATTATTTTTAGTTTTTAAATTAGGGCTGAAACAAACAATTATGCAATCCTGAATCTAACTGATTGTTTAGTCCAGGGGTCTTCAACGTTTTTCAAGCCAAGGACCCCGAAACTGATGGAGAGATGGAGTAGGGACCCCCCAGCTCCATTTTCAATTAAGTTATTGATTACTCGATTCTATAATTCTCTATATGTCTAAAGTTTCCAGAGCCCCAACTGTTTTCTTCTTTTCATTGATCACTGATCATTAGTCAAGTACTCACATTTTAGTAGGTAATGACTACCTTTGTACTTTACATTAAAAATGACATCAAACTATTTCTTTAATCAATTATAAATTAACTTAGTGTCTACTGACTAAGCCATTAACCAAGTAATCATGGGGTTTGATGGGCTGTTTCCCCAGGTCATATGACATAGTAAAAGTGCCAATAATATTTTCCTCACTGAACAACAAACCAATCATTAAATCTCCTACAGCAGTGACAGTGTGAATTACTGTACAGCGACACAAAGGAACATGAATCACCTGACACAAGTGTACTTCAGCCTTATTTCTACATCTAACTTATGTCCACCCTTTGCAGCCTGAATCACAACAGCTCTGGTGTCTGAACCACAGGTCATAGTTTCTTTCATTAGGAAGTCAAAGAGGAATTTTGCAGTAACACTGAGAGTATGCAAACCATGCACATGCACAGGCTACTGTATATGTCAAAGAGGAAATTAGCATGAACACCTATCACAGGGTTTCTGCAGGGTTCATCAAGTTACGTCTAAGACATTTTAATACCATATTGAAGGCAAATTAATATATCTTTCATGGTCATACCAGTCAAACTAATTAAGTATAATGGAAAAACAAAGGGACAATAAGGTCCAGAATTACTTACCATTATATCATGTTTTTAGTACTAACCAGCGATATATATTTCCTAATTATCTAATTAATTAAATTAACATGGCCTGGACAAGCTGTTGCTTGTGTTGTAAATGTTTTTTTGTTAAAACAGCCTCTTGTACACACAATCAAAAGTCAAAATAATCCTTCCAGTTCATAACTGTATAATGTGCCCTGATAGCCTGCAATCCAATAGCCTTTTATTATCTTCTAAAACTTTTTTTGAGGAAACAAGGACTCTGTTCTTTAGGTTTTTTTTTTTTTAACTTTTTAAGACCTGTGGAAACTCTGCTATCAACTTTAAACACAATAATAGCTTCAGACTCAAATGGGTAGAAAAAAAGAGCTAAATTTACAGTATTTTCTACGGCCATACCATACAGATAAAAGCATCTAAATTTTCTTCTGCATCAGAAACGATGATCTTCGTCTACATGTTCAGATTCTGGTGAACAAAAAAAAAACGGGACATTTTATGATGCTCTGTCAATACAGTCTAATTTTCACTTTCAAACTCGACACAAATTTGGTGGGGTGAGAGGTGTGACCGGCTGGACTCTGCTGAGATGTTAACACCTACATGTGTTGTGGTAGCACAAATTTGTCGCAACCCAGAGAATTGCCGAGAAAAAATGCTGAATTTAAGTAGTTAACTTAACAACAGTTACAAATAACCAATCTGCTTCCTTGTATGTGTAACAACTACATTAAAAAAATCTGAAATATCTTAATCTGCATTTGTGGGGGAAAAAAGTGTGCAGATCTGTTTTACTGCTCTTGTTGTCGAATGTGTGCTCACATTAGGTTGGTATCAAGTTCTCAAGGTTCAAGTTTCCATCATACAGAGCAGGCCCTTCATCACACTCAGAAAGTGTTTTAGAGGTGAAGTCAGTGAACAGTCTCGAACTTACTGTGGGCCATCGCTCACAAGCATCATTTGGTGACATACCAGTATTGTGTTTAATTGTTTTGACATTGCCTGTGCTAAACTCGGGGCTCTGATATTTAAATTGGCAGAGACAGTGCTTATCTGCGTGCTTAGAGTGAGCTATAGGTTGATCTTTCTCTGCTGCTGAGTTGTTTACATCTAAAGAAAATTAAAACAGCTCTAAAAATTAATGCGCCATGTTTGAGTCTGTTCACCCGCTCCATCAAGTCAAAGCAACGTTATTACATCTGAGGGAGTTACATTCAATTACAGTAGCTTTAATGAAGTAGGCTTTGTAAACAGACTCGGAATGTGGAAATGCTTATTTCGAGCGGATTTGAGGTTTCTGATTAGCTGCTGTACCAGCCTGTTTGAGCTCATTTCTAAGCTGTGACTGTATTTTTGATAAGATTTGAGGAAATCTTTTGAGCAAAACAGCAGCATCACTGTAAGGATTTAATTCACTGTTTGCTATGACTCCAAATCCTGCTATGCAGATTTGTGTCTGGTGTATTGTTGACCTTTTTTTTCCCCCGTTACTGATGTATGAGTAGCCTCAGTTTATGTAAACATCCTCTCATCCTCATCCTCTCTCTTGCAGTGTTACTTTGTGTATCTGTATTTTTTTAGTAATTATTTTTAAATATATATATATAATTTTTTTTAACTGTCCACTGGGTACCTGCATCTCACCCATTATCGTATAAATACTTTTCCTTCTTTATAAGATGTTCTAGATAATCTTTATATTGAGGGACTTATGAGAAAAGGGAGGAGCTGCTTTCATGGCTTTTATAGCAACGCAGTAATGAGAAAAGAAAATGAAACTAAGACTGAACATGCATGAATAACAGGTGTGAGGTAACTTATTTTGAGAACAGTGTGTCTGCCTTATACTCATGTGTCCCAGTGCATGTTCACTGAGTGCACAGGTAGCAGGGAAAAAACGATTTCTTCTTTAGCCTTGTACAGATGTAGTAAAGTAGTAAATAAAATAATGAAGTGTAAAAAACACCGTACCTGAGATGCAGCTTCTCTAAGCTAGCGTCGGCCAGATCGTCATTGGCTCTCTGGTGGATGTCTCTCTGGGTCTCGATCTTGTGATCGTCTGAGAGGCCGTCCACTTTGTGAATAAACACCTCGAAGTTAATCTCTGGATTTACCCTGTAGGCCCGTGATACTGTGAGGTGAAGCCTACCCAGAGCCTCCACATAGTCATCCTAAAAGGAAGAAAGTAAAACGCATATTGATACACGTATGCACGATGTACTTCTGTACATCTTTACAAAAACTGAATCATAAAACTGCCCATAAATGAATTACAAAAATCAGAACTTCAAGTACACTACAGTCCTCATTTTAGATGACAACTATCTTCTGAGATGGCACTGACGCACACAGTCACCATGTAATTGTGTACATTCTCATCCGTTTTAAACCAGGTATGAGGAAATGAACCGCTGCACTGTCTTCCAAAAACAGCAAGACGAAGGCAGCTCTCCTCTGATATCGCTGTGTGACCAACTGCTGAAACAAATTGAATCTGATGGACCTCCTTGAGTACAAATAAACCCTGCAATTAGATCAGCTGCAGCTTACATCATAGCTGAGATTACTTCTTGAAAGCACTTACGGTCATGTGGATAGCACTGGCATAAAAGCCAAGTCATGCAATTGTCTTTTATTCCAGCTGCTCATCATTGATTTCATTCTCGACGGCTTCAAAGCGCTTCTAAAGTACTGTACTCTGCCTTTCATAAACAGCAACCACTAAAAAAACTTAGTTCTTCGTGTGTAGTTATGAAATGGAAAATATATAATGTGAAAGGGATTCAGGGTATCTTCTATATGTGAAATGTCCAGTCACTGCTCACAAGGCAAGACAAAAAGCAAAAATCTGTATTTTTAGTCAGCATTTTTGAAACATGACACTGTTCTTTTCCATGTTCAGAGCAAGTTAAACAACACAGAGTGTTGCTGTGGAACAACACGGTCGCTTCCTCTGTTTATGACTACATCAAATTAACCCCTTCTTTTCTGCTCACTCTTCACCTGAGCATCGATGACAAATATCAAAGCCCCGGTTCCTCTGAAGATCATCTCGTAGTCAAAGGTGGGATCGAAGAAGTCGACCTGGCCTGGGAAATCCCAGATCTGGAAGTTGACGAATGAGCTGCTAGAGATGTCGTCCTTGTAGATTTTGTTGGTGCTCTCCAGAAACAAGGTCTCGTTGGGAGACATTTTGTGGAAAACCACCTAAAATCAGAGTTGGGTTAAAGTTTAAGTAAAATAAATGCAGATGACTTGTCTTTCAGAACTTATCAACATGGAAACACTAACACACTGCAATACATTTGATCTGTTATGAGAAACAATGACAATTTTCAGTAAATAAATTTAGAGCTGAAATAGCTAGTCAATTAATCAATTAGTTATCAATTGTTAACAATCAATTAGTTGAGAAACAGAAAAATAATCATTAACAATTTTGATACCCATTTCAGTCATTTTTCAAGTAACACTTTTGAAAAAAGTGCCAAACATTTTCTAATTTCAGTCACTGAAATGGGCGAATTTGATGCATTTCTCTGTCATATGTCATGGGAAATTGAAAATCTCTGGGCTTTGAACTGTTGGTTTGAAGAGATCTGAGGACATGACCCTCAGCTCTGTGAAGTCAGATTCTGAGCAAGCAGATAAAAAAAAAAAAAAAGTTTATGAGATACAATTCCCTGCAAAAACTCCTTACTCAAGCATTTGGAGCACTTCCCTTGCTCACCTACACCAGACAACCCCAAGGTTTGGAGTGAGACACTTTACTGAAGAAGTGTTTTTATTCACTATTTATACAAACAGAGATATAATGTAAATGACTATCTAGGAACATGTTGTGTCTTGCAAAATTATGATTATCAAAAATAATATTGTTTTCATGAGAGAGATTATCATGAAAGAACTGTATTTTGACCGATGCTATAATTCCAGCACAGAGACATCATCCGGACGTCACATGCAGAACAAGAGGGAAAAGGGCAAAACATTTTAGACTCGCTGGTCTGATGTAACACACATCACTCCACATTCAGCATTTTTCAGCGGCATGCTTTCAAAAAAGCAGACAATAAAACTGTAGCTGTAAAGTCAAGTGTGGTTTAGGGTTGATCGGGGTCTTGGTCTACTGGATACAGTAACAGGTAGAAAATAAGTTGCACTGCGTAACAGTGGAGGACCTGGGAGTGTTTGCTTCACCACTGCCATTTTGAATCAGTGCGTAGGCCACTGGGGTCACAGGCCAATGAACCAGCAAAAAGCCAAATCACATGTTTTTCAGCCCATACTGGAAGCTTACAGGGAAATATGAATCAGGGACTTGAGGGTGTGCAGATTATAGAAAAACAGAACAAGAATAAAATGTGCACTTCAGTACAGAAAAGTGCAATTCTTTACTTTTATTTCCTCCAGGCAACGTCTGTAGCGTAGACTCCTGACGTGTCACACTACATCCAGCCTGATTCTACTTCCCCCTTGAATTTTAACATGAATAATAAAATATCATAGAAGGAACAACTGTATCTCATCTATTATTCAACCACAGTGGCAGTCTGAAAGTGGCAGACTTGAAGAATATGACGGAGACCGCTAACCTCGCTGTAGGTGGTGGTCAGATCATGGAAAAGAAAAGGCCTTCAATTCAAAGCCGGGAAAACAACTAAGTAAAGTGGACAACAACTTAGAGGGCCCCCCAAACCCCAGGTTCATGTCAGTTGGTTTTGGTAATCTGATGATTAAGTGCCAAATTGTTAGAGATATTCCACCACTCAAGTACAATATCAACTAGGCCTAATTTTATGTCTAGTTTGAAGAGCATTTGTATTTTATTTTATATTGTGTTCATGTTATTATTATATTATCAATAATGCTGTATTCAATTCATTTTCCTGCAGTGTTTTGTAGCAGAGGTGGACCAAAACGTTTGAAACAAAGACCACTAACAACATCATAAAAAATGATTGAAACTTTAAGCTTTAGGGAAAAAACAGAGGTGCAATTTCCCAACAGTAAACACCTTACATGTAATGAGTGTGACTATTATTTAGGGCATCATCTACTAAGTAAACTGATCCGAAATAAGTCACAGGGTCTCTGTGACTGTCCACCTCAGGTAAACACTTTTCTGTGAGGAGACCCTAGGACTACTGATTGATCTGGACTAGAGTTCAATGATTAATTGTTTGTGTCCACTTTTAAGCAAAAAGGCTAAATGTTTGATGATTTCAGCTTCTCCAGTGAGTGTGGGTTAGCAGCTTTTACCAATCTTAAGCTGTACCAAACCGAATATCTTTGGGTACAGGGCAGCTATTTAAAAACGGCATCCTTAGGCTATGGGAAATTATCATATAGACCAGACCAAAACATTAGTCAATGACTCAAATTAATTGCAGCCCGACTCTGGACTTGGAAATAGGTTCACTTGCAGTGAACCTATTGCAAAGAGGGTGCTTAGTGGGGGGGACTGTGGGGGCCCATCAAGTGTCTATCGCCCAAGATAGAAACGTGTTAATCCGGCCATGATTTGAATACACAGGGGAAGAGGATGTCGTCCAAACCGCAGGTGCTGCACTGATTTTAAAGTGTTAGGACACACTTCCACAATGGAAGGTGTGGTCGCCTGGCGATCATGTGAGAGCCACACATCAGACCTGCCCTATGCCTCACGCCTGGGTGGGACTAAGATATATTTGGTATGTTGGACAAGTTGTTAACCTAACAGTCACATGTTGTATATCCACATATCGGCACAGATGCACCGAGCCTCTCTGTCCTCCTGGTTAATAATTCACTGCCACAGCTACACTAAGCTACCCCTGAAAGCTAACTAGTCATTAGCTGCTGGGAGAAATGCTTTTTATTGCGCTTCGTTCCCTCTTGTGTAGCTAGACATGTTATCTGCTGGTGTATTGCTATCATCACTTTCGACATGCTAAACTAACTCGCTAGCTCTTCTGGCTAACATCCCACTGACTTGCGTGAAGCCGAGGAAGGCGCCGCTCGCCTCGAAAGGCTAACACTTTAACGCCTCTCCCTACCTTCTGTATCGACGATTTGCCACTTCTTCTCAAACCCATGAGCAGGATTCTGGGTTTGCTGTCGGACGGCGCCGGGCTGTCCTCGATGTCGGCCTCTTCTTCACCATATCCGAAATCTTTGGGGAACGAGTCCGCAACCCCGTAGCTGTCAGCCAGCTGTTCCACATCGTACTGAATCGACATTTTGACCCAACGACGGTCTCTTCCCCTATTCCCCCCCTTACTTGTCGGTCGCCACGCCCGTGTTTATATCAGATGATCGGTATGCACCAAAAACTAACGCCAGACAATGAAAACAGTTTGTCAATAAAGCCCTGGATACTTGCAAACACAGAGCGTGATCCCACACATTTCCTTAGGATTTCCTCTCCCCTGAAAAAAAAATCACCCACCGCTCCCGTCCCTTGATTCTGATTCGCTGTCCGGTTTACAATTCGAAAAGCGATTGGTCAAACCAACTGTCATTCTACCGTGGTTGGTCGCTGTCACCTGACTAGTACTCAGACTTGTTTTGTGACCTATCACCCGAATAAGAAGCAGATACGCACTCTTATCACGGCTGTTTAAAAGCCGTTCAAGTTTGTTGCAGTAATACACGATTCAGAATTTTTTATTTGTTGTAAAAAAAACAAAACAACTGAACGTTTCACGAACACTACTTGAAATGAACCAAACAGAAAGTGGGTAGTTTGTGGCGTTACGCGATGTCGCCAGCAGATGGCGACAAACATCCACTATAGTTAAATTGAGACTTTCAGTGTCTTCAGAAAATATCGGAATGATACTAAGAAATCAGAAAGGAGACGCAACAAAGTATTATCAACGGGAAAAGTTTTGTAAGAAATGAGAGTTTAAACATACTAATTAAAAAAGATTCCATGAAAATGTTGTAGGGAATATGTAATACGTATGCTCCATGTGTAGGAACTCTTTCCAACAAATGAAGGTGGCGTGTTCATTTGTACTTTGTAACCTCTGTACAGTGTCGTAGCCCGGATTGTATTATTTTTTAGAGATACTGAGGTTGTTTGAATCCAGTTCTGTCAAGAAAATTGAAACTAAAAGCCACCTAAAATTTTTACGCTGGTCGGTGGATGTGTTTGACACACGTTATTATTTTTGGGGGGAACACCTGAAGGCAGCAGCTGTTGCCTAAAGGAGGTTGATAAACGAAACTTAACTTTTCCCACCGGCACTTTACCTGGTTTTCGAAAATAATCGGTGCGGTTTCAAGTGGGACACAACACATAGACTCTATAAGAAGAAAGTCAGCTTTACAGCCTGCATCATTATGACACATCATAGAGTAAGTGTGTTGGCTTTCGTCTTATCTTACACTAATGTTTTGGGAAGCTGTTTCTTGTCAAGCAACTGTAGGTTAGCTAAGCTAACGTTAGCAAGCTAGCGTTAGGAGTTGGTCAGTTGTTAGGCTGGTCACTTGTAACAGCTAATGTTTGTTTTTTATAACTGCTGGGGGTTGTACATGTTTGTGGATAAATCTAAATTGAGAACCCATAAGACAGTGTCAGCAAGCCAACTACAAACGTTTTTGACATCATTTTCTGCTGCAAGTCATAAATTGACCATGTTATACCCAGTGAGCAATTGGAGTGCTAACAAACAGGACCTACAAGACAACTACAAACAGATGCAAAACACGTACAGAGAGATGCACAAAGAGACGCAAAACAACTAACAAACACAAGAAATGCAAAAGGACCTGAAAGAGACACAAAATTGGTATGATTAAGCACAATATGACTACAAAGCCACGCAAAACGACCACAAAAAAAGATTCAGTACGATTAAAAAGAGATGCAAAAACACCACCATGAAACACAAAACATCTGACTGTGTCCGGGAGGCCATGGTCTCATAATCCGCCCATGCCAGTAGGCAAATTAAAGACAAATGACAAGTTCTGTGTAAAGTAATGTTTAACTGTTCTGTTTGGCATTTATATTTATACAGGTATTCTAGTTATCTAGGCCTGGTAGTTGACAGTTTTGTAAACAGTTGTTAATAAAATGGCTGACTTTTATTCCCACAGGCTTCAGACTCCAAAAGGGAGCAGTTTCGGAGATACTTGGAGAAAGCTGGTGTTGTTGACAGTCTTACCAGTGGTATGGAACTTTTTTTTTTTATGTGTAAATAATTTCTCTCTCTTTGCTTGGGTGCTATTCACAGACATCCTAACAAAAGCCACTAATGAAAAGCAAATGAAGCAAACCAGGAGAGATGTAGACAAAATTACAGCTGAAACTCACTATCTTTGTACAAATTATAAACACATATACTCCTTTAACAGGACTGAACTGAAAATACCAATGAATATCAAAATACTGAATTGCTGTGATTAGAAAACAATATCAAATTATGGTCTAATATGGCACTTAATTGAATCATATGAATCTGTATTCATATAGGTAGGTTCTAGGTATTTAGTTTGATACCTAGCTGTATTAGAAAGCTTAGTTCTTCTGTAATTTTCTTTTCTTCCATTTGGTTTCAGTTCTGGTTGCTTTGTATGAACAACCTGAAAGGCCCGGTAATGCTCTGGAGTATCCTTTTATACACATTAAGGTCTTCTCGACACGCCCAAATAATTGTGTGGTTCATAGTGAAGTTGAGCACACGAGTCATCCATTTCTGTGGGCACAATTCAATAGATAAATGAAACACTTGCTCTGTAGATTCTTTAACCAGCTCCCCCCCAGATTTGTGAAGCAGCATCTCGGTGCCGCTGGCCAGACTTCATCAGACACAGAGGCTCTGCAGCAGGAGGTGATTGACCTGAGGCAGAGGTGTGCACGTCTGGCAGAGGAAAACAAAGACCTCAAAACAAGGGTAAACTTAATGCCTTGAAAAAATGTGTATCAACCCAACAACAACATACTGTTTAAGGTGCCTAACATAGATACACTTTTTTTCTCCCTCTAGCTGCAATGTTATGAACCCGTATCAGAAGATGGAGCCAAAGCTGAGTAGACCACAGCAGAGCTTTGGGTTGATAAATGATTCTCTGTTTTTTTTTCCCTCGACATTACTTGCACTTTGAATTTCAAGACAAGACGACGCTGTTAAAGTGAAAGCCAAGAATTTTTATATTGCCCTGCTGTTTTTGTAAATCTTTGTTCCTGCTTTGTTTCTTAGAATCTAACTTATTCTGTACGTATATGTATATTTTTGTCTTGCTAATTCAGTCCTTAGTGTAGCTTTACTGAGAAAGTGTCTTCTGTATGACTGTGGACAAGTCGCTTCTTAACATGAGACGTAATTTTTGTTTTTGTTTAGTTTTTTTTTTTTTTGAGAAGTTGATGAAGGGGTTCCATAACCAGTATTTGATTATACTTCTGATAATTTTTATTTTTCTGACATTGTGATAAAAATGCATTATAAAGACACGCTTACGTTTTATTTCAAAAGGTGTAAGTGAATGTTTGTAAAAAGCACAAAAATGTATATCACATGTAAAATAAAGCACAGTATTATAATTAATGGTGTCTCACTGATCAAACTAATTCCTGACTGTGATATTACACAGCAGCCAGTACTTGACATTCTACACTTAGACTGATGCAAAATGATCAGAGTCTCCCCGGGAAACAAACCGAGTATAACACTGATACAGTGACAAGCGAAGACCTCAGGGACCAGAGCACAGCTACTTTTTTTTTTTTTTTTTTTACCAGATTTAATAGTTTTCAGTTATTTCATCAGTGACGGAGTCAAAACTATAAAGAAGGACATAAAACCAGCAGTATTCTTGCTGGTGAGGACAGTGCTCTTGTGTTAGCTGATTATTGATACGCTCAGGAAGGGGATGCTGAGACAGAGCACATATTTGTCGTTGCAGACTAAAATGCAGCTATTGTTTCCACTTTCCTCTCTATAATGGTGAGCTCGTTATCTCCTCTCCATTCGAGAGATGACTTTAATCTTCCCCTGCTAATTCCCTAACATGTAGGAATAAAATGACACTGCAGACTTAAGATGAAATCTCTACTCCTGTTCTGTTAATCATCATAATTTGACACATCTGCAGTGCTAGTAAATTTAAAAAGAGCAACAATTATGTGGGTTTTCATGGAAGTAAAACTGCAATGGGCAGCCTATATAGCAAAAGTTTAGATAAATTAGAAAATGTTTACGTCACACTACTATGAAAAATGCCAATTATGACAGGTCATCTGTATTTGGCCCTGTACATGTCTATCTAACCATGTACTAGACCATTAAGACCCTTAGCTCATATTTCAACCATGGTTATTTTATTGTTTCATGCTAATTTGGTAGCAATATATGTACTTAGTGCCAACAGAAAGCAAAGGTTTATTCCAAAATGTGTCGGACAAATACAAAAAACATACGCTATAAAGTTTTCTGTTGTTTCTTATTTTAATATGTCATCAAAAGCAATTATTGCATCAGTTGAATTGCAGTGGGTTTTTAAAGCATGCCACAGTAATTAGATTGAATTGTTAACTGTTGAAGTTTTAGAATGAATAAACATTAGCAAACTCTCACCAGTTAGAAAGCTGCTTACAGTGCTGTCAAATCCATAGGTTCAATATAGAACTGAAAGTCAAATCTGTAATACAGATGTCTGAGTGACAGTAACGCAAATGAGGGAACTGTTCAGAGTTTAGATTTGTAGGTCCGGAGCTCGTCTGCTGCTCATGTTACTTGCCACTGATGTTTTGCAGCTGGAGGAAGGTGATCTTGGGTTGTGCCTGGATCCTGAGCTGGAGTCATCCAGTGAATCTGGGGTGGAGGGCCGCCTTTGATGTTTGTCATCTGATTTTGACTGAGTTCGACTGGAGGGAGGTCCGCTACTGCCTTTTGCACCCCCATATGAATCTGTGTCAGAGCTTTTACCCTCTAGCACTGTGGAGCATTTGAATGAGCCATGAGCCATCCACGGTTTCCTTAATGCGCTTACCGGCAGTGTGGGGTAGGAGGAAACATGAGCTGCCTTCTGTGGGCATTTTGGAGAGTCTGGGCTCCTTCTTTCACTGCTGTTTTCCTCACTGTCTGGGGGAAGATGTAAAAAGTCCTCGGTCTCCTGCTTTGGATTGATCAGGGAGTCACAGCACGGTGAGCAGGGCTCATTGGTAGGCGAGGTGCAGTTACACCCTGGGGGGCTTTGAGCTGAACATCTGCAATCATCCACATCCTGCTGAGTGGCCTGCTCACCCTGGAGAGGTAGAAAAGTTGAAGATTTGATAAGGTTTGGGTACATCATTGTGCCCTGCGCAGTCTCCATCAGGAAGTTGTAGTCACTGGGTGCAGAGGCAATTGTTGCCTTTCGGGCTGCACTGGTGCATATTTGCACAACGGATTCTTTTTTATATTTGTTGGCATAGTAGTCATCAAGTTCATCTCTCTCGTCTCTCAAGTGAGGGTAGAAGTCCAAGATGGTCTTTTTAATCTTCTTGTAACCCAGATGCATGATCTCCAAGATGTTTAGGAAGAGAGAGATTGCAGCTATGCATTGCATGAACACCATGAAGACACTTTTCTCTGTTGGTCTGGAAACATAGCAGTCCACCGCATTTGGACAAGGATCCCGCTCACACTTAAAGAGCGGGTAAAGGTGAAAGCCGTAAAGGAGATACTGGCCTGTCATGAAGGCCACTTCAACAACAGAGCGGGTTACGATGTGAGCCACATATGTACGGAGCAGAGAGCCCCTCAGGGGAGCTTTGTTGAGCTTCCCCTGATCGAGCTGTTTCATCTCCCGCTCAATCCTTTTCCTGGCTTCTGCCAGCTCCACATCAACCATCTCTAGTTCCTTCCTCAGCAGTGCCTTCTTCTTCTGCCGTGCCTTCTCCAGGGCACGGAGCCTGTAGAGAGCATGGCCCATGTAAACCAATGAGGGAGAAGACACAAAAATGACCTGCAGCACCCAGTAGCGGATGAGGGAGATTGGGAAGGCCAGGTCGTAGCATACGTTTCTGCATCCAGGCTGCTCAGTGTTGCATATGAAGTCAGCCTGCTCATCATTCCACACATCCTCTGCTGCCACCCCGAGGACCAGCATACGAAAGATGAACAGGATGGTGAGCCAGATCTTGCCTACCATAGTGGAGTGGATATGCACCTCCTCCAAAATTCCCCCAAGGAAGTTCCAGTCCCCCATCTTCACTCTGCCATTATGACTTGTAGAAAGTCATTAAGAGAGATTAAACAATTAGGGAAGAAAATCTGATGAAACAGTTTAAAAACTGATAGATTGATGGATACGTAAAAGTACAATGGACATTCAGTAACAGGAGGAACACATATGAAGAAGTTACTTGGATTTTATACAGACAGCTAAGACATTTCAGGCATTTCAGATGAAATGACAATTGTATAAAAGAGTCATATTTGTAATAAATAAAGAACTTTTTTAGTTTAATTTTACAAATCCCAGTAACAATGGAAATATTAGAAAATTACAGTACCTCCCAACTGGAAAAATGAAACAACAATAAGTAGAAAACTTGTGGAGTAAAAATGCAGAATGCAATCACATATTTGCAAAAAGATATATTAAAAGTAGACAGAGGACTCGTGCATCCAGAGATATGTTTCCTAGTCTCAGCAGTGGTCCAGTTTTGTCATAATAAAACTGTTCCCCTCAGCAGAGCCATTATATAAACCAGGGCAGAGTTCTGTGTCGTTTCCTTTTACCTTGCAGCAGCATGGACAGACTGCCGGTGGTGACTTAAATCTCCTCGGGTCATGCAGCCCTGACGCAGTCACCAAAAAGTTTTAAAAATCGTTAGCGCCCTCCACATGAGTCCCTGCACAGCACCCAAACTACCGTGACCCGCCTCTGTTTCGGTGTTGCCAGAAACAAAGTGGGAACAACTGAATTGTTGACGGAACAGTGCCAACACTACTCTGACCACAGAAAGTCAATATCAACAGCTTCGCCCATGCATTTAGATCATTGCCCCACAGTGATGGGGGTTGTAACCAGTTGTAGCACCAATACTGACCTCAATCTTAGCAGGTCAGGGTTTTCTGTGTTTGTCCTAAAATAACTGCATCATTTAGACTGTTTTAACCTTTAACACAGCAAGGTTTCATACATTCAAGAGCACAGACAGTGAGTACTGAGCATGTTTTTTGGTGGTTCATTTAGGTGTGTGCATCAAGCATCGGTTTTAATAACCGAGCTGTTTCCAAATAGATGCTCTGCCAGTCTAGTCTACATGCTTTCAGTTAGTTAGCACTCAATTATTCAAGTCTGTTTGATCTATATGTTCAAACAAAGAGAAGGAAATACAGATACTGTGGTTGGAATCCCCACATTATCAATACCAGTCAGTTACCCACACAGGCCCTGTACGATCAATAGTTTTCTACTGTAGTGAAGTAATCAATGAGTCATCATGTCCAATTTCATACTCTGCTGCTCCCCTCTGGATGTAATTAAGTTCTCATGCACTTGACACATTATTTATTTATTATTATCCCATTATTATCCCATTTACAAGAAATCTATCACACTGAATTAGTGTGCTTGCTAACTGCTGGTTGCCGACTTCACACTGTCCAATTAAAAATACCATTAAACGCCTGTGTGAGAAATATGCTTGGGTCAATCATGATATTACAGCTTTGCATGCATGTCATGAAATGCTTATTAAATGTTATACTGTTCTCTAGCCATGTTGTGCACAACATTCTATCTACTAGGGTGGGATTATTTATGATCAATAGGAAAACCCACCAGCTCGGTGGGTTCAGTGCAAGACATTTTCCACGCATCTGTTAATTTGAAGCTATCCTAAACTGAACTTTTCCCCTCTGACCGGAAATCTTCCATTCTGCCCAGCAGAGCAGGATTGATCAAACCAGTCCAGTACAAACACATTAGGGGTACAGAGGGTCACACTGGGGTAACATCAAACACAAACTCCCAGTGCTATTTCCTTTTTTAAAAATCTACTTTCTACTTCAGCCCCTGTGTCTAAATTAAGTGGCATCAGGACATCTGATGGTCCATTGTTTATTAGCACAGTTCATCGGGCTTCAGAATATAAAATTCATTTTTGGATCAAACTGTGCCCTCAAATCAAATCAAAAATTAAAATCAATTTAAAATGATGCATCTTGATATTAAATATTCTGCTAACAAACATTAAATTAAATCAGAATTTGATGTCACTTTATATAAAGTAAACACAAGTTGTTCACAACTCTGTTGTCTTTGAAACCTCAGGAACAGAACCTTCAGGGCAAACTAGACTGAATTAAGGAACCCAGTGTTTATTTTCAATATTTAAAGATGATGATGATCCTTGTTAAAGCTTCTAATATAAAACTACACATAAGAAAAAGAGTAAAACACCAAATCAATAAGGGTTTAGCGGCCAATATTGTGTTTCAGAGTTGAGGCAAGCATAGTTTGTAATAATTAAATATTGATGGACTAAATTAAATTGATGTGCTGGAGACTATGGAACTTTCCACATACTATAAAACAGCAAAAACAATGAAACCGAGTCCCTGCTGCATCAAACAACTATAATTAGTCTGTATAGATTCATCAAATAATTTCAATAGTCTTGACTTGTTTCTGCAGAACTTCAGATTCAATTTCATAGAAAAACATAGAAAAACATCAAACTTCAATGTTAAACATTGAGCTGTGGAAATGCAAAACCAAACGTAGGAGGTCTCAGGTTGATCTTTGGTAGATAAATGAAGCACATTTTCAAAAAATGGCACCCAATGCTCCTTGTAAAACCAAATATAAAACAGTAATATTAAAGAGTTTGCATTTTTAGGCCTATGGAACAAAAAATGTACAGTTACTAAACTATAACTTACAGTTAGTGTTAAAGGTAATTTAGCTAAATACAATGTCAATTCTTTAATTGTACTAACAAGTTACAGTAGAGGTTATTTCAAAAAGCTGGATGTTTATGTTTAAAGCCATATAAACTTTTTGTATTTCCAAGGTTAAAAAACAACAAGAACGACAAAAAATTAATCAACAGTTTTACAACTCATCATGTAATCAGCCATGTTCTGTCAACAGGATGCGACTGAAACAATAATGTGGCATTAAGCCAAGGTAAAACCAGCTCTTGTGCTTACAAAAGGAAAGGGCAACACCAACATTTTTAGCATTCATTCCTTTTCCTGAGACTTCTTTGTAAACTCTTTCTTCTTATTAGTGCTGTCATACAACAACCAACCAACATGACTGAACAAATGTGATATCTAATGTCTAATTTAGTGTTCAATGTGGTGACAGACTTCACCACGTTTAAGGCACATGGTGAGGAATACTGGAATTCCATAACAGTCCATGGTTATTCAATAAAAAAAATTGTAACAGCATAGAGAAGCATATTATTATTCCATACGGGAGTTTGGCCATTATTTCATATTAAGGAAAAGTGACATGAACTCAGACCAGAGTGTTCAATAATATCCTGATTATCATGAAAAGTAAAAAATCTTACAAATAAAACAGACAAAGCAATAGTAAAGATCATATCCATAATAAGAGAAATATCAGTTAAAAATTATTCACTTTATAAAAGGCACATTTCATTATCAACCTTGTCTAAAATCAAAGACATGCCTTCGCAATGCTACGTATAAACAGCAGGGGGCACCCCCTCCATTAGAACTCACAACTTTATCTCTACGAAAATTTAATAGTAAAGGAAAACACCCTGAACACTACATTCACAACATCTATGAAAAGCTACTTTGCTCTGAACACTGAAAACATTAGTACATCAGTAAAATACAGTTTCCTGAGTGTGACATTAGGGCTTTTTCTGTTACAAAAAAAAAAAACAAAAAACAGTGCAACTGGTGCAGCTGCAGCCTTATGGTCCTACGGTGCTGGTGAGAGAAAAATATTGAAGAGCACAGCAAAGAGCACAAAGACTATATAACCCACTATACACAGCCAGAATCGTGGGTCTCTGAGTAGCTTCTTGTTGTAAGCACTGAAGAAGACGTAGCCGATGGTCATCCCCGCCACAATTCCTCCAAAATGAGCCACAAAAGACACCTGAGAGGAGAGAAGATGAAGTCAGGTCTTAGATTTAGCCTAAGGGCCTAATCATTGAAGTTACACTGAACACAGACCCCACACTACTGTCATTCGACCCCCCTGAAATGCGGTAAACACCCCAAAACTCGCAGGACTGGTTTAACAGACAAAAGGGTAGTAGGCGAATAGTGGAGATAACAAGGCAGGGGAGGGAATAAGGAACCAGGTTTTTAGAGTTTGTAATCTAGAAATCAGTTGGAAAGACAAACAAGTTTCATCAAAGTGGAAGACGATACTGTATGCTTTCAGCTGTTTTATTCTTCCAAACTGAAACTAAGATTTCTAAATGTGGATCAGTGATTTAAAAAAAAAAAAGCAGGTTGTGTGAAAGCTGTGTGGGTATATAACATCTGTCTATTAGTCATGCCCATCAAGAGAGGTATGTGTGTGAATGATTTATCAATTCCCAAACAACAGCTGCTGATCTTGTCTGTAGCCACAAACAAATAAAGCAGTCACAAAAAACTGTCAGATTGGGGGAGGTTAGCAGGATTAGCTTGGTCGCTCTTGTGGCTCTTTTTCTGTCTGAGAAGGTTTAGAAAGACCCTCTTTATATTTTGCCCTGCTAGATCAATAAATATATACTTTATTCATCTCCAAGGGACATTCACAGTTCCAGCAGTATCCACAACTTGAAATGAAATGAAAAATAGGCATGCAATAAGTAAAAGCGCAGTAAACAAATTAAAAAAAAAACATTATATGCAAGCAAAATTGTACCTTCAAAGCAGCGTCACCACTGACAAATCTTCTATAGAAGGCAAATCCAAAATCTGTGCCGACTGGAAAACAGAAAAGGGTGTCAAATCAAACATTTTTAAGGCATGATCATAGCAATTAGAAAAATAGTTAAACAGGCTGGTATCACACAGGAGAACCTACCAATAATCACGATGGCAAGGATACGAAATACTCCAAGGAGAGGAATCATCTCTCTGAAATTCTGTGAATTAAATCAGTCACCACCGGTAAAGAACACTACTAATATTTTAACTTTCAAAGTGCATAAAATAAAAACAGGTCCTGAAAACACCAAAAGCCAGTTTCATTACACAAAACAGAAACAAAAAAATAAAAGGACAGTAACGAAGAATGTATATATTCATCAGACAGAATTGATAGTCTTGTCATTTCCTGGCTCAAGACAAATGCAGCTGATGTTTACACCAGCTCTTACTATTAAAGTGAACGTAAACTTACCACCACTGCATTCATAAAATAGCCTCCTATCAGGGCGTAAACACCCCCAGAAGCCCCCACCAATGCACTGAAAGGATCAAAGATGGAGCTGGCCAAAGAGCCTGAGGAGAAACAGCCACAGAAATGACATCAGTGGCATTTCTGACATCCAGGACTCGCTTTGCCACAGACAAGAAAAAACAACTTGAAGGCGAGTTACAGTATGTCAGACATCTGAGTGCATAGCAATCATGAACACTAATGAAGTCAAGTTATCTTAGTTATCTCTTTCTTTGCTGAACTTAAGAAAGAAAAGCTGAGAGCCAAACAGAGATGGGTGTTTTTTGTTTTTTTTTACCAGCCAGGACGCCGGAAAGGTAAACCATTCCCACTTCAAACCCTTTATGGACCAGTTCCAGTGGGATACCCAGCAGCAGCTGCATCACCAGGTTGCCGACAATGTGCTGCACACTAGACATACAGAGGTGGGGAATGAGGAGAATATACTTAAATGAACGGTAAATGCCACATAAATGTATAGGGTGGTGGACAAAATAATGGAAACACCAGCAGTATCTTGAAGCCCTGCAGTAAGCATCAGCTGTTTATTCAATCTGATGAGTAATCTTTGAAACATGTAGAGTTTTTAAATGGTCAGGTGATGTTTTCCATAACTTTTCTATTGTTAACAAACCCATAAAAAGACAACAACCGGCAATGAATTAACATCCCTCTCCCCTGTCTCTGCCACTTAGTCCCAAGCCCAAAAGTCACTGTCCCACCCACTGGATGCTTTGGCCTTGGAGCTCTAAGTATTTTAGGCTCCCCATATCATTGCAACAGCCGTTAACACAAAATCCTTAATTTTAAAACATAGAACTTAGATTCCTACCATTTTGTGCCTCTGTGCCTTTATTTCAGTATCTCTTATAGTCATTCTTGGTCTTTCCATAAGATATGTTAACAGTAAAAAAAATATAGAACATCACCAGACATCATTTAAACAAATATCCTGTCTGGTGTCTTTCCTTGTGTGTTGGTGAAGGACTGTGACCACTCTTCCTCTTTGCTAATCTAGTTTTCCTGTGTGGTTCTGTGCCATGGTTTTTGATTTTCCTGTGTTCCTGTGGCTTTTGTTTTCATAATTTTAAGACATTTTTGTTTAGATAAAATGTGCCAGCAATTCAAGTAACAACTATCCGTCCTCTCTGCTCTTCTAAAATTTGCCTGTATGACCCGCCTCTAGTAACTCTGTGGTAACTCTGGCTTGCAGAGGCTTTTGGTGCTTCAGTCAAAAAAAACACTGAATGAACTAATGCAGGGGGAAGTGGCAAAATTCTGATGAAATACACCAAACACAGTTTGAGCAAAGAGGTGCAGTGCTTAGAATATGCAGTCTCACAAATGACCACAGAAATGAATCAACATCTCTACATCACAAAAAACCTACAAAGATTATGAGCTTCACCACACTGGTGTTTACCACAGGGCTGTACTGTACTGTACTTGTGTCTCTGGGGTTTTGACCACTTCTTGCAATGACTCAGGCTTTCATCATGTAATGATAGTATCTTAAAGCCCTGCCCAAGCTTACCCAGCATGGACAAACATGTAGGAGATGAAGCGCCATGCTTCCTGCCTGCACTCAGGCTTGTAGGTTAGGGGGCTGCCCCAGATGCCTTCATCGAGGGTCACCCACTGCTTCTGAGGCTTCCACACAGCATAGTAGATAAACACTGCCAGCTGATGAAGACACAGAAATTGGACTTGAAGTACAGGATCCAAAAAAGTTACGAAAACACTTTAGAAACTGTAGGCAGCTAAATCCCAAACAGCTGAGTAAATAACGAGAGGAGAGACTTAGACATGCAGATACTGAGGTATGCTTTACAAGACGTCTCCCACTGAGTTGGCCCCCACACCCCAGAAATCACCCAGAGTGATCATACAAAGCAGCTGAGATGCTTGTATTTGCAAATATAAGTCAAGGGAGCGCTGAGAAAGAGCACAGAAGCTTGGTCCCTCTTTTCTGGGTAAATAAAGTATTCACAGACATTCAAATGCAGTTGACACTGGACGTCTGTGAGCTACAAAGAGTGAGCTGTTCATTCCCAAGTATGAATAGTTAGTGCGCAAAATGTGTAGTGATAAGAAAGACAGTGTCAGTAAGAAATGACAGCCTTTAACTGAATCTGACATTAACGTGAGACCAATAGACAGAAGTTTTGAACGTATTTCCAAAGATTTAAAATACTTAAACACATCAATCCATCCCCCTAATAGTTATAATATATGGGGAATTTGTATATTTTTGTTCCCCAGTTTGAGGCAAGCAAGTTTACAAAACACAAATAATTCAGTCACATGTATGAAAATGATCTGCGTCTCCATTTTTAAGCACTATGCAAACATTTAACAAATGGTCAATCTACACACAAAGTAAACTGACCATCTCTTGTACTGGGGCTGTGTAAAAGTTTTATGACTTCTGAAATAAAACCAAACTCCCCTCTGTTTGTTTAACAAAAGGCAATCTTAAACGCATTCCTGATAGGTCATAATAAATGACACGTGTGGGGTCATCCATGCAACACAAATAAATCAGTATACCGCCCTTTTAACCCATGATTATGGGGAAAATGAGTCCACAGCATCCCCCATTTTGCTATTTCAACAAATCACCCACTCATCCTCCACATTCCACAAGACATGTTTATTTACCTGAATCTAAAAGTGAAAAAGACACGACGGCTTTTCTGTTTGCACATTCAGGAAAAGCATCTCTGCCTCCCACCAGTAAGGATCAACTGTACCCAGTTTAACCAAAGCTACGACTCATGAAAACAACTGTTTTCATTGACACCATGCCTACTGCCTGCTTGTGAGGACTGTACTTGATGAATCAGGACATTCAGATGAGGTGGTGCAGATGCCAGAAGAGACAGAGAGAAATAAATGAATGCTCATGGCTGCACAAGAGCTTCTTAGTTCCGAGCTTGGTCATTGTGAAAACCACAAATTAGCTATAAATAGTCAAATTAATACAATTTTTGGGGGGAAACATTATGATATAAAGATATTCCACCTATACTTATATACTCACCTCAATATCTGCTCTACTAAATACAATTAAAGCAAATCTATACAGTAATTAACACTGTGGCAGCATATAAGCCAAATGTAGGCTACATGTTGTATAATTAGATCACAGAATCCATATTCACTGTCCCAGTACTCATACAGTATGTGTGTCGTGTTTATTCAGGGCAGAGGTACCTCTCCAATACTGATGAGGATGATGAAGATGGGGGGCGGGCAGCAGTTGGTACGTTCCAGGTACGTGCTGCGCAAGTCTTCTGGAAGCATCCACTTGGAGACAGACTGCTGGAACCTCTCACAACATCCCAGCTTCCTGTCACCATCAGGCTGGTCTCCTTCAGTACTGAACGGTCTCCCATCTCGGTCCACAGGAAACGGCTCCTGCTGCTCGATGTCTATGTTGTCCATCACTGCTGCAGTGCTACAGAGCAGGTTGTATATTCTGAATTAGCTGTGGGCCATATGATGACATATAAACCTCGAGATGATACATACTTGTCTACCAACAGGTACATTTGTTAAATAAGTACAAATGAGTTAAGATTTAGATTTAAAACAGTGGCTCTTGGCCATAATGAACTGTACATTATTAAAGGTTATGAATACCATGTATACAACTTTAAATATTACAATATTGGTAAATAGCTGCCATTTGTAACCTACAACCATGGACAAGTACAATATAATGTGCCCCATACCCCCCCTACAAAGGACCAAGACACCCAGGCAGAAAGAGACACAAAACATTTTGTCACAGTCTTACTGTGTCTCTTAGTTGTTTTGAGTTGAACTGTTGTCCATTTTTGTCTCTTTTTAATCCCTTTACATCTCTTTTTAGGTGTTTTCTCATTTTAGTCATTTTATGTGTCATTTTGTTTTACTTCTTAGATGTTTTGTGTCTCCTTTTGGTCATTTTGATCCAGCTAGGCGTGTTCAATCCGTGATACTGATAAGAAAACTACATACTGATATCGTGATAGGTCGTCCAGACTACTCAGTTCAAACTACTTTAAATACTGCAGGGTAGCTTGATGTAATAGATCATAATTTTTTGATCATGTTTTTTTGTATTCATTATCTGAATCTGTAAAGTAACTAAAGCTGTCAAATAACCGCAGCGCAGTATTTGCCTCCAAAATACAGCAGAGAATAAGTATTAAGTATCTTAAAATGGAATTACTCAAGTGAAGTACAAGTAACTTAACACTGTACTTACTGTAAGTACAGTCCTTTGTGCTTAGTTGCCTTCCACAGTTAGTTACGTTACAGCAGTCCGTTAATGAGCGTTTCCTGCTGCTTGGTGATTTCAGGCAGGCGTCCAAAACTCATAATAAACTCTAACTTGAGACTCCTCGCCGCAGTAAAGTAAATTTAACTTCTATCTGCTTTAGCTTTCAGTGACACGAATGTTAACTTTGCCCTACTCACCTAAACCTTAAACAGGAAGAGTGCGGATGGCTCCAAGCGTTCCCAAACGTATAAATGGACTATTGATTCGACTAAACTAATTCACACAGTTCAATGTGCGAGCTGAAAAGTGCATGAGTTCATAGACTGTATCTGAGTTCAAAATAAGTTCAGAAAGGTTTTCAACGCCATTCTTCCATGTATTCAGACAACCCGCTGAAGCCTCTTCTTCAAACGCGACCGTCCCTGGGAGATCGAAAGAAAAGCCGCTTGGAGATAATTATAGCGCTTTCATTGCATTTTCCTGCAGGACACTTCCTTCCTCAGCCCAAACAGACCTCTGATGCTTCCACTCAGCCACAGTATATAAGTTTTTAAGACCCGTCTGTCAATACTGCTGTCTTATCTCCTGCCCGCGCGATACAACAACAGCCTACCTGTTTCCTCCCCCGTGCCACACCTGGGATCAGTGACGTCACCGACACAGGAGATCCGTATTATCCTGAGCAGCGGTGGATCAGCTTTAACACCCCCCCACCACCTCCCTCCCCCACGAAGCCCCGAGAAAAAAATAGCATTAAATGCGACCATCTTTGGTCCAGGGTGTCATATGTTCTAATAGATTTAGCAGCGTCTAAATCTGTAATGTTCACCAAGGCTGAAGTCTCACTCTGATGTAAATGCTACGTTACCAAATGTGTACCACCAGGTGGCGCTAGAGGCCACACTTAAGAATAATTCAAAGGCGTCAAACGTTGACATGGCAGGTTGGTTGGGAAAACTATACAATTGCATCCATGCATGCAAACATGAATAAATAAAATAAATAAAACAGCAAAATTATATTGTGCACAATTTTAATAACAATGAACATGGGTCAGAATTCCCTCGAGAAAACAAGTTTTGTTTTCTTGTTTTTTTTTTGTTTTTTTTTAATTATTACCATATTCATCCAGAACAGCAACCTCATGTCAACCTGCAGCTGACAATTAGATTTCTTGTTTTGTATAAAATTTCAGAAAGTGATGAAAAACTCCCATTGTAGTCTTCCAGAGCAAAAGCTGATGAGTTCAGATCTCTTGTTTTGTCTGAACAAAAGTGCCAGGGCCTAAACATTTTCATTTTACAGTGATGCAGTGGCTGAAAGTCATGAAGGAAACTGCTTCTCTCTCAAAATGTCCAAAGAAAAACTCGTCTAGCATAACCTTCTAACAAACGATGCAAGATTTTCTTTTTGACTCACTTTTTATTTATGTAGCCGTCCATCGTTTTTTGGTCAGATTTGAGAAAGCTTGAGAAATGACTCAATTAATAGATTAAAATAACACAGACAACAGATTTTAATCACAGAACTTTTATTTTTTTCAAAAGGGAGAAAAATCCACATTCTCGGGTAAAGAGTTGTGAGGAGGGAGGGGGTAAGGGGTGGGGGGCAAGAAAGGAGGGACAACGTGAGAAGTAGGAGCCATTAAATACAGCTGCTGGAAGGTTATACAGAATGATCATATGAGCCAATAAGCTTTTTCTACAGCGCCGGCAAGAGGTGTGACACAGATCTGCTTAGGTCAGGATTTCAAGAAAGAGCATATCAACAAGAGAAAAGGGCAAAAAGGGCGGGCTTCATACATAATCTTTCAGATTCTAACTTTTGGCCAGCAGCAATAGTTCTGAAATAAGAAATCAACTTTTGGATTAAAAAGTGGATAAACCATGGCACCCAAACAGTTTGCGATGGAGGGGAAAAAAACAGGGAAATAAAATGAAAATCAAGTGGAAGGGGCCAGTGGAAGAGCAGTCGTCTTGTGAGAGGAAGCTGGGATCTAATCCATGTGAGTTCAGGAGACATCTGAAAAACATGAAATGATTGATGCTGTATATGACCATCAGATTACCAATTTTCAATCCAATGTGTACGTTGACAGAAAAAGTGTGTCTTTCTGAAGAAAATGGTTCACGATACTTACAACTAGCAGGCCGAGCTCCGTATCTTCGCATGATCTGGTCTTGTGTGAATTTCACAAAAGATTCATATTGTTCTGGAAAGAGAAGAAGATGGAGGTGAGGGCTTTGTGCTGTAGATTCAAATACCAGATGGAGCAGAGGGCTGAGAGTATGTCCACACTAAACCGCCTCATTTTCAAAACACAGGTCTTTGTCTACACTGAAACACCTGAACAACAGGAAAACTGATAAATCTTTTTTTTTTCTCACTTGGCAAACAAACAAACTGCAGATCACGGCCTGTATCTGGTAAAACTCCTGAGTCTCAGCTGGTTAAACCTACGTTCAGTCTCCTGCTCTCTGTGATTACCAATACAGTATTTTCATACAGTTCATTCCCTGCCCATTTACAGTCTTGGCATTTAGAAGCTCACATAAATAATGTTTGAGGAAACCATGGATGCCAATACTGCAGATGTTATATCAGTCAAGTTATTTTATAGCAGTTATGCTGTGATAAGGGAGGGGGAAGGATGTTTCTCACTACAGTGACATTTTTTACTGATCTTCACTGTTAGGATGTAAATTGTGAGTCTTGATATTAAAGTGGATGTACAGTTTTTATTTATTTTTATTTTAACAAGAATGATTTTTACCTGCAAGTTTTGTGTTAAGGATCTGTTCATACTCCTCCCGGATCTTCTCCTCGTGGTCTTTGAGCAAGCGCTCACACAGGTAGCTCACCTGCCTCAGTGTGAACGAGGGCTGGTCCTTCCTTGAGGCACCTGCGAAATACAAAATCAGATCAGCTATAAAAAGGCTGAATCGCTAACATCTCCTGTGCCGTGGCAAGTTACCGAGACAGAATCGACCTCTCTCCAGAAATAGGTGCTTGGCGAGGTGAAAATTTACAGCTTTGCTCTCGTTCGTCCCTCACCTCTGTAAGACCAACAGGGTCATGCAGCACTAATGTTGTCCCTCTCTCTGAGTCTCACCAATGTCTCCATCACAGTACAACTGGAGCCAGCTTTCATGAGGTGATTCATTATCTAGTGGTCTTTGAGGTCTGATATGAGTCGGTTAGACTAAAATGTTTATAAATCACATGCGAGGCTGGCAGAGCCAAGGACGAAGGTTTAACAGCAGTCTCAGAGACAGAAAGAGGCAGAGCTGGTAACAGTGCAGTCAGTGTGATCTATGAGACTGCTCTGCAGAGTGAGAGGAAAGAAGCACAGGAGCCTTAAGGCCTGGGGCTTGGATTACATCTCACTGCTTAACTGCAAAATTGCGCTTAACATATCAAACTACTCGAGTGCAGCACAATAAAGTAAATGTACCATGTTTGTCAGATATGAATGCACAAACACGCTGTAGTTTCTCTTTTTTTTCTTTTAAAAGGGCACACACACAAAGAAAGATTGGACTAAAACAGTAAATCTGCCACAGTATACACACAACCACAGTGCCTCTGTAGATGGCAATTGATAGACTTTTGGATGTAAGTTGTAAAAAGGTATATGAGTTCCATTTTTAAAGAAAAGGAAAAAACAGTCATCGTTTGCTGACACTGTCAACCACCAAGAATTCAATTACCATTTGCTTTTATGTATTTAGTCTTCTGACTGTGTCATCTCTTCTATTTTTGAGTTCTTCAAATTATCACAGTAAAAATTAATTATTCCATTTCACTTTTGCACTTCAAATCAGTTTGATTTTTTTTTTTTCCTTTTAGATATGAAAACTTGAAGGTATTGCTAATTTGGAGTTCCATCTGAAAGTATACTTCAGAACAAAGCAGTGATGTTATCTGATCACCGCCATCTTTCACAAATACCCAAATGAATCAGAATCCTTGTAAACTGTCATTCATAAACAACTAATATGTCATGGCACTCTGCACTCAACAACAAAATAAAGCCCTAGTTCAACCAATAACTGACCTTACAGAACATATTCATTTGTAATGGTGGTTCAAGTGATCCTTACATTTGCACCAGTATGGTACACATTACATCAGTACAAGACGAGGAGATATGGTGTCTGGAGTTGTAGCACTCACAAAGAACAGTGTATGGACTTATGCACAGTCTACAGTAATTTCTCCTACCTGGTGGGGAGCTGGGAGCGTTAAGGGATGAACTGGGACTAGGGGCGTCACTAGAGCTACAGGCCTCAGCCTGGTTGAAGGCCCCTTCCAGCTGCCGCCGCCTCTGGATCCGGCTGTACTCCTGACGGAGGTTCTGGAAGATCTGCTCTGTGGGGAGCACACGGGAAAAAGTTTAAAATAATAAAAAAAAAAATGAACAGTGGACACTCACTCACATATGTTCCCACCAGTTGGAAATTTGGTGATATGATGGATGGGCCCAGTGGGCTCCCACTGAAAATGCATTCCAGGCTCTCTCACTTAGCTTCAATAATGTGAGACATAATAACATGCAAACAATAATGTTGTGAACTTCTACTTAATACAACCATCATATGGTGCATAATGTGCAATGCTGTGTTTAAGTCTTTATACTGATCAGGAAAAGTTATGATTTTTTATGGCTATGAAAATCTTATATTCAATGAGTTGAACAGTGATTCACTACAGGAACTGAACTACCAATAGTTTTTTTTTTCAGTACTACACCCACCACAACCACATTCATAGAGTGCTGAATGTATTCCTGCATCAACAGGGACTTTTACAGGGAGACGTAATCGTCCGCAGTGTTCCCCTGACAAACTGCAGCTATGCTCACTTCCTCTGTGCTGTCAACTAAAATGGCTTCCAAAACAAAACATTCATCGACAGGAAGTAGGTCTGAAATTAACATACCAACTACAGCTGTAGAAAACACACACAAAGCTGACTTAAGACACACTTTGTGATCTTGTGACTGTATCACTTTCATTTCTCTTCGCAAGTTTTTCATGACACCAGCATCATGCCAAGCTACAGCTGGTGAAATGGCTCAGGCCTAAGCTGTAACATCAATCGGTTCTTTACTATGGTGTGACAAAGTAAAAGCCCCTTATTCCTCTGAGGCCTGTGTAGTGGTTGAACAGATTGTTGAGCTTTTTGTTGATTGAAAGCGGATTTGTGTAGGAGGATCTGTATGATACTAGACTTCAATGTAAACCAGGACAATACTTGCCTACCTATATGCTATACTTGATTATCAGTGCTTTTAACCTAACTGAAAGACGCTAAATACATCTACTAGACAGCTAAGTAATATATACGTACAGCCCTGATAAATCGTGTACATTCATTTGAAAGTCCACCTTTCCCATTTTCCCGAAAAGATGCATACCAGTAAGTACATGTGCTTAAGACGATTATCTGCTGTTATATTTAGGATATGCACAAACTTCAATTACCATATACTTTCATGGTTATATTTTAATGTCACTCAGACTTTGTGACTGAAGCTGGAACGTAACACTGTAAAAAACAGAGCAGTTCTGGTAGATTGTTGTACATCCTGGGATGTGACTTTCCAAACTGACTTCATTGTCTCTATTCACCTTGGTGTCACAATCATTTCTTATACCCAAGCAGTAAATAAGAACAGAAAACAATTTAGAAACTGGCCCCAAAGCCCTCCTTTAAAAAGCTTAAGATGACACTGTTAAGCAATATAAAGTCACAGTATGGGGGTTGGAGTTAATGAGGCTCTCTGAAAATGTTCCTCTTTGTGCACTGTGACAATTTTTTGGATGTACAATTGGTCGAACAAAAGAAAAATGACTGGCAACTGTCTTTGTTTAAGTCATTTTGCAAGCAAAAATGGCAAACGTTTGATAGGTTCATGTTTTTAAATTGCTGCTTCTCTTTTTTATTTAATTTATAGTTTGTTTTTAACAGATACATTTATAAAATCACAAGTATGGACTTAATTACAATAAAGACAATACAGGTACATGTCCATTAAGCTATGATGGATCATAAAAATAAGGTCTTTGCATAGTGGTTAGCCCCTTATTTTCTCTGTATCATGTTTCCTCATGAGGATGAACCCTGTACAACCCTGCTGTCCAGTGTCAAAACAGCTTAAACATGGATCACAGCTTGCACCACACATGTCTGATTAGAAAGGTTAAAGTTCAAGAAAGTCCTGGGAAAAACAACCAGAGCTAGTAACCAAAATGTAGAAGAGGGACTTTATCTTACTCAGTTTTGGCAGGGGGTGAAGTCACTGTAGTTGCCCCTCTATCTAGAAACTGTGCCTCATTTATCTTGGGTGGGGAGAGACCAAGAAGTTGGCCACTTCAGCCAGCTTACCAGTGAACTTAAGCTTATTTGGATAGTGTGGAAAGCAGGATCTTCTCCACAGGGCCATTTTATGCTATTTCTCTCCACTGGAAATCATTTTGTGTCCCCAGCTTGAGAAGTGCAATACAAATAAAGTTCTTCTTCTTCCTAATATTATTATTATTTTCAGAAAGCTAGGTTATATGTGGCTGTGCATTACTGAAATGGTGCCTTCACTGAGACCCTTCCTCTTAGGTGGCCACTGAAACCTTCCAGTATCAACAATACAGGGCAATAATCTGACAGGCTCTGTTTGTTTAGCTACCACTGGCCTTTTCACTCTTAACAGAGATATGCCACTGCCGAGAGATAATCAATCTTTCAAGCAAGAAGAAATACCTAACATTCACAACCTATACCAGAGGTGTCCATACTGTTCCAAACTGTTCCACAAAGTCTCCCCTACTTTTCAAGTAGGGGAGACTTCCTATTTATTTCCTAAAACAAATGTGAAGTTCTGACTTTCAGCACTGGGAAATTGTAATGGACATTTTCACTATATTCTGACATATATATTAATATAGTCTAAACAATTAACTGAAAACCCAATCAGAAGATAAACTGAAAATCACAGGAAATGATAGTTGAATCCATACCTGCATATTTCCATGTTTTAACTGTGTGTTCTATCGCTATTAATGACATCAATGTCTAAGACAATATAGGTATTGTTTAGAGTAAGATAAGAGAAATTAAGCCTTGGTGTCCTAGAGCATCCCTGAATCATCACACACTTAGAATATAAAGACAAACTTTAGTTTTCACCCACTGATTAAGCACATTTATTATTTATAGTTGTATTAGTATAGTTGCAAACAGTAGGGGGACTTTTGTGTGTGTAGGAGGTACTGGAAGTGTTTTGTTTTTTTTTTATGTACGGGGTGGTGGGGGGTGGGTGTTGCAGATCATACCACCGCTGCTTACCATTTTCCTGGGGAACCCTGTAGTGGAAAATGGGAACCCAACATGATAGTTTTTCGTACAAAGACTATAAGCAGATGGGCAATACCATGATTCTATGTAATGCTGCAATTTAGTCTTGACGTGAATAAAAGATAGTTGCAGACTTCAGTCTCTAAATGCAGACAAGAAGAGATTAACCAGTGATAGCTGTCTCATATGAATGCATCCTACTAATTGACTGTTTATCTCCTGTATGTCAAATGTATAACTACATTTACTAAACGTGAATGTAGTTATTTCTGATTTAAGACAGTGGAAAACTGATAGACATTCATTTCTGATGGACAGCTGTCAGTACTCCTGGGTTCATCTGACTGACAAGTGAAAACCCTCTCCAGCTGCCTGCCACTTCCAGTTGCTGCCAACTACTAGTAGCTCAACTGTGGGCGTTGCTTGGCAACAATAACCCTGTCACAACCAGGCCAAGTAATCAATCACAGAGACTTCCGGGAGCCAGGGGAACACAGTGGAGAAAGCCTTGGCTAAAAGGCTTAGGCACAGGCCAAACACTGAATACGACAGGAGATCGGCCAGATAGATTGGACATGGTGGTGCAGAGAAAACAAAGCTGACTCATTTCATTTCACCCTCCACTGCTACAGGATTGAGGGGGGAGGTGGGTTTCGAATGTCCCAACTGCCAGGAAGTAGGTGGTGATGTATTATCATGTCAGCTTAAGTTGCCCTGTTGCAGTAAAAAAAAAAAAAATGAAGAGTGACCGCTATATAGTTTAAATACAGCAGAAATGGGAAATACCAACTAAACAACAGACTACAAAGAAGCTCACCACAGAAAAGTAAATTATTTCCAGACATGTCGGATGAACTCTGGTGGGGCAAATGTAGCATTTAGTGGTCCAAAATCTGACAGCTTTGGTCTTTGTCCACCTTTAACACCATTATCCACTAATGATGTATTAGGTTTTTATTAGCAACCCTCCCACCTCTACTTTCTACATGCTTAATAAGATACCACTGAGATGTTTTTTTTTCCTGAGGAATAAACCTCAAATTATATTCTAAAACAATAGCAAGCCCAATTTAGTCCACATAAGACTGGTTTAACAATATAAATGAAAGTAGTCCAATGCCAAATTCCTCAATTCATTCGGAACATCTAGCAACAGCAGAGTTGGTGATATAAAATTTTAATTTGGAAAAAAAGAGAGTACCGGTATCAAACTGATAATCAGTATTGGGAGAGAAAACGTTGGATCAGTGCATTCCCAGTTATTGCTAAATGAAATTACCAGTATACTGTTAATAGATTTCTCTGTATTGCCCAGTTCTAATTAGGGGTTCATCCATGTCCAAAATCCATTTTTGATCTATCATCAAGAGCTTGACCACAGAGCAGGCAGTGTTTAGCCCATAACACTTGCACATTTTTGTAGCCTGACCCACATTTTAGATCTGAACTATGACCTGCACACCTTTCCGTCCAAGCTGTAAAGCTGACAGAAGTCAGCCAGCCCAACCTTCCAGGTAATATTGTGTCCAAGGAAAACACCAGGCTCATCTGTCATCTGGGAGAATTTTACCAGAGCACAAGCCCAGACTGGCAGCCCAAGAATGAGGCAGGGGCAAACAGAATGAGTGATCCCATCTAGACTATGAAATAATAACCTAAAGATATATTGGTGTTATATCCGTGTGTCTCACCTGCTCACCACAAGCAAACCTGACTAGCTGGAAAGCATGTGTGGGTAGAGACGAGTGGGAGGGATGACAGCTGGCCTTTTGCTAAAATACAAAACTGCTTTCACTTGGCAGACCACAGCAGAAAGGCAGGTTTGCAGCACCAGTCCCATCAGGGGCCTCTTTCTGGGTGAAGGTGAGTGTAATACCTGGTATCCAGACCTCATGTCTACGTCAGACAATCTGCATTACTTCACCCATGCAGCTGCTGTGCTGTAATTCAGCTAGGCATGTCAGGGTCTGAAAGAAATTAAGCACACTACAGGCCTGTTGGATTCTTAACATTAAGTCCAGGCTAGATAAGCAACATCAGTCCAAACAGCCTGAAAAATCCTAGTGATTCATTTTGAGTGCTAATATACAACATAGCTACACTATAAACACCACTCTGTAGAAGATACATAAGAAAATATGTCTTCACCTCCAGACATCAGCAACTACACGGAATTGCCTTGCACCTCCTCAGGAACAATACTAAAAAAACAAAAACTAAATGATGATGACCCTTTGGCTAAACAGGATGAGAGTTACACATTTCACCACATGCACAAATAAATGCATTTTACATGATGCCAGCTGTGGCGACATCTCCATCAGCACCTACATCTGTGTGTGTGTGTGTGTGTGTGAATGCTCTCTGCAAACCTTCCCTGGCTTTCTCTATGAATGATGTACACTGCCCCCCAGCATCATCTTGCACTGATGTGCACCATAGAGCACATTTTTCCTTACAGTGCAAAAGCAGGAACAGCAGAGACCAATACTTTGCCCTTAGTCTTAACAAATAATACATAAATAATACACTGTGCATATTGGGACTGGGCTCTCGTTAGTTTGTTTTAATGAAAATAACCTCACTAATAGCTTATATTTCACTTTCTTTTTTCAGGTAACACAAGTTGCCTCCATCTCGGATGTATCTTCCATGAACAACACACAATGAAACCCAATTCAAGGAGAAAGGCTCAACACACAGCCACTGATTAACTATAAGGGACTGACCAGTCCTAAATCAAAATCCTTCTTTTCCAAGCAGTTCCACACCAATAAAAACCAGTTGACCAGTTATGAGGAATACAATTTCTGATTTCTTTCCTGTCACTGCAATTGTCATTACTTTGTGGCAAGATGGAAGACAATAAATTTCACAGCAACAGGAGATTTAACTTGCACCAAAAGTAACTATGCTCTTTATGATATGCTGTGCTGTAGGCAATGAATTTCTAATGGGTACACATAATGTCAATGTAGGAGTTAACAACAGGTTTAAACACAAGTAGTAGAGATGTCTCAGTCTTGTAATCCCTTCGCATTTCACAGTAATTAAATGGTCAAATAAATTCAATGACATCCAGCAATGTTTTAATTAGATTTCAAAAAGCAAAACGATTAGGTCTCACTGCTGTCATTCTGTTCAGATCTCAGTGACTGGCACGTACAATAAGCCACTAGATCGCAGTGGAGACATCTAGGTAATTATCTCATGTCTACTTATGCGCCCCACACCGCCCAACGCTCACAGTGGAGCTGCATTTTCAAGTCAATGGGAGAGAAGAGTACAGGCATAAAGGAAATGAACAATGCCTTCCAGGCCTGAGGAGGAGGATAAATGGTTATAGTGCATAATGGTAACCCCCCACCTCAATGCAAGACAACTGTGGCACTAAAGCAAAGAGACGTCACTCTGGCAGCTCCTAATTAACAGCCTGCTATGATGTGCCCGCTGCTGTGATACCATTTGTCTTGTCAGTATATCCAACAGGCTAGGCTGTCGCCCAGGTGTTACAGAAAAGGAGGCTCTTTTGTTTAAATCCAATCCGTTCTCAAATGAATGTTTAATTGAATATATTAGTGTCTTTAATAGCCGTGATAGGCCACACTAGGGCTGGAGGTTGTTTAAGTAAAGCTGATAAGGGCAGTCATGTAGCTATATAAACTTCCCCAATGCCAGAAACAGTATTTAGTTTAGCTAAGCAAAACAAGCAACAAACAATTTTCATTAACAAATCGACATTAACCTGTGTAAGCTAATTCAGAAAACTATGCAACAAAACAATGAGCTGGCAAGATGCCACCGACAAATGCTTAAAGAGCAACTTCTACTTCTGTGCGTCTACTGATTTATTATTATTAGCAAAATTATCTATGTCGGTAATTTAGCGACGGCGCTCCCCTTCCTGGCGTTAGCTTAGCAGTGCTAACGTTTAGCCTCCAACCCCCATTCTGATTCTCTCAACAAGCTAGCTATCCATTCCACTCCGCCCAAACCCCCTCCCCCATGACACCCACCCTAAAACGCAGAAAAAGGCGTCAAATATGGTTAATTTCATACCTGGGGTAAGCCTGTGTTCGCCTCCTATGGCCGGAGGGGACATCGAATGCGTTGGGCTGTCGACTGGGGGACGGAGGTTGCATCTTTGCGGGGACGGAGTGCCAGGAGTCCCCGGTAGTGGATTGCACCTTCTCCGCTTGGGAGACTGGGGACTGAGGAGGGCCTCAAACTCCATCGACCGCTTTAACGTAGCTCCACAAGCCATGTTAGCTCAACAAACCGGGGAAACAAAGTAATCTGGAGAAAAAACGACACGCAAAACTTGGGGCTGAACAGTCGCACTTTCAACGTTTAGCTTTCCTCGAATGTGTTGAGAGTTTCTTCCTCTCCAAAACAACGGATTTTCTTCTCTGAGTAGTAAGCCAACGGCCGAGCCTGCCTGCTGAATTTTTAAAACGTCACAATGGCAGAGCCTACCATTACAGGAAAGAGGGGGGTGTCAATATTTAAAAAAACATTTTTTTCATTTGTCAAATTAACTGAATAATAATTGTTGTTGAGACTTTCTCCTTTTAACGTAGTACGTAATAAATACTAGAATCATTTGTGTTTTTGTGATCTTCTCTGCCGTCTTCACGCTGCATTTTCCTGCTGCCCAACCCTATTGTTGTTGTCGATCGTTTTCCGTTGAACTCAAATTGAAGGTTCACGAGACGTCTGGTGGTGGTGGTGAGGTAGCTCAGGTAGGTTAAAGATGAATTCTTTAGAAGTTAGACTAACCCTTTTTAAAATTTTTATTAACACCGGCAAATTTCAAATAATTAAATGTTCAAAAGCAATTTATTGAACAAATGAAAAAAACGTATGATCAGAAAGCTGCACTGGGGTTAGTGTGATAGGGTACAAAGATCTTGCTGTATTGTACTGCCCCCCCTCTTTTTTTAAAAAACACTTTTCTTACATTGTTGTCTCTACAGTTGATTGTAGACTGAAATTAATTTCAGACTTCAAAGAGAGCTTGCCCACACTATATACAATGACTCAAAAGAGGAACTGTATTGTTCTGTATGCACTGCTTTAAATGTTTGTATTGCACATAGAGATAGTTTACTTTCTGACCTTATCTTGCTGTTTTATCAGATATATGTTCCATACCACTTCTGTCCACTAATGAATCACCCATTAATTTATAAGTGCTGCAGTCTCCACTACTGGATATTCATCAGGCTGTGACAGTTTGTTTCATGTTCAAAAAGTTTTCCTTGCACATAAGATAAAATGATAAAATAAATGGAACTCTAATGGTCCCTTGGAACAAAATGTGATGAAACTTCCTCATTAAGAATCCTTTTTAATGGAACATCCTTGATTATTAATTCATAACAAATTGAATAAATACAAACAAAACAGAACTGTATCCAGACATTACTGTTATCAAATAACCTATGGAAAGAACTAAATACTCAAGCAGACCGTTATGCAATGATTATACTAGCTTGTATCTGCAATACCTTATACTGCTTTAAGGTATTCTCCAATATCTATTAGCTAGGTTGCACTTTTCCTTGTAAAAATGGCAGAAATCAGTGAAGATTTTCATTGAGCAGATGTTTTTTTGCAGAATTTATTTGTTTATTTACTAGAGGGAAAGATAGGAAATTTACGGGACACAAGCAAATTTAAGAACATTGCAAGAGTTGGAAAACAAAATCATTACAACATATTAAAGAGAAAAACTACACACACACACACACTTGTACTCTTTCTGATCCATGAACATCTGGCAGCAAAGATCCACTCAGAAGACTGACAGAGTCAGATACAATTGAAACTCATTGCAAACACCACACTTCCATCCTGTTTTGTCACTTGATTCATAATGAGATGAGTAAAATGAGTAATGGTTTTTTTTTTTTAAACAAACACATAAAGAGTCAAAACAGGGTATGGTCAAGTATTATTTTTAATAATATTGATATAATGGGTGAAATGTATTCTGAATACTATCCAGTGACCTAAGATTTAAGATTTTCATGATTCTCGATTTTGTTGCCCTATGTGTGACTATGACTTTAAGCCCATATCAGTATGTGCATTACTGCAGCTGCCAGTTGTCTCTTCTGCAAAGAGTGTTCTAGTCCCTGTGCTTGTTTGCTCTTCCTGGCATGTGCCTCATTTACCTCAGCACACTGCTTGGATTCATGTGGTGAACATTGTGCAAAATCCTCCCATGCATGGGGCTTTTGTGGAGTCCTCGCATTCATGTGCAGATAGTATAGGCAATCCACAGGGTCCTCTGTTCCTGCATGCTCGGGGACAAACACTGTAGCATTAGCAAGCATATGAACAACAAATTGTAAACTCAAACATTGAGTCAGCAGTTCACTGTACACAATATTTCATAGGAGTGAGAGCTTTAAAGCAATGGCATGGGAGGCAGTGAGGTCAAAGGTTACGGGTTAGATAGCCACATTACATCATCTCACTTAAAAAAGACACAGTAAACCTTTTGCTTGACCTAAACAAATGCCTGGAGATTTATTTCCACTGACGTCAATAGTCCAGCCAGTCCTAGTTATTATCACAAAATGCTTAACAAAACCTATCGTGCCTTGCAAGTAGGGAAGTACTGAAATCATACCATGTTGATCATACTTATTGATAGTACTAATGGTTAACGGTTAACAATTAATCCTTAATGTTGTAACTGTTATGATTAAACTAATGTGTAAAGGTGACAAACTAGTTTCTAGGGTTAATGTTTCCTAACAAGTTTTTTTTTTTTACAGTTGTAATTGCATGTAAAACCAACCATAACCCTGCATTTCTTAGACGAAATGCAGGGTTAGTTAGAGGTGATGATTTTGATCAGGTGATGATTTTTGATCACCTCTAACTACTAACTTTATTCAGGACTTATTGTTTAATAGTTTTTGCCAAATAGTCTTGTTTCAGTCTAGCCTTTTGATGACAATGAATCCTACTATTGGATACTGTAGATTTGATTCTTAATCTACAGTAAAGTTGATTTGAATCACCATCTTCACCAACAACACACTGCCATAAATATTTCTGATCTGTATAGCTAAACTTTTTCAAATTACAGCTCTCCACCTCCTTCATTTTCTGATGTTCAGCTGCTGATTGTTGACCATTCCTGAGACGGAGTTGAGTGGGGTGGTTCCGAGCTCGGGCAGCTCGTCCTCAGAGATGGCAGTAAAGTTGTTTTCTGCAGAGGGTAGTCCTGAGGTTAAATCCTCTGTTGCTGTTTTACACCTCCCAATCTCACACAGCGTTTGTAGTAACTGCACCAGAGCAACTCTTAGCTCTCTGCAGCGCAGGGCGTACAGCAGTGGGTTGACAGCAGAGTTAACCAGGCAGAGGGTGCTGCAAAAGGCGAAGGCTCTCTGTTGGGCGTGGGTCAGGATCACAGAGACATCAGCTAGCATGAAAGAAAGCACAGGAAGCCAGCAGCTCACCAGTATGAGTACGATCAGGCCAAAGGTACGAGCCAGCCGGATATCCATCCTCATGCGTGCATGGCCTGTCCCTGCTGCTCCCTGGAGGCTGGTCATAGACGATTCATGACGATGGGCCTTCCACAGGATGAGAGCGTAAGCCCCCAGAATAAGAGCCAGAAACACCAGGATGAAGCTGGTCCAGCAGCCCAGATAGTCTTTTCTGATGTAGGGAAACAGATGTGAGCAGGTCATAGTAGAGGGGCACCTCCAGCCCATCAGAGGCAAGAAGGAGATGACGATGGTGGTGCTCCAGAGAATCAGTAGGCTCAGCATGGCTCGCCATCGTGTCAGCAGCACCTTGTAGCTGGAGGCATGGTAGATGCAAAGGTAGCGATCCAGAGCAGTCAGTAGTAAGCTTCCCACTGAGCTAGTAAAGGCCATGGTGACACCACCTAACTTGAAGAGGTAGGCAGTGGGGCAATCGCTGCGATGAAAGAGGTGAAAGTCCAGGAAACTGGTGGTGAAGAAACAGCTGGCAAAGACATCGGCCAGAGCAAGGCTGCCAATGAACATATAGGAGGGCCGCCGCCGTAGAGAGGTTGTTGCAGCAATCACGACTAGCACAAGTGAATTTTCGAGCAATGTGATAGGACCTGCCAGGAAACAGATGGAGCCAATGGCTTTCTTCTCTGTGTCACTCAGAACCATGTAGGAGGTCAGATCCACACAAGACCTGTTAACTTTGAGGAAAAACACAAATGCGTAACATGACAAATCTTAGTAGATAAGTGACCTGAAACCAACTGAAACTTTTTTTGCATTTGATAAAACATGGAAACATAATTTTGTAAAAACAAGGTAATGTATTTATCAGTGGCTGCATACCTACTGGTGATGAGGTACTGGCCTGAGTGGGTTCTGAAGAAGTAGGAACCTCCCATGTCTCCATTTCAATGATTACCCTCTGGACTAATACTAGATTTCAAATAGGAAATAAAGTTAATTATTATTTAAATTTGTTGTTCTTTTTAAAATAATACCAGTGACAAATGTCTCTGAAACAAAATTGCTAATGAAAGCATTCATCGGGATTTCTACACATAAATATTAACAGAAATAAATTTAAAGTAAAAATGTATTTTCCCAAATTTTCTATTATTTCCTTAACTGCTATCAGTGAACGAATCAATGAAATTATTTTTCAGAACAAAGAATTTGATGTTTACTTTATGATTACTTTCCTTTAAAAAATGAATGTTTTCCTCAGCAAACTACATAAACTGCATAACAACAACAATGAAATCCACAATCCAGAATTTGTAAGCTACATGCCCAAGTATAATGACAAAACAAATTAAGTATATACAATTAACAAGAAAAGAAAATAAGAGCAGTAATACAATCTTTAATAAAAATGCAAATGGTTTGTTTTTTATGTCGTGACTGATAACAAACCTTCTCTGAGGTTTTTACATGAAGTCATGAAGACAAGAAACTTCCTGTTGAGAAAAAAAAGAATGTAGATAATGCGGTTAAGCAGACATTGTGATTACTTTATTCTCTTTGTCAATATTGAACTTCCCATTTAAAAGGTACATTAACATTTGTGAGTCAAGACAGAAAGTTATTTAGAGGTCAGGGCAAACAGACAGTATCAGCTGATGATTATATTGGAGACATAGTTGGAACATGCATAGTAGATCAAAAGCAAACCGTAAAGTTCTCCTTGAGGAACAAAGATCAAATTTCGTTAAAAATCCCAGAAGAACTTAATCTCTTTCCTTACATATGTACTCTATTATATAGACCAAAGTAATACAGCCAGTTAGGTACCTGGATTCAGAACCAAACAGGGTGAAGTTGCTTTTAGTTACTGTACTGCACACAGTTGGGACCAACTTATTGGAGATCTTGATTCCAGCCACTTTCAAATCTAAATTTAAAACTCTATGGTTCTCATGTACCTTTAATTGATTGGTTCCTCTACAACATTTTATTTCCTTTGTTGAATTTGGAACCAATTAATTACTGCACTGTAACTGCACAACTGTGTTTTCATTTTTTAAGTCTCTTTTTATTTTGTCTTAAATGATCTGATTCTGGTTTTTATTGTTTATTGTTTTTGAATGTCATTCTGATTTTTTCCTTGTCTACATAAAGCATTTGAATGGCCTCTGTGTTTGAAATGTGCTGTAGAAATAAAGCTGTCTTGCCTTTTATCCCAGGTTCTGTTGTATAAATGTCACGTCATGTTTAAATGTAGATGTAAATGTCTCATGAATGTTTAAGCACCTAAAACAATAGTCTGCAGCCCACAGTACATCAGGAAACTTGTCGTATTTGTCACTACTTACACAACTGTGCCCTATGAAACTTTCAATGCCCAATTCAGCAAGAGCTCCTTTGTAATTTAATTTATTGTTCTGGTAATTTTAATGAACTCAGCTCATCCATATAATCAATGTTTAATTTATATTTCCCCAGTCACTTTGGCTGGGATTGTACTCTAAGTGCATTGAGCTCTACCTGCAAAGATCGGTTAAGCCATCTAAATATCACATTTGAAGACTGCCCCCTTTTGGAGTTAGATGGAATTGTACTCTAACAGGGCAGTTAACCGGTGGGTGAAGGTCAGCACGGAGTTGAACAATCTGCTGTAGAGTGCATCACCTGTATGCAATTAATAAATTAAACTCAATGTGGGAGGCTGACATTAGAGGATTTGATTAAAGTAAATAATGCTGTGAGAAACTGGAGTGGCCACCTATAACTGTTTGCACAGAGTGGCTTAAACATGAGGAATATTTTTTTACATGCAAAACCATAATGCAAAAAAATAAAATACATGTAAATCACAATAATCTTGAAGGAAAGGTTTTCAGAGAAGCTTTAGAACATTGAGTAAATTACATAAAAAAACATCAAAATTGATCAAGGAAAGTAGTCGGCTTATATGATGCAGTAAGTGATTACTGTACTAGAAAGTAGACGAAGGGCAATGTTTTCATCCAGCCAGGTTACTCTGCCCTTCATTCCATTGTTTTCCCTTTACTCTGTTTCCAGTGACAATTCTTTCTACTTTTCATCACAAATATGACATTGCCTTATGAATGCATGGAAAATATATATGGGCAGAAGTGGTGGACGTAAATTACTTTCTAGCAAGCGTCTTATTGACTTGAGGGACAATATTTCTCAATTCCACTGTGGGTTATATGGGTGCATGCACTGCGTATATTACACCACCTCAGGCTTTCTCTTTTATCATTTGTGGAGAAAATCTTGATTGACAAAGTGTTGTGTTTTGACTCTTAAGAACCAGTGTGCCTTGTAAAAATTATTGCCTTTGAAAGCAGTCTCAGCAGTGCTAAAGAAAATTTTATTCATGGTAAAAAACACACCAACAACCCATTTTAGTCATGATGTAGCAATAACCCCTTGAGTCACTGTTGCACCCTGCTGCATTGTTTCAAAATATCAAAAGCTGTTGAGGCTAAATAATGAAATCTGTATTTGAAATCACCGGTTTTGATTTAGTAACAGGAAAAGGAAGCATTTTAAAATAGGTCAAAAGTTGCAGATCTTCTGAAGAAATACACCTATTGAATACAAGTGAAGCTGGTCAAAAGTAAAAACATGTTTTCTTGTAATTTCTAAAAAAAATCAGTAAATTGCATTTGCAAAGAGACATTGTTCCAACACAATTCAAAGCAAAATTAGTAAATAACGTTTTAAGACCTTACCTTATGTTCTCTCGTGTCAGTGGTTTCTTGGTTTAATAGTGTGATTTCCTGTCTGTTCCAGCAGCAACGCAACCAGCACATGACTGTACAATCGACAGACCAGTGAGAAAGTGCATGAGTGAGAAGAGAAGATATGGAGGGTGACTGTAATGAGAGGGGGGAGAGAGAGAGAGAGAGAGAGAGAGAGGCAGATGGCGAGGGAGGGTTAGAGAACAGAGAGAAACAGATAGAGAGATTAAAGATGACAAAATTATTTTTCTTTTCAAGTATTATGACTACAGCTGGAGTCTGTGATGAAACTGAGAATAAAATGATAGTAGTGAAATCCATTTTTGTTTGATTTGTCAGATTGTTTATAACTGAGGTGTTATGTCCTTCAGTGTCTTTTAAGCAGATAGGGTCATGGACTCTGGGGAGGAGAGCACTCAGAAAAGGTACTAGGGTGTCGAATGCTCGGTGTGAAAAACATGTCGATAAAAGAGGAGGAAACCATGTCCACATTAGGTTTTCAAAGACTGAAGACAGCCTCTGAACTCTTTACTCTAAACATTTCCATCAAGCATAAATTTACCAGTAAGTGAACACTGAGTTTAGATTATCTTTTATCAAACTTGAACTTTCATGCTCAATTTAATGACCCCATTTTTAATGTTTTTTTTCCTAGTCAACATAACAAAGACAATCTTGGCTTCTATTTATGCAACGACCTTCCATCTCTTTTCCTAATTACTTTCCACCTTCATCTTCATTTGAGAGACAGTATCTACCATCACACATACACAAGCACATACACACCCTTTCCTTGTAGGCTCACATGGTTTCTGCTATTTTCATGATATCTCTGCATGGAAGGACTGGCAAGAAAATAAAAAGGGGGTTTTAATCATGTCTGCTTTGTTAAAGATTTGACATTTGTCATTCCTGATAAATGCCAGAGTGTAATACTACTTGTAGTACAACAGGGGGCAATGCTAAGCAACCCTGAACTAGTGGACAAAATAAATGACTCAATAATGTGTCAGGGTGCATCACTAAAATGTAGCTGAGTTAAAATGTTGTTTTGTGTTTTAATCTTTATTATTCCTCATAGATGCAAACTCAAACTTGCCAAGTAGTCCACTCTGCAATCGAGGCAGTTTAATTTAGCTCATGTCCCTCTGGTAAAAAAAAAAAAAAAAAAAAAACATTAGTAATTCAATAACAATTTAAACAGGTCACAAAATCACATACCTGAGGCATTCTGAAATAAATTAGTGACCCATTTTAGCCTCTCAATTTAAGAATAGTATGATTAACAACACAGTAACTGGGACCAACAAATATATTAAAATTACATGGCAAGAAAATAGGTCAGAAAGAGGTGTTTTGTGACATGTTTATATTTAAAGATTATTCAAATAAATTATTGATTTGAAATGCAAAATAAAAAAACAACTGGCCCTGAAACAAGACAGTGATATCTGGTGCCCTGGTCATGTTTTCTCCTCCTCTGACCTGATAGATCCAGCAGACCAGAAGGCAGGAAATGTAATTAGGAGCAGACAGCACAGCTTCAATAAGATTTCTTCTCAGTCACTGCCAGGTGCAGCACAACAGAGTAGACAACAGGACAAAATAAAGCCTGAAATGTTCAATTATCAGCTGTATTACATCATCCTGTTACACAATCCCTTTTTAGAAATCCCCCTGGACACAAACATCAGGGCTCTCTGTGCTGTTTCACACTGTTTCAGGTAGAATCCATTTATAAGATTTTCTCTCCTCATTTCCAGATCGCCAGACCCTCAGAGAGAAGCATCAGATTGCTGATATGAGAAACACAAATCAAATTGCTTAATGCTAAATGGCCAAATAATGCTTAATTATTCACTGTACTGTACTGTTTTAAATAATAAATAATATAACTGTAAAATAAAAATGTATTCACAAATTAAAAGAGACATTCAAATTTACATATTTGCCAAGGTAAATTAAAAACTCAAAATGTAACATCTTGAAGAAGCAATTAAATAGAAAGCTGCACAAACTTTACATTATAATAACTTATAATACTATCTATAAACTTCTTAAATAATTATATTTCTTTTGCCATTTCTATTTTCCATTGACAGTATTCAAATAGCAAATTGTAAAAGAAAGGAGTGGGTTGTCTGTTTTGTCATTCTGCATTTATAAATCACAAAGGTTTTAAAGGGGTATGAAGGAGTTGTGTTGACTTGTACTGGCTTGTACTTGTACTCATAGCCGCAGGCTTTTATAAAATTGTAATGTCATCTGATCTGCCTGATTTTAAAAACAGAGATTAAGGGGTATCTTGTGTGGGTTTTAGACTATATTGTATACAGTTATTTAATCAGGGCGTGTATGTGCCATGTATGAATGTATTCAGTCTACTTTGTGCTATGTGAAGGTGTCCCACCAAACCAGATGAAAAAAATAAATTTCAAAAGACTTGGCAACAAAGAAGAGAGATTTCATTTGAATGTGTATGCTGGTAGGATTTAATGTCTTTGTTATGGGCCCAACTTATTGCTGAGTGGTGTGAAACCATTTCTACCTCTGTTCTTTCCAACCTCACTTTGTGTGGGTGTGTTTCACTACACATTTCAGACTATTCAAATTCATGCCAAACTCCTTTTATCATTTACTTTGGAACCTTTTACACCCAATAACCTCTGTAAATAGCCAATAAAAGAGAGAGAGTGACCAAGACAGTCAGTCTGAATATCTATGTCTTAAAAAGAATGAACCTGGTAGTTTTTGTACACCAGTGTTATTTTTAATGTATTTCTATTTTACTTTCCAGAATGGCCCACTGTACATTCATTACATCTATGACACTCCATGCCTTTGCAACTAGTCAAATATGGAGATTTGTTCGTCTCCTATGTTCTGTACGACCTACAGAAGCCTCTCAGTGACCTACTTTCCATACATAGCTGACTCTTGATAGGCACAACCCCCCCTTCAAAAGTTGCTTTGCTTTGGGGAGTGTCTTTCCATGGCCTTCAGCTGTGAGCGCCTGACACACTGTGTTGTGCAACCCTTTGAAAATCCAGATACTTGATAAACTGCAGGGAGGGTAACACTGACCATGGACTTTATAATGAGTTAATCAGTTACGACAGACGTTTTGTATTCTTTAGACTTGGACCTGCAGACTCCCATAAAAGATGCTGGAAAACTTTATGGTATGAAAGCCATTGGTAATGTCTTTAAAATGCTTAGGAGGGAAGTAAGGGGAGCATTTTTCAAAAGCAACATAAAGAAGCTGCTGTAAGAAAGCACAAAATATTGAAAATTCATTGAAAACATGATATATGAAATCAGAATGAAGATAAAAGAATGAAGGTTCAATAAAATAACAGAGCAAAAATGACACAAAGGACAAGTTTTTAAAGAAACAGTTCAAAACCAGATTCTGCCACTTAACATATTAGTGTGGAGTTCAGTAATCTGAATTGGCTCAAAAGAGTTTTTTTTTTCATCTTTTAAATTTAGTGGGTGTATGTGTCAAGCATGTAAATTCATTTTAATATTACCTGCTTCTATTCATACTTAATTTTGTCTTTAGTAACACACACACACACACACACACACATGCGCTCTAGGACTCCACCGTTTAGTTCATGGTAAACCATGTGAGGTGTTGTGACTCTAGGTTAATTCAACAAAACTTTGGGGAGGAGGAAGGTTCCCACTCAGTAACCCTGAGTGACTTTTCCACATGTTGCTACAGATTTAAGAAAGTATGACATTTATATTTTACTCATTTGCATGGTTAGCTCTGAACTGGGCCTACTAACAAAATTTATTTGTGACAATGGGCCACGAGGAAATCATTAATCTAATCTTCAACATGGTACTGTCTTTTATGAGCTTATAATATGTTTTCATTTATGTAAAATTTCATGTTAAAATCTTAGTCTGAAAAGTCGCTACGACTATTAAATAAATCTAGTGGGGTGAAAAGTATAATATAAATGTAGTGGGGTACCATAAAATGGAAAAACTCAAGTAAACTACACGTAGTTTAAAATTAATACTTCGCATTAGTTCTAAGGCATATTATTTCAGTAAATGCACATATCCTAATTACTTTCCACCACAGGGGCTAAATAACCGATTTCTGTAAAATGGTCAAGGTTTTGTTTTATCAAGAGGACAGATAAGAGATGTGGGGGATGGGTAGCTTACAGACGAGCTGCTGTGTATCATTACAGCCTGTTGCAGCTGTTTCAACTACATACTGTGGATTTAACCCAGCAGCCTAACAGGTTTAACCCACGCAACAAAGAAGTGCGGTACGACGCAACTGTTTTCCTCTGGCAGCAAAATGAAGTATGAAGTACTTTAATACATCTAAATTGTGGACGTGTTTACGTTGTCAGTTGAAGGGGGATTGATATTACATAACACCAAACTACCTCTATTGTTACCAAAAACCTTCATACGACGCTGTATGTAATACTGGGGTTAGTTCCCATGCAAAACAGCTTGAAAATGGGAGGTTTTACTGAGTGGAAGTGATTGTTTTTTTTAATTTTCTCACTTCTCTCAGGAAATTCCCCAACAAAGGAGAGGAGAGGTGGGTCGTCGATTGACGTCACCAGTCTGGCAACAGGCGTGAATGCGTCTGCCTGCCTCTTCGCTGATTGGTCGTTCAGTGTGTACTCGGTGCGTGATTGGTCAGAAATGGGTAAGAGCGAGCTACATATCGCCTCTGTAGATTCCATTTTGTTGCAATTCAGGCGGAGTGGGGAGTGAGAAGTGGTGTTTGTTAACGGCCACTTTTAACACCACAAAATCTTCGAGGGAGACGGATTTGTAGGAAATATAGCTTGCTGTGCTTCCTACACAGTCCGACGAAGGATTTCAGAGTATATTCTCATATTTTTCTTCTGACGAAAGGCTTCAACAACCAAGCCTGAAGAAGTCGGTAAGAGAAGCAGTTTTGTTCCTCGTCGCCATATTGAGTTCACTCTTCCTTTGTTTTGGTTTGGTGCCAAAGCAGTGTAACCCAGATTGTTGTAGCGTTGTTTATTCAACCAGTAGTATTAACAAGAGGTCACTTGCACCGAGGTTATTAATATCAGCATTTTTGTTTACACTGAAAGTCGTGGCTAAGCCCCTTGGCAGGACAAAGCGACTGCAGTTAAGCCTAGCCTGAGGCGCACAAGCCTAAGTGGGATAACGTCGCAGTTTGCTAATGCATTTTATCATGATAACTGCTGGCATTACATTATATTTTTTATATAATAGCGTTATTATTACGAAATGCTCGGTAGCTGGCGTTTTGTTGTTTATGGATTTGTGCAGCACAGGATGCAATGACGCACTCAGAAATACACGTCCCTCCGGTCTAAAACGTTAATAATGCTGATAATCGATGAAGGACATGTGGATAATTTGCGATGCCTCTTTCCCCCTAATCAAAGGTCTAAGGCTTCTTGGAGCATCGTGCGCCGAGGTGAATTGATGTTCAGCTCGGCTCCACGAGAAAACAACGCTCATTGGCACATGAAAACCTCAGACCTTGCTGGACACAAAAGTGCAGCGAGAAGTAGACAGAGAACTACTTCGAGGACCTGGGGCCCGATTGGAGGTGAAAGACTAAAGAGAGATCTCTGCTTCGTCAACTTTCTGGCAACAAAGAGGTGAGCCGAGGCTGTTTTGACCTGGGTTGTGTGTGGGGGAGGGGCGAGTCGGGCATGTCTGGTGTTTCTGCACGTAGCCCGCAGTGCTTGTTTTTATTGGGGGGCGGTGGAAGTGTGTGTGTGCGTGCGGTGCCGATGGATTAGGAAAGCGAAGTTTTTCGCTGCCAGTGCATTCCCAGCATTGCAATGCACTTTAGTAATAACATATTCTCATCATGTAGGTGACACGTAGTGCAAAAGCAGTATGGGAGGTGGAGAGAGGTACAACATTCCAGTTTCCCACCCTGAACGCCCTTTGCCCAAGAAGAACCATCAACTTGGCCGGGCTAAGCAGAGAAGCCGTGACCAGAACGGAGCAACAGCAGCAGCATCTGCAGGAGGGGCAGGGGGCCTTCACCATCATGGCCACCGCAGGAGTGACAAAGGTGCAGCCTACCACAGGTCTCCAGAGGCGCGGCAGGCCGCGTCTGCAGAGAAGAATGCTTCTGTCCGTTTTGCCACCAACTATGATCAGAACTGGGAGGGTGCAGTGTCTCACCTCAACACGCTCCTGGCCACCCAGGGAAGTCCAAGCTACGCAGGGCCTAAGTTCAGCGAGCCACCCTCGCCAAGCGTGTTGCCCAAGCCCCCCAGCCACTGGGTGTCCTTCCCAATGGGCTCCTGTGACAACAGGGAGATGATGGCCTTCCAGCTCAAGAGCCTCCTCAAAATGCAGGCCTGAGAGGGATACCCACATTTGATTATTTCAGAAAAAAGCCAATGCATGAACTGGGACTCTTTTGAAGGCAGCCACCTACCAAGAACACTGCAATGCTGTAATTCTTTTATCTGTTTTTTTTAGATTGACTTCATTGAGGGTTAGGAGACATTTAGAGCAGCATTTTGCTTTTAATGTTTACACCCATTTTTTAAAACTAATATTTCAGTATGTTACAGCCTTGCAGCCTTGTTGGTCGGTGAAGCCTTTAGAGGAGTCTGTGACTAATGATGAACTGGATATTCTTTGTACCTCTGTTTTGTTCTTTTTAATGTTGGCTATCAAAGCAGATTGAGTGTGTTTTTGTCCAAACAAGGGTTATAGTGTAGGTCAGGTAAGTTCCCATCACTTTTACGGTCCATTTCTGTGGACAGACAAGCCTCTTTATTTCCAAAAGTTGATCCTTTGGAGTCGGCTCTGAAGCTTCAGGTGCTAAAGCAAACTCACATTTGTAGCATTTTCTTTTTTGAGTAAGACCCACCATTGTTTTCTTATAAGTATCCCGTTCCTTGTTTGGGTTGGAAAATACACTCAACTGCAGTTCTGCAGGGAAAAAAAAAGCTATCTTACTGTAGATAATAAGCTGTAGTCAGTAAGTACAGGTCAGAAATATAACCTCAAACTGAGACCATGGCACACAGGCTTTGGGCTGTCAACTCCTGTACCCTTTTTTAATTGCGCTGTGCGCACATGCACTATAGGAGTTGATCTTGTCTAAGGCCCACAACACTCTATCATAGCATTATTTTGTACAAGTCCTTTTTGTTGTGATTGACATATGTATGAAGTGCTGTGAGTAACCAAAGCGATGTTCCTGCGGTAAATTCTTATTTTAGACATCCTCAATATGTGGTTGGCATTATTGCCATTGCCACTTAAACCATGCCAGCCTGAGCGGTGAATGGGTCAGAGCCCCCAGGGTCACTTATTCATCTGTTCCAATCAGCACTGTTATTGCTCCTGAGCCTCTGCCTATTCAGGACAGTGATGCAGCTTTTGCGGAAGAGGGCCATGCTCAGACATGGGACTTTTGAGTTTCACTTTCTTCCTAAGTCACATGACATGGTCCTGTTGGCTGCATGCATTTGTAAACAAGGTCAAGCAGAGCTGGGGAAGGTTTCTGAAGTAAAGTGGCACAAGGGACTCAATATGAGGAAGGAGGCTGGTGCTTGTGTTTACAAAATAGGTCTTTGGTGTTTGACCATCCCATAATCAACAGGCGCCCGCTGCCTCTTTCCTCTGCCTCTTGTTTACCCTCTTGCACTGCAATCAGACAATTTTTTTTTCTTCCATAAGTTACAGGCCATGATGCTATTGAAGTGAAGGAGGCGTAAATGACTATCTCCCAGTGGATTCTGTGTTTTTGTGACTCAGTCCTCTATTGAGGCTATTTGCTTTCCCTTTGCAGAATTGGAGCTGTTTATGGCCAGCCTAAAGATGACAAAACAAAGTACGAGAGCTTGTTAGCGTGTTCAAGAGCCATGTAAATAATGACATGTATAAAGTACTTGTAGCATATGTACATTTGCAGACCACGTTTGAGGCCTGCCCGACAAAAGTATTTTTAGTAATAACACTGAATGTATAAGACATGCTAAGGACATGTCTTGACTTCAATACTGAAGAATATTTTTGTTAAAAAAATCTGCCTATAGCATTTGTCAGTACCCCTGCACTGTTATCTTTCCAGAGATCTTGCACATGTTTTTTATTGTTTTGTATTATGCAGTGTAGGGTGAAACATGCTAAGTGCAAATTAAGACTATAACAAATATCAATTGGATCTTAGGAGACTTGCATATGTATGGATTTGAGTTCTGAATGTGCTTACAGTTTGTAAGCGTGATGCTTTTAATCTTGAGTTGACCTGTTTGTGCCTAAGTTGAAACCCATGCTGCAACTATTTTCATTAGCAGGTAATGCCACAAATTGACCAAATGTTTTCATCAGAACCACTTTCAGTTCTCGGCTGTTCTTCCGCCAGCTGACAATTGAATTTGGCCCCATGCTGTTTTAAGTATTACCCTCTGTTGGTTGTTCATGTAGACAGTTTCTTTCTTGCTCTTGATTGAGTCATGCATGGCGAAGTCTCCTTATTCTAAATTTGAAACTTTTAATGAATTGGCTATGAATTTGTCCTCCCCCGCGATACAATGTCACTGAAGATGAAAAAGAAAATGTGCCCTGTTTTTTTAAGATTGGTATGAATTGTTTATAACAAAAAAATTGAATTGGGAAAAAGCAAATGTTAAAAAATGCACTCATTGAATTAATGACAAAATTTTACAAAAAAAAAAATAAATCCCTTCCCCCTCCCCCTACTTTTGTCTGTTTGAGTATCTTTTGATTGGTGTTTTGACTAAAGTGTAGTATAGGATTTGTATAGCTCAAGAATGGATGTTGAGCATGTTGAAACATGGATATAAGAACTCCTATGCCTTGCAGTGCTAGTAAAGCTTAGGTGCTAAAAAACCCACAAGAACAGAGAGAATTTATTTCTTTATTGATAAAGCATATGAAGTTAAACCATTAAAATGAGGATAACGTTACTAAGGAACACTTGACTTTTTCACTCACTGATCAAAGTACATGAGAAATAAATGCAGCACATCTTAAACATACTGCCACATAACAAATTAGGGGACAAAAAATTAAGTAGCAGGTGATGACATCCCATTCATCATCTATTGCCATCGTGACTACAGAAACCACTACTACAGTTTGCCTGTTCTGTCAGTGCCCCTGAAACCAGGCATGTAGAGTCAGGGCAATTAGTACTGGTAATACTGGCCTGAAGTTCAATTTCATTTTTATTCATCTTTACATAATACACTGAACAAAGACAGGTATCAAACAAACAATTATATGACTTTAAATATTGCTGACTCAAAGTACAAAAATATTGGCAAAGCCAAGCCATAATATCTCCACCTTCAACAGCCCACATTACTCAAGTCCAAAATAAACTCAACCTCGCAAAACTTTCCAGGCATCAACTTAGCTTTCATTCCATAAAAACAAAAACATTTTGCACTATGCTTCAAAAAAATATCTCAGTTCCCGCTACTTAAACTACTGCCCTTTCCTTTGGCAACAAATTATTTCATGATTTGATGAAAACAAATGCAAACATAGAGCATAACACTCTAGCTATCATAAGTTGAAAGCTGAACAGAAACATCCTCAGAGACTGATAAATAGCGGGCTTTGGAAGACCGGACAGTCAGTGACCTCCAGATTTACGTCCAGCCCAGGATCTGGAGCGAGAGCGTGATCGGGACATGGATCTAGAGTAGGATCGGGATGGAGATCGTCCCACAGACTGTTTCTGGGAGCTGGAGGTTGGGTTGAACTCTTCAGCTGGGCTGTGGGACCTGGACTGGCTCTTTTTGCCTTTGGGCCTGGATCTGGAGGGTGAAGGGGAGCGGGACGCAGAGCGGCTGTGTGAGCCTGGTTCATGGTGTGTTCTGTGGTGGTCGCGAGGAGGACCTCTGTACCTGGTGGGATAAACATTATTAATTATAATAGATTGCCATACTTCTTATTTAATTACTGCTAGATAACAAATTATCCTACTTGTCATTTTCATGGCTTCTGCTCCGTCTATGTCGACTGTAGGACCGAGAGCTGTAGAGGGAACAAAAATAACACAACCGTTTTTCAGGGTGTCACTTGCAGTAATATCCAGGATAAGAGAACCATGTGTTCTTGTAATTAGGTAGTGTATGGCTTCGGCTCATTTACTAACACTAGTGGTTTATACCAGTTCCTGGTTCAAACAGTCAGCACACACATTCAGTAGAACCTCCTCTCTTGCTGTGAAGGTCAAACATTTTCTAAACATAGTAAGTAACAAAAAGTAAGGACTGAATAATGTTAAGTTTCAGTCTACTGATATTTTATTCTTATTTGTGTATTGGGGAATAAACAAAAACGAAATATCCCATCTAAACTAAAACCTGATTTTTGAACAGGCATGTGAACCTGCATACACACTGTCTTATAATGGGACAATTAACACTCAAAAAATGGACTATAGTAACCTATAAATCATTGTTTAATAAGTGTCTAAATGAAAATGAAAGGGATTTTTTGTGGTGAGATGTTTGTATAATTCTGTTACCTTTTCTTGGGGATCCTTTAAAAAAAATTAAATCACAATGCTAATACGATACCTGAGTTTCAATAGTGATACATTTTCTGATGCTTTAATCCTTTTCTTTCATTTTAACAAAATATGCCAAATTGCTCAATGCATCAGTGTTTCATAAGGAACTTAAAAAAATCTAAATCAAATATAGTCCAAAGTTAGAAAAGTTCCCCGATTTATATCTGACTTGTCTGAACAAGAATATGACCAAGGATTCAATGCCAACTTGATACTTGCTGCTATGGACACATTTTGGTTTGTATTCAGGTTTGATACCACCCCCTAATTACTACCCACATTTACAGTGACTGATACAGCACAGCTTTGCAGCACTAGAAATCACAGGCTCTAATAAATACTAAGTAAAACTATTTAGGAAACTGTAGTTAAAGCAGGGTTACCAACAACTCACTCTCTAGGGCTCTCAGACCTCCGAGGGCGGCGTTCATAGGAGGGGCTCCGGGACCTGCGGCGTTCATAGCTGCGGCTCCGGGATCGTCTTCGGCGGCTATCCCGATCATCGTCATAGCGGGAGAAACTGCGAGGGGAATGGCGCTCCTTCGCCTTCATCTGGTTTGGGGCTTGATGAGTAAATTTACATCAGAACATTAGGGGAAACGAAACTATATTTCCCTAGCTAAGCTGCATGAGGATTTATAGTTGTTGTGCTCAGACAGGAATGCAAACTGTTCTTACTCTTGCGGTCTCCCTGGGCAAACTGGATCTCGATCTGACGTCCACAAACCCATTTACGGTCCAGGTTGTGAAGAGCATCTTCTGCATCCCGCACATCTTCAAACATGCTGAATAGTTAAGGCTTTTGATTTTGAAATTTAGAAAACTTGGACAGAAGCCTGAACACAAGCATAACAAATTACAAAGAAAAGGCTGCAACGCAAGTTGACAGCTCCAAAAGAAAACACACACAGCAACTGGATTAGTGTGGCGAAAAATCAGTTATTTCAGGTAACAATTTAAAAGTGAAAATTTATAATAATTATTCATTCTCTTGGCATAATTTATTAAGTCATAATTTATTGTCTTTAGTAATACCTACTGCAATTACAGTACATAAAATTGAATCAACAGCCCCATTTGTGATTTCAGATTGTGAAGACAAAACAAATATTGATGGTGATCAGATCTGGTAGGATACAAAAAGTTTGGCTTGTTACCTTTAACATGCTTGACCTTTGACCTTCAGCTTGATCTTTATTGTCTTGGCAGAAGAACTTGAGGTTTCCTGCTTGTCTTTGCCCAATAAACACTTTGCTTTTCCTCCCTTTGGTAGACAAATGGAAGCCTGGGTGCTCTCTGTTCTCCTCTTTGTATCTTCATGCTTTTGCTCTCTCTTTATTTTCCCAATTCCACTATTGCTTGTCGCCTGGGTGTCTTTGGCTTGAATCTACTCTACAACCGCCTTTCAACTTTCTTTGGTGTGGGGTCTCCAGAACAGTATCTTTACCATTCTAAGGCAACAACAGAGGAAATATTGGTTAGGAATAGGTTTAAATTTGAATACAGTATACTAGATAACAAATAACACTTATAAATAAAATTACATGAAAAATATCAATGGGATAAACATTTGTGATATAAAAACAAAAGTGACTCCTCCAAAAACTCAATGACACGTCAGGTGTAACTGCACCCAGTCAGATTTAGTACTTTATAATTCCTGAGTGAAAACACCATTTTCAAATTAAAAGAATAAAGGATATTGAATGTAAGCAAATCCTCTTGGTCGCCGTGTATAGAAGTCAAGTGGAATGTAGACATCTACAATAGGCCCATAACGACCAAACTCACGTCGTAAATCCTCTGGCCTAAAGTGTCATGAAATAAGCACATTTATTCTGCTGGCTACCATATGAATTTAGCTGGAGCCCAGTGTGCAAAGTATACACAAGATCAGGTGCCAGCATTGGTGACAGCATTTGACAATTCTTATTTGCAGACAAATCTTATTACTCTCCCACTATTACACTCCCACGGAAGTTTCCTATTCAAAGGTGTAACTGTACAAATAAAAACTCAGACATCCAACTTAACACATCCATAGCAGCCATAAAGCCCAGAAATGGCATGCATCATCTATTTACAGAGGTGGCAAAGTCACAAGGGTTAGTTGCTTGAAAATGATCACTGTTGAATTTATTACAGTAACATTTCAGTCTTGGAAAAGAAGCACTGATAAAAAAAAAAAGTCACTAAATGTAACAGAAACACTTGAAAGCGTGACAGTGCTTGCTGTGTTCTGTCTACTATCTCATCTGTCAGCAATTCAAGTATTTGCATGTGGTTATAGTGCAACTGGAACTATGTACATGAATTGTTGGGTAGATGCATAAAACTGCATTCTTATTCAGGGTTTGGGGGTGGCAGCATGAGACTGATATCTCAACACCAAACAAATGTTTGCCAGGCATTAACATCACCCAAAGATGCTACAATTCCACATTAAATGCTAAATCCAAAAAGGGTTTCTGAGTATATTATGCGTGCTCACTTTAAAGCCAGAGAATTAAAAACAAAATAAAAACTGGATTGATATTTTAGATATTCTAGTTTAGCTATTGGACAATATTTAAATGGACAGTAACCTTAATGCTACTTTCATGTTAGCACATGTCTATTTTCGGCTGCTGTTCAAAACAGTAATTTGTTAACTTATCTTCTTACTTAGTTTCTGAACTGTTCGTATAAAATAAATAAGCCCTTCCTGAACATAATCAATATAGATTTGATAAAGATACAGATTGTACTAAAGGCATATTCGAAGAGAAAGGCGTTAAATAAGATTCAAACATCTCGAACATCTTGTCTGAAATTAAAAAACTGGATCCGATGCATATACAGTTAAAAATAAACTGGTGAAAAATAGGTTAGACAGACGCACTTCACACAAAACAACGGACGCTATTAATGCAGTATCACTATAACATGAATTTATATCCACAATATAAAAGCAACTGGCTTTTTAGGATAGTAACATTACATTCAGGTGCAAGCTGAATGTAACGAATCTTAGATTCTTGTTTGCTAGGTAACAGCAAACCTTATGCCGGTCAGTGATTCCTGCTGATAGCTATCCGGAGAAATATTTGGTTAAAAATAACCCACCAAGTCTACCCCGCCTCCCTGCTAGGGATCGCTCCTAGTTAGCCATTTTGATGCAGGCAGATATGTTTGCTAACTAAATAGCATTCCGTTAGCTTGACCATGCTTGCAAGCATGCTGGCTGGGTCAAAAATGAGAACATACCTGGACTCGTCAGCGATGTTTCTGACGAAAAGAGACGTATTAGGAGGCCTCAGGTACCTCGCCATTTTCAACGGCCCGTTACAACTGTTTGGTGGCCGTGGATTTGTTTATTGCAGCTGCTTTTTTTTTTCCACAAACGCTGATGCTGCTACGTGGTTCAAGCGTTCTCGTCCCACTGCGCATGCTCATGCACGAAAGCGAGCTCAGGGCTCTTCTTCAATTCAATTTCAGGCAGGCCGCACACTGTGAAGCACACGGCTGCCCCCCACAGACAAGGATTTGTTGTTAATCATATATTTTAAAACGAGGGTCAGTTGATTTTAAGATTTTTATGTGAGAATACAATATATTGGGCTGTTTCCAAATTTCCACGCTGGTATAGAACGTTAAATAGCTGACTAGACCACAAATGCCCCAGTCTCAGCCTAGTTAGAACATCATCCCTTCTCCCAGACTTTATCATCTGCCTCTTTCTTTAAACAAATGAGTCCAAAGAGAAATAATGCCAACCTCCTCACTTTTCTTTCCATGCTTGTCGCCACTGAAGCTCTAATTTTTACTTGCAAATGCTAAAGCATTCATGATTTCCCAACAAAACATTCAGATAATTCAGATAGAAAAAGTTGCCCTGATATCAAGTCATGAAGATCTTATCATGATAAGAAGATCTTAACATGACTTGATAAATCATGCGCAATCTCTTCACTGAACAACCTGGTCCAAGGCCTTCTAAGTATGGCAGAAGAAACGAAAAATATTTCCCCTCGCCTCCAGATGGCGCCACCATCCTCAAATAAAACTTCCCAAAACATTAGTGAACCTTTTGAAAGATGTCATTTCTCATTACATGAAAGAGGACTGGACAAATGACTGAGCCTTAGGGGGTGTACCATTTTCAGTGTCAACAGTTTCAGAAAAAAAAAAAAACTTCAACTCTCACCTGAATAGACCTATCAGTCATTCATCAATCATCAATAATTCTTTCCTTTACTTTGGACTGAACATAAAATTTACTTTTTGCACACACACAAAAAAATTTACTTATACTTTAGTAAACTTTCTTTTAAGCAGCAGTACTTTTACTTGAGTACAATTTTCCAGTACTCTTTCCACCCCTGGCCAGGGCAAAGTGAGGAATGTGTGGGCATTTGCACAGAAAGATGACACAAACTTCTCCTATTAAGCGACACTTTTATTTAAATAGACATTGGTTTCTTCACTGCCAAGTTTACATCTTTTTGCTCTTCCTCACAAGAGTTGTTGAGCCCATGGTCAATGTCTGAAAATGGACAAGAGAAATGGAAACATGTTTAATATGTGGCAATGAGATTCATTTTTAAATTTAAATTTTTCGTCCATTTTTTTTTTTTTTTCAAGATGTGTGTAAGAGTGAGTTCTGGTGAAAAGTACTGTACCTCAACCATCTCTCCTCCCTTGAGTTCTTGGATATGGCAGAACTTGCCGGTTTTGCAGACCAGTTTGCCACCCTCCAGATTGACAACGCACTGGTGTTCAGAGGAAGAGACAATACATATCATCAGTTCCCCAAAACAGGCAGGAACCCAAAAGAAAATGAACAAAACACTGCTATATGCATCATCACTGGAAATTTCAGAGACATTGTAGGCTCACTACCAAGCCACAGTATTTCTTTTGGAAAATGACTACTGCCTTAAACATATTCAAGCTGCTATGTTTCTTGCAAAATAAAAGGTAAATCAGAATGACAAACCTTGAGCTTCTTGCCGTCCATGGTGGTGATATCAGCCTCCTTGCCAACTGTAAAGGAGTTGGTCACAGTCTTTCCAGGGGTTTTGGAGGTGACAACAAAGTCATTGCCATTCTGCTTGATCTCAGTAATTGGCTTGATGTCCTTGGCCATCTTGATGACATCTTCTGGGAGTTCTTTTGAGAAACATACATATGACTTGTTATGTCTTGAACAGTGGAAATTAAAAGTAAGGACTGATCAACTTCTGGACAGCAAAGCTGTGTTGCCTTTGTGGTTATGAAAAACATATAGTTCCTATATCCTATAGTTTTCTTTTACATGCCAATCTATATTTTTCTCACCCATGACCCTGAGGAACTCCTCATAGTTCTCCTGAGAGTAAACCTGCCATGTTCCGTTGAAGTCCATGTTGTCTAGAAAGTCTGGGATCTCCTTCACCAAAGTGGGCTGGAGGCTGAGACAGCTGTGTGAAGCTCAACACAATGTGGAGAACGAGAATGTGCTCCCAAACCTTCTTATAGTGGAAGACAAAGGGGTCCCAGTGCTATGTGTAATGAGTAACAAACCCCTATGAAGTAATTAAGGTTGTTTGAACAACCTGGAGTTCACTTACTCCTGTTTGGCCAAACCCCAGCTTCCACTGAATACAAAATTAGAAGGTAATTTTTGTCAAGTGTCTGCAAGACCTTCAAATATGTACATATTTTTTTATCTTGCAAAGTTAAAATGATACTCGTTTACATGCAGCCTTTATGTATTGTAGTTATATTATTTCTGATAGATGAAAGGCAGGATGCTGGTGGCATAGAAAACAGCACACAAACAAGGAATAAAATAATTGCCATTGTTTGTAAGATTCACAGAGCTAAGAATGGAGTTGGATCAAATGCAGAAAATGCTTAATTGATTCATTTAATATACTATAATAAGATGTGTATTTTATTCAAGGGTTCTTTTATTTTAAATGAGATAATGAACTTTATTCATGTCTGCAGGCTTCCCTCAGTTTGCTGCTGACCCTCCTAACGTGAATTTACCTGACTTACTCGGGCCCAGTAGTAGGGTGAATGACACTATGGACTGTTTGCTTTTAAAGTGCAAGATGTAATCTCTGCTTGCAAAATCACCTACAAAGAAAGCTGCAGTCCACATTTACAACAATATTAGATCATGGATTGGAATGGAAGTTTACTGAATAAGAATATGAAGCTGAAAGAGTATTTATAAAAACTCCTAAAAACAATACACCAGTGAAAATGTATTATTTTGCTTTATTCACCACACACACAAACAAACAGATGACACGTCTGATTCACTAAAAGCTCATTTCAGCAGCTGAGGCTTTTGCAGTTCCTAACAGTTGCTTTGTGAGCATTTAAAGTTAGCCGGTTATGTTAGCAGAACAATGGCCACTGTGACCACAATTAGATAAGGGTAAATGCTGTATTATGTTATGTAACAGTAGCACAAGTAGAGTAGAGTAGAGTGAAAGGTCAGTTATAAAGCACTATCTAAGTACTTATCTAAGGCAATTAATTCGTTTATTAATTTCATCAGCTAACATTTGCTAACACAAGCAACTAGTTACCAGTCATTTATAGAAGCTAATGTCAGCTATATGTAAGCTGATGTAAGCTACTGTTAGCTAACATTCACTCAGCTACCGTAAAAGTGACAGGTGACTGGACAGTGAGGGATTGCATTTTTGACTTCATCTCCCCACATGAGACACCATCACATTATCTCATTCTCATTTTGCCATCTATTCATCCACATTCCCTTTCCCTCTATGCAGATGTTTATTTTGGATTATCTATCTATCTATGCATGTTTAAATCTCAATCTGAAGCACTGAAGCATAAAATCCCAGCAGAAATGAATTTCTGAGTCAATTTGCAGTCTTAACCCATCTCTACTACATTTGCTGGAGGCTTCTCCCCATGCTTGTACACACTCACAGTCACATCAACTGTCTCAGAACCATACTGGTTGCGCACAAAGATGCTGTATTTTCCAGAATCTTCCACGCTAACATTATTGACAGTGATGGTGCTGCACTTGGGTTCTTTAGTGATGGTAAACTGGTTCTGATTAACGATTTCTCTGTCGTTACGAAGCCAGAAGATCTCGGGGGCTGGTTCACCTTCGATGATGCATGTTAGACATAAAGACTGAGGAGAGAACAAAGAGGAGTCAAGAAAATATGAAATGATAGGCTAGAGAAAGGATCAAATCTACAAAAAGGAAACTGGTACACAGTAGGATTCCTGCACACCTGCTTCACACAAAATGTTGACAATAGTATCACAACATTGTAGAAATGTGTATGAATGTGTCTCCAGAAGTAGTGTCTGCGATGCTTTCTTGACAATGACGTACCTTGCCTTCCATGATGGCTACCACATCAGGAAGACCTTTTGTCACTTTAGCCCGATCTGTAACAAAAGAAACAAAAACAACTTCCTGTTGACATCCACTGTAAAATCTTTTAGTATTTAGTGTGGACTGAAATATCTCGGGATTAACACATAAACTGTGACTCACTTTTCTCAGCAATGGCCGCCTGCCTGAGGGATGAAAACAAAGGGTCAAATCAATATAACATTGCACAGTGTCAAGCAACAATAATTTGTGTTTTTCAGCGACTAGTTTTCAAATTCAACAACTTCTCAGGTGTAGGACTTAGTAGTCCTACACCTAATAGTCTGTTACCTCTGACTCCTCAGTGTTTCCTGTTAGTGTCACAGCAAGCCATGCTAGATGCATCATCTACTGCATGTTGTGCGGCACTTACTTCAACCTCTGGTACTCCAGCAAGGCATCAGTGAAGGCTGTTGAAAGTTATAATAATAATCAAGACAAAGACTGACCAATTTAAATCTAATCACATTTGCTTTGAAATCTTATAACAATCTCAACTCGCGCAACAGATGCATTTAAATCAAAGCTGTAAACCACAATATTATTCATTATACTTACCTTGTCCACACAGGTCAAGATACCGTCTGTGTGTCTCTTTGCCGTCAAACATCTCCAAGGTGTATTTGCCTTTATCATTCTCTGTTGGGTTAAAGATTTCAATCCAGATCTTCTGCATGCTGCTGCCAGTCTTTGTTCTGGTTTCCTGGTCAATCCTCTTCTCTCTACAGTGGAAAGAGTACAGATATACTGTTTTATACTGCTATGTGCACTTTACACAGATATAGAGTTACCCTCACCTTATTTGCACATGCGTGATCCTCCTAAAAACATGTATTCTCCTGCTTTTGCCCTTGACCAAAGTAATGGTTTTAGTCCCAGAGATGGTCCACTGGGTACCAGTGTTAGGCTACCCAATGTTCCCAGTAGTTATAATGGGTTAAGTGTCAGGTAATGTTTACAAATTCAGTTGGTAGATAAAAACGACATCTTCCGTCTTATCACAACCCAAATCTTTTTTAGTCAGAGGTGCATTACACGAGTAAGTTTGTTTTCAGATGTTCACTCTTTTGCAGCGACCCTTCTTAAAAGCTCCAGCAGGTGGTGCTAGTAGCTTTACTAAAGAAACCAGCTACACATTTAAGCATGTCATAATCATGTTTACTATACATACAATAGTTCTTTTAAATAACTGCAAAGGTATTAAAGCTAATATAAAAGAATCTTTCATTATGATGAAACATATGATGCACACGTACGTTTGAGTCTTTTAAAAGACAGACCAGCTAACAAACACTTTTCTGTCATTCAACAATTCATCCAGTGCAAAGGCCTTCCCTTCCTCTTCTCTCTCTCTGCTTTTCTCTGCCTGACAGTACGCTGCCTGACAGCATCTATAACATATTCTCTATCTGCTTGTTCCAGCTTTCCACTAAAGCTTTATTATATTTACACTGTGGCAAACAAACCCAGAATTTCATGGTTTCCTTTTTACAGACATTATGTGCATCATGTAAGAAACATTCCTCAAAATTCAGGCCAACATATTTGATAAGTATGAAACTTTCGGTTTGCACAATGTTTGGCTGCAGAGCACGATGTGCAGTTTCCTGTTAAGTTCTGAATACATCATTCTGGATTGCTAGGTCAGAGAAGTACTCTGCATGTTGACTCACTTGAAGTGCCAGCTGGTCTTCAGGTAGCTTGTGTAATATTTGAGTGAGCAGTAGAGCTTGAAACCTTCAGCGGTGCTCTGAATGCTCAGTGGGCCAGCTGACAATGCTGCAGAGATGGAGAGAAGGCATACATTGGAGACTCTGGCAATTTAAAACACTGTGCTTTTTATCGTGGGAGCTCAACACATTAAAATTATCTGAAACAACACACACCACAATTAACTGGCATGGCTTTCAGCTGTATTACCCTCATCCCAACAGAGCACACCTGGTTTAAAAATCAAGTCACTGGTACATTTCACAGAGGTTGTCCTCTGAAGTAGAGCTTCCAAATGTGAATAACTCACCACACTGTTTACTCAGCTGCTGGAGTAGCTTGTCATACTCTGTAAATAAAAAGAACAATTACGTGTTCATACAGTGCTTTATATAGCTATTGGAACTCAATAAATACTAAGTGCAAGATTGGAGGTGGGAAGCTGAATGCTGAAAACACATAATAAGATAAGAAAAAAAAAAACACATTAACTGCCTCATTTCTATTACTGATGGAAAAATTGTGTTAACTGAAATGCACACAGGAACAAATGGGGATTATTGTTTGTGGATTGTCAGTTGATGCTGACAAGGTCACGTCTCACCGTTATCCAGTAAGTCTAAGGTGCTGACATCCTCTCCTCTCCTATCTAACACCACGGCTCTGTATGAACCTTCCTCTTTCTTTGTAACCTGAGGAAAAACCATCCACCGTAGTTAAACATATTCATAACTTCTCAAATGTAATATTGACATCTTTTTGTGAACACAGAAATACTTAAATTCACCTTTTATTTCCAGGTCAACCTTAAAATACACGTCAAGGTGAAATTGGGGCCGTCTCAAAATAACACAGAATAAGACACGTCCAAACTTAATCATTTAAACATCAGCTTTCTGTCAGTTTGTTTGTCCTGTTTTTCTCTCACTACACCGGCTACCGCTTATGGATGCTGATTCACATTCATCTGAACTTTTAACTCCCCTCCCCACATCTAGTAGCCTGAAAACAGATCACAGCAGAATAGTTTTGGGTACCTGGGGGATGTTAAGTGTGCTGATGCCTGATGACTGGTCGTAAACAACCTGGGTCACCTCCACGCCTTCTTTAAACCACTTGAGAGACGTGTCCTTGTTTGTATTTGTCACCTGTGTGAGGAGAGATGCACCATATCTGTAAAAATGGATGTGTTAAATTCAATAAGAATTCACCAAGTTAAATTTAAGACCTTTTTAAAACCACAAAAATAGTATAGACTTTTGTAAACAAGGTATAAGACTTTTTTTGATTAAACTAAATTCAGTGCCTTTTAAGACTTTTCAAGACCTATAGTCTACTTTTTAAAAAAAGTAGTCCTAGTAGTTTAACATATACTAAGGTCTGACAGAAATGCTTTAAAATGCTTTAAAAAGCTAAAAATTCTTTAAATGTCATACTAGAACTATAACATTTCCTGGACTCTAATGTTTCAAGTTAGTTTTGCCATTCCTATCAGCAAACTTATACCACTAAAAGACATGCTTTGGCTAGTACTTGTAAAACTATAACATTCCTTGGGCTTTTATTATAATGTTAGACTAGTTCTGTTATTGTCATTAGCAACTCTATTCTGTAAAATGTAAAAGTACCTTGCACTGTATGATGAGCTCACAATCTTCATTGATACTCCATGACAAGTATTCCTGGAAATAGGGACCTTAGAAAACAGAACAAACTATTATTCATCTATGCTGATCCATCACAATCAGACAATCTGTTATCAGAGCAACAAATGACACTGTAATACACAATAATATGTCAATTTATGGACATTATGGCAAGTTTAGGCTGTGTGATAAACCACTAAATGAAAACGGATTGGAGTATCTATAACAGCATACAGTGGTTATAAAAATGTGTCCCACTCCGTTAGATATGCCCTGTGCATCGTTGTTATGAATATAATAGAAAATTTGTTTTATGTGGACTTTGAGTGTCACATGGACTTTGAATAGTGGACGTGGTGCGAGATGGTCTGTTTGAACAAGGACACTGGCCTCTACACGCAAAAGAGCTGTGCGGCTTCTCCTTATCACATCTGAGGGCTCAGTTGATGAAAACATGTAGTTCAGTGGCACAGGAAGTTTCCTTTCTTTCATTATGTGACTCTTTAGTTTCAAGAGATTTGGACAAGACAAAGCAGCTGTGTGATGAAATGCAAAAATCATCAAAAAGTTTTGGCAACCATCAGATGTAATATTCACCCAGGAATGAGATGAAAGAGACTCATATTTATGTATTTCTAAGCAACACAGTTATTGTTTCAGCAATAAGTTAAACACAAAGAGGATCTACTACAAAGAGTTTGACTTTGATTTGAACACATTAGGGCCGTGCTGGGCCAAGCAGCAGAGGCTCTAATTATCTTTAGTGTACGTTTCTGATGTTTGAAGATTTCTCACCGGACTTTCTCTGATGGTCATGTCGCTTTGCGTCTGCCAACGCCAGCGTCTGACGAAACTCTGACAGAGAGAGATATAATAAATGTCAGATTAAGTGCAAAGTAGACACCAATGCACTGCACAAAAGTAGAATCACAAAGATCATGATGCAATTAAGTAAAGTAGATCTTCAGCATCCAGAAACAATGGCACCATCGAAGGCCAACTTTAAATCCAGAATAGTGTGTTTCATTTATTCATTAAATGTCTTTGGTGACATGTCTGATTTTCGTGTCTTCCTTCAATCTAAGACAATTTTCTCTTTTGGGAGCACAATAAAAGAAACCTTGACTTTGATGTTTTTTTTTTTAATTAACTGTCTTACATTTATTCACTGTATAAAATAAACACTGATAAACATGGAATTTTCCAGTATTTAACCAAAAATAATGAGACCTATGTATGTCCCAAGCTAATGCCCTGTTTCAAAGGGAAATACATCAGAAGTAGAGATAACATTTAATTTAAAATGTGCCAGTGTTAATCTATCTCAGCTGATGTCACATGTACATTGATGTCAGCTATGCTGTTTCTTACTTGCATTTTTCATATTTTATTCATTTTCATATTTTTAGTAAATTTTATTAGGACAACATGAATACCTAAATATTGAAAGCCTTTTCCACTCTGCCAGGAATAAAATGTGGTGTGGAAACATTGAATTGTTGATTTATTTGCCTAAAGAAATCACATTTAAACAGACTACATGCCTACATGACAACTTAGTGGCAGCTGAGTGAATGACTTACTTTGATCCACAAAGACCAAAGTGAACTGGTTCTTGGCGCGGCCGTCCCTCAGCTGAGCCGTGTACGAGCCCTCGTCCTCCTCAGAGAGCTGATCAAACAGTATCTCCACCAGACCTTTGGCCTTGTCAAAATTGATTTTCCGGTGCTGCAGAAGAGCAAACAAGCATTGCCACACACACAGTACACATCAGCTCATTTGCAGACAGATGACTGCAGATGGCAGGCAGACACGCTGTTTCGTATAGCGTATAGATGGTTAGTCAAACAGAGGGAATGTAGTGTGAACCAGGGCATGACTAGTATCTGAAATGATATGCAAACTGTAGATGAAACATTACTTTTTTTCCTAAGACACACACACACACCCACACACAAAGAAGCACAAACAAACACAAAGAGGAAACAGCCTTTGAGCTCATTTTCATGGCTTTTATGTTCATCAAGATAAGTGTATGCCTTGCATGTTAATAGGCATCAGTGGTGGATGTGATTTGTGATGTATGGCAAGCCTAAGGGCCTTAATCAGCTAAATGGCTTTTGAATTTGCAAACCTCAGCTGTGATCATTTAGAAATAACGTGTAATCAGTACTCTTCAGATGGAACTTTGATATTGGGAAATAATGGAACAAATGAAAATGAAATACAAGCGATGAATGGGAGCTGCTGAATATAAAGCAGTCGCCCGTTTCACACAAACACGAGCACAAACACAGACACACAAAATACAGCCGACAGAGTTGTGACACCACATAAATATACTGTGTTGTATTTTATTTTTTCTCTCTGTGGACACATTGGCGCATGGTTCAATAACCTTGACGAGGGTACTGATTATTTTTAGCTTGGTGTCATAATATACATCAGTGCTGAGGAGGTTTGTTCACATTCAGTTTATGTTCCTCGATGATTATAGTGCTTCTATATTTTAGATCATCTGACTTCAAATTGCTCTTTAAAATGGAAGGTGAAATCACCACCGTGTCTCTATTTTCCATATTCCTTCGCTCTGTAGCATTACATTGCTTCAGTAATAATGGTAAGAATGTTTATGAGCACCTTTTGTTTTTGTTGCAAATGGTTATGGCTTTCACTGAGCCGTTTCATGAAAGTAAATGAATGGAGGTCATTTTTGAGATTATGTGAACAACATATTAAGTTCAGATATATAAATTTCCGCATGACTGATGTCATAGGAAACGCACTAAAAGAAGGGATGTATGTTTATCATTAATATGTCCTAATATATTTCACATATCATGCCTTACAGTTCTAAAGTTTTCAATTTCAAAGGGCCATTTCACCCTGTACTAGGTAGTGACATACTGTTGGTTTTACTACCCAGAAGTTGCCCAAATTGTCTGTTTATTCCACCTTTACTTTTCTTTGGCATCTCCCCAGAACTGATCTATTTACCAGATGTGGGCTCTTTCTTCACCTTCAGCTCATTTGATCCTCCTCCCAGACTTTGTGAAATTAGCTCAGCTCCCAGACTTTTCTGCTGTCTTGCACACCTGCTCTTCATCTTTGCTGGCAGCCTCAATTTCCTGCCTTCCAGGATGTTTATTAAAACACTAATTGCTGTTTTTGATTCATAGTGACTTGTTATAAAGACAGATGCATGCAGCCACACACTAATGTTATGCATTAGCATTGCAGAGTTTCATGACATTTGAATTTTCCTACTTTTTGAGCACAAAAAATTTGTTGTCACTAACATGAAATGTAAATGTGTTTCCATGTTACATAAATCAAAATGAGAAAGTTTTAAATCACGGTCAATTTTGTGGTGGGCATGTGGAACATAAGGAAACCAGCACGTCCTGACAAAACCACTGGTTTCCTTACAGACAATTGTAGCTTTGAATTATGAACAAATTAACTCAATTTCATTAGTACCATTTGAAAATGTAGTACAGTATTCAGACTCTCACAGACTCTTCAGCAGAGGTTTCCAACTCAGGGGACAGGACTTGCAGGGGGTATACTTGAAGATACTCCTCAGGCCTCCAGATGTCTAACTCTAACAGGCTTTGTGACATGCTCACCTTACCGAGCAGCAGTACCAAAGGATAGCCGGTTCTTACCGGAGTGCTGGAGATTTCCCGGTCATTGAAGATGAGACGGAGTTCAGCAGCGTTACTCAGACTCTCAGTCTGAAGCCAAAGGCGTACGTCACCTTTCTCAGAAACCTCCACCTGCCAGCCCGACTTCAGAGCTATCACTGCCAAAGGGATATTAAACACAGGATATTACAGGCTAAGCTGAATTAGTTAGATGATTGTTTAATCAATGAAGAATACTTAATGTGTGTTTAAACTACTGACTGGTGTCCATCGTGCTGTGTCTCTACACCACAGACAAATCCTGCTGTTCTGGTACAATATGTGTCAAAATATATTGTATTTGCACATCAGTACTGTACATTAGTGTACCATGACCATTTCTGGGATGTTTATCAAATCTCCTGATGAAAATTATTCTGATGCTAGCTGATAAAATCACACAGTGCAGCATTTTTGTGGTACATACGCGGATTTCTGACTTGCCAGCTGAGTTCTTTGAGTCGTTCAAGGTCTGCAAAAAAAGTTAAACAGCAGCTGAAAGTTAATCACACTTTGATCAGGACTCACATTTTGTAATACCTACACATTGCCAAAGTACAAGCACGTAGAACAATGGCTCGCATAGCTCTATATTTATAGCTGCTAAGCTGGAAAGTTGATTGAGAACATGCGCTTAGTTGCACAAGTGACCTTGTGGAAGTGGTTGTGAGGGGCATAATTATTTGGTTGAGAGAAAAGCTTGATAACCCTTAAAATTAAAAGTCCTACTATTCCTGCTGCCATCAGCTTCTTCAATAACACAAGTGACAACTGAGCTCAATTGTGTTTCTTCATTATGCCTAAGGTGAAATATGAAATGGACGAGACAGTTTCCTAACACAAAACTTCTATTTTATTTTGCTGCTTTCGCACATTTCAACAATAACAGTTTACCTTCAGCGGTGAAGTCGTAGCTGGATGACAGGTTGGAGTTGTCACTCATCTCTACCGTGTAGAGACCCAGATCCTCCTCAGAGGGGTCGGTGAAGGTGAGGACTGACCTGATGGATGAAATGAAAAACAGACAAATTCATCTAGACAGCATCTCCAGCCTCATGTTTGTCTGTTCACCCTGCAGCAAAGGCTGCTGTGGCTGCTGCTTTGTGCTGTCAGCCATCAGAGCTCACAGTTGTTCCTGTCCCAATAGATTTGACCTTATGCCTTCCAGCCAACTGAACTTAAAATGAAATTAATTTTTGTTTTACATGCAATGAATGAGGGGAACAGAGTGAACGTGAGACCTGGCAGGCTAATTTCCCTCAAGCTCAGAAATTGGATAATACAAAGAGGTTGGCATTCAGTGCAAATCCCAGAGACAAGTAATCACAAAATGTCAATTTACTAAGTGGATTCAATTAATTAAAACCCCATCTAAGGTTAACATAGCCTGTATTTAAATCCCATTCTTTAAAAGTGTAACATAAGGAGGCTAATTTGTCTTATCATATTTTGTGCATCAACAGTTGTGGTTAGTAGGGTCACTGCTGAAAAAACAAGAGATGGCACTTCAAGTGTGAAAAGTACAGAGAGGGTTCAATGTCTCCACTGAGACTGAAACCAGATATGATTTTTATGAGGTTTTTTTTTGCATCCACCTAATCGCAGGAAAAAGAACGTACATATAGTCCATGTCACACTTGAACAACCTACTTGTTCTTCTTGGTTTCTGTTTGGGCTCTCCCGGCGTCAACGGGCTCTGTGTAGTTTTTGCTCCAAAGGAACTTGCTCTCGTCGTTCATCTCATTTGCCTCGTAGCCCAGAAATATGAAGCCATCATCATCCACACCAATCTCAATGTTTTTAGTGCCTGAGGGTCAGAATGGCCGTATGGTTCAGGGGTTTCCATCAGGTAATATAATCATAGCCATATAATACAGATGAAGAAAACTCAGTATGTTAAAAAATGAATTAACTCCATTTTTACACATTGTCCATGCCCTTTCTATTTTAAATTTACACTTATTTTCTCCTGAACATGCTCTCATTCTTATTTGTAATTAATTTCTGCTTTTAGCCATTTGCACCACTGGAAAGCAGCACATTTACAATCATATAGGCCTACTTTGAAATATATCACCTCCAACAAGCCTTGGAGGTGATTTTTTTTTTAAAAATTACAATATCTGTATATCTGGAATCATGATAGCTGACCTGGTTTAGTCAGAGCTGTGACTGGCTCAGAGGGCAGGGACGCACAGCCCACTCCAGCCTCATTGACAGCCGACACACGAAGACGGTAGGTTTGACCTGCCTCAAGACCTGAAACCTGGATGTCATAAGAAACACATTAACTATTCTAGTGTCCTTAATTCATTATAATTACGTAAACCTTTACACCCACAGAAATATGAAGGACTGAAATACTGGCACTCTTCGTCCTTCTGGCAACTGGGGTTGTAGAAAAATATTTTACTGGCACAGTTATTAAATGTAGTCATACTTAGCAAAACAGAAATTATTGGCTCTGTTAAATCAGGTTACTGACAAATTCTAATTATTAGTTGGGAAAAAAATTGGTCTTTCTTTTATCTTAAACTGAGGCTCCACTCACCTTATAATGTGTGTCGGAGACCAGCTTATCATTTAAAGCTGTCCAGTCCTCTGATTGGTCATCCTGACTGATTTCCAGCAAATACCCAGTGACAGGGCTTTGTCCTTCATACAATGGAGCTGCCCACAGCAGGACCAGGGAGTTGTTTCTCACCTCCCTGAGCTCCAGGTCGTAGGGACAACCTGAGAGAGAAGAGGAAGGCGAATGGACATACCTATCAAGGTCAATGTTTTTGTGCTGAGGAGCTGTAACTGCACAGGAAACGAGTGGGAGTTTTTCAGTATTTCACAATTAAAATAAACTACAAGAAAAATAAAAACAAGGAAAAAATATTGGTCCTCAGTGACCATATCCAAACGAACCAAAGAGGACTTTTTTTGTCACGGTGGGAAGTCATAGCAAAGCAAACCAGAAATCACAGTAAAGTCAAAAAGAGTACAGCGACTTTCCTTAATCTACCCCTACTGACTTCAAGGCGACACATATTAGTTAATTTGCTTAATGATTTTCAGTCACTTTTAAATTATTAACGGCACAGAGGAAAGCCCATTTGCCAAGATTAATGAGCTGCACTTTAGAAGTGGCATGTGTGAGAGAGAGCCTCTCTCCATTTTCGATATTAATGTCACAAGAGCCTGATATGAGCACGGCCAGAACAGCCAGGCCTGTCTACTGAGCCACCACATACTGGAACAACCTTGTGGGCAGGTCTGTGTGTGTCTCTGGTTGTGCTTGTGCTTGTGTGTTTGTACTAATAATGCAATCACATTTCAAAATCCTATTTATGTCCCCCACATTTTTATTGTTTCAGGTTGAATTTCTTACTATCTCTTGAAATATTGTCCTCTTACTGTCCAGTTCCAAGATGCTGATAATCTGAGTCTTCTTTAGTTTTTACTGTGCTCTCAAAGCAATGAGCTTAATGAGCAGCAGCAAGTGCTTTCATTTTTAGTGCTAGATTAATATGTAAGAAGAGTAACTGTAATTAAAAATACAGGTAAAATTATGTATATTTCTGAAACCAAAACCAAACCTACACACTTGTAATAATAATGCATTGCTTGTGTGACTCTTTCCTGATCCCTGAAGTGAAAATCAGTTTTTATGTGCCACCTTTTGGAGCAGTTTCACATGCTGACTGCATGTGAAGCTGATAGTGGATTCAGTGTCTTGTTCAAGGACACTTCAGCAGCAGAGACAGTAGCCACCAACCAAGGTAATGTTAGAGGATAAGTCATACATATGTAACATATAATGAATTCCACTAACTACCTCTAACTCAAGGCTATCATTTTAGCTATTATTTCAGCTACGGTATTATGCACTTGACTGCTGACCTCTGCTTTTACTCTGCACTTTAATGGCACAATATGCAAATAGCCTGTTTTTATTCTGGTACTTCGTATTGACCTGTCTATTTTCTTGTGAAATGACCATGTGCACTTTTATTAGTGTCATTTTAAATGAAAATAAAACAGTAGTAAGTGGTAATGGGTTCTCCAGTTGATGGATGCCCTTTGTACCCATCAATCTCACCTCCCTTCAAAAGCCAGGGTCAACAAACTTTTTGTTATGTGAACTCAAAGCTTTTAGTAGAAACCCCCAAGTCTCAAATGCTCAATGCTCAGAAATAATTGCAAAGTTTGAAAATTAATTTCTAAAAATGTGTTTTGATTTATGTTGCTTCACTTGAATGTTAATGCTTCACCATCACTTAGTGCTCAACTTAAATTTGAGTTTAAAACATGTTTGTATGTACAAGATTTTGTGTCATAACTACTCTGGAAGCCAAATGGTTCATTAGACAACTCACACAAGCAAGTGTGTTCATAGTGAAGTGAAATCTTGTGTCCAGTAGTTACCTGTGTGCTCATTGGTTCTGATATTTATAATGAGGCAGAAGGGGTTGGTGTCATTTTCTAACCAGGGTTAAGCACAAAATATTGGTGTAAAACATGTCAGGGAGGGATCTTCAAATGAATATACCAGCAGTAAGCAAGACAGAGGCCAGGGCTCTCCTCTGATGCACCTCTCACACATTCAGATCTGCAGGGACATTTTTTGGTCAAGTATCTGGATTTTAAAGGAAATCTACCCTCTTGAATGAACTGATTTTAAAGTGAGCCGACGATTTCTCCTTACCTGGCTCTGGCATTGTCCACTTCTCGCACAGGAAAGCTTCACTGGCCTCAGAGGGCTTCCCGACGCCGGCCATATTGGCAGCAAACACACGAAACTGGTAGAAGTGCCCACTAGACAGGTTATAAACCTATGGAAACAGATTGCGTGAGATGTGTGATTTGGGTGAAGTGGAAAGTGGGTCAGTTTTCTTTTGAACTGCACATACTATATGTGATGATTTCATAATTTTGAATTTTCCACTAAATGGCTTGAAAAAACTGTGAAATATTCTGGCAAGACAGACTATTTAATTTGTATTTATTCCAATTTCCCCAATTTAATACAGAACATGTATCTCTGATTTTTCATGTACACATTAAAGGTCTGATTTTTTTTTTTTTTTTTTGTATTATTGTTTAATAATGTGAATGAATGTGAGTATGTGCAGCATTCTGTATCTGGCTTACATGACAACTTAAACTTTATTCATTCATATGAATCAAAATTAATTTACTCAGTTCATTCTGGCTGATTTCAAGGACATGGATCAGCTGTCAACTCATTTGGGAACAAAAGTTCCCATAGATACACTCCTCCTGACTCAGGCAGGCATTTTAGGAGGTATTACCTTTGCTGCTGCTGCTGCCACAGCATTTTTTTTGTGCTAAGTCCCTCAGACACTTTTGCTTTGGGAAGAGAGGGGATTCAGCCTTATTGATCTGTTCATTGATCTTCCTATTCACATCCACTTAGACCTTAAGGCCCTTATCGCCTCTGTGAACAGTTGTGAACTTCTGCCGCTGCTCTCGGCTCTCCCCCGGCAACTAATTGACACAACCAGAGGGAGCTTATTTCAGAGCAATAGTAATAGCTATCTAAAATCCAATTTCCCCACACCTACCGCACTCTTCATTATCTATAGATCCTTTTCTAACCACATTTAGGTGGAATGACAACCTTTTTATCAGATCAATATACAGTTCACCTCAAGAAATGCAAAGGTTTCCTGCCAAAATAAGTGGAACGAAGTACAGCTTTCATCCACTAGATGGCGAACAGACTTCATTTGATTGCTTTGACACATATTTTTCATCCTCCTTTTGCCAACCTTTGCTTGGAGTGCAGGGTCCACCTTTTTGTTCACTGTCATGTTCAGGGAAATATGAGCAAGTCTGGCTGTTGAAAGACCGAACACATTACCTGTGCTTCATCAACCTTAATAACAATAAAGAGATCCTCATGCCCTATTTGTATAAGCTTTAGCACGGGTGTACTCTACATTTACCCAAAAGTACTTTACACAAAGTACATATTTGCAAATAGTCAGCATGCAATTGGGATTATTTGTTATGTTTCAGATGTCTACAAGTTAAATAACGATAACTAATAACTATATTTGGTATTTTAAGCACATTTGCAGATAATACTCCTGTACTTTTCTTGTACTTTTACTTGTATTATGAGTGTTGTATCATTATAGTACTTATACTTTTACAAAAGTAAACGATCTGAATACTTTCGATCTGTTTGTTGAAATTGCTCGTTTAGCCCTAATGGGAGAGCTATGTGCTCTGACCAGAGGTTTTTCTCTGGGAAAGGGGTTTCCAGTCCTCAAGAGTCAGCACTTCACAATGTGTAGGGCTAATCTTGATAAACAGTGTCACAGTCATTTTCTTTCTAATTGGCTTTGTCTTTGTTTTTCCCAGGAGCTAAAAACAACTACTCACACATAACACATTTGCACAATGTCTAATTACGGAACACCGGTAATCTGCCTAAGACAGGTTCCAGGTCTCCATGGACACTGCTTGTTGCCTAGTGACACATGTGGATCAGGGAGCTTTGGTCAATATTGCCATTATTTTAAAGTCAGCTACTAAATGAAAAAAACTTATATTAGCTTAATTATCTTGAAAGTCCTCATTGGTAGTGATGTAAACTCTCTAGAAATAGAAATATCTTAGTTGCACTTACTGCAGGAATTTAAATAAATTATTTTTTCCATGTTTTCATCCAAAGTTGCACAGACTAAAACGTTGACCGGGACAATTCATCCAGAGAGGGGCATGAACGCGCCTATCAAATTTCAAGGCAATCCATCCAATAGCTGAGACATCTCACCAAAATCTTTCTGGAGCATGAATATCTGTCAGCAATTTCTTGGAAGTCAACACTGTAATTGTTGCGATATTACAGTCAGGACCAAACTGATGGACTGACCGACAGACCAACCTTAGAGCAATGCTGCTGGCATTGCTAAGAGAAATAAATAAATTTATTTTGTCAGAGCTTTACTGACCCTAAACTGCCGTTCTTTTACAGGCTTGACGTTGACCTCTCGCCACGTTTTCATTCCCTTTTCCCTCTGGTCCAGATAGTAGCCACGTATAGGATCTCCCCCATGACAGGCAGGGGCCCTCCAGCCCAACACCATCTCTGTTCCAGTGCACAGCAGCAGGGTGATGGCAGAGGGAGCAGAAGGAACACCTGGAACAACCAGAAGGTATTAAAAAAGGAAACAACACAAATCATAAGTACGAGAAGAGAGAATCTCAGCAGGCACATATTCCTGCTAAATAGACTAAGAAATGCCAATAACTCCTTGACAAGTTCTGTCTAAAGTTGCAAACTCATAACTCTTTGCCTATGAAAGAATTATTCAGCTCATATTCTGTTTGATGAAAATGGATTCCCCACAAAGAAATGGACTTCAGCTGCTTATCCCCAAGTAATGGCAAAGTTGCAGTATAGATATGAGAATATTCTGGCAACAAAAATGAATCATCCTTGTACTGTGCTGCAGGCTAGGGGGAGCACATTATCTGAAACTATAACACAGGAAGTAAGAAGGTTCAGCTCAAGGTTTGCTCTTCAAGAGGTACATCACCACACAGCTTTGAACCAGATACATTAAGACACGCTGCCTGATTCATCTGGTGAAGGTTACATGAAAAAACATTTGAAGACTGACATGTGAAAGAAGCACAATCTCAGTTTGAATATGATACCAGCAACACTGAAAAGCATTGTGATACGTTAGAAGCTTTTCGTGCCCACATACACTTTTCTCCTTTGTTTGACTTGAGTAAAACTTTTTTTTCTAAAAATGCTTTTTAGTTTCCTGTAAAGCTGGAAATTTGGAGGACACACTATGACAAAAGTTTCCATATGGTGCTAGTTAGAAGGTATTTTATTGTACTTACAACGTTTTCACTTTGGAGAGCAGGCATGTTTTATCGGAAAGGACTCGTGAGGCTATGAAAGACTGCAAACATGAATAAGTCTATTTGAGAAGTTTGCTTTACAATTCAGTTAACACTGATGGTTCAGAGTTTCAAGGTATTCGGAGCAAAGTGGTAAAATATCCCTATCTTCATCAAGAAAAGATGTTTTGTTCTAAATCTAACCTACATTGACCCAGATCTGTACGCTTTAATGCATTAATGCTGGGAAGCTCTGAGAATAATAAATCTTTACAAAACCTTCAACAAAAATGCACCAACTGATAGATTCAATATTTAAATACTAAATGATTAGGGAGTCTCAGATTCTTGAGTTGTGTCCTGAGAGAAAATGACATTTTATGTCCACTACTTTGTGTGTGGGCTGGCAGTTGCACTCACAAATGGCTGATTTGACGACGATGGGGTGAGACGCCTCTGAATAGTTGCTGTTTCCTGCTCGGCTCACAGATTTCACCCGAAACACGTATTCTCTTCGAGACTTGAGACCATGGACAATAAACCTGAGGAGGAGAGACACTGTTTAGGTGAAGTGAAAGTTCATATCTGAAATATTTTCCATTCAGAGATATATTCTATTGTAACCACTATTACCTCTTATTTAGACTATAGAGACTCAGCAGAGTCTAACAATTCTTCCCATAACAAACCAGAAACATGATAATAAACATACACCACAAATAAAAATGTTTAAAAATCCATCCCAGTTACCTGGTTTTGGTAACAGGCTTGTTGTTAACAGTCTGCCAGTCTTGTTTGCCAGTCTCACTGTAGTACAGGTAGTATCCCAGAATGTCCTCTTTTTCTTTGGGCTCCTCCCACTGGAGCAGCACTGAGGTGTCTGTGTCTCTGATTGCCATCAGAGAGTGAGGAGGAGCTGGCACAGCTGATAGGAATCAGACGGAAACCATCAGCTAAAACTATGAAAGCCAAAATGATCAAATGAAAATCAGCCACAATATAGAATTCATTCAGCTGGTTGTTTCATCTTGGGAAAAATCATTTAGTACTATAAAATATGATCACACAATGAGACGCACAGAAATTGAACCTGTGATGCCATTAGACAGCGTTTCTGAAGGTGATCTGCTATATAGATAATATAGACTGTTACAATATTCAATTTTTATACTTAAACAAGTCTTTGAGGTGTCCTTTGGAGCTTTTGACCACTAGCAATATGGTGATATTCATATCAATTAAAAACAACTTGAAGTGTCCAAATTGAAATCTTAATGCAGTCAGCTACAGGCAACGCAAATACAGATGATCTGACAGGTTGTAAACAAATCCCCAGAAAACCAAGACGAACAGCCCATAATGTCCCTTAAGATCATCTTTTGTATTACAAAACTGTGTGTGTGTGTGCAACTATGCAGTAAGGTACAGCACATGAGGTAAATGTTGAACCAGGAAGTAACTCTTCAAAAATCCAACTGACCTTTCCAACAAGCCGAGTAATAAATGGATAGGAATACATGACATAGCACATTCCCTCTCACCTTGTGGCTTTCCCAAGGAGATTGGCACGCTCGGCTCAGAGGGGTCACTCACACCGTACTTGTTGATGGAGCGCACTCTGAAGCAGTACTGCTTGCCCTTGACCAGGTCAAACACTGGGAACCTAGGAGAATTTACCACCATGTCCAGACTGGCCAGCTCCCAGCTGCTCTTCCCCACCAGCGACTGATCCAAGTGCAGGATTAGAAAAGCAATATCATTTCAAAAGCGCTATCTACCTCAAGGACATGATCATTACCCAGCATCCTTCAAATATGCTGAAGGACCTGCACAAGAGTGAAGGACTGCCGAGGATGCCAAATAAGCTTTAAAAAGTCCCATATTTCATTCTAATTTGGTACTATCACTTACTCTGTGCTTAACTGGCAGTTGTCAAGTTTTGGAGCAAACGACTTAATGTACAGACAAAGACACAGGATCACAGGATCTGGCCAAAAACTGGACATGCAGGTAGTTTGTGGACAATCAGTGAAGAGATATATATGTATAGATATACATATACATACTGTATATCATATATATACACGTATAATACTCTGCTTTCTATCCTGCATTTACCTTTTTTCCATTTCTTCATTTACTTCTGCTCTGTATTACAGTAATTTCCTGCTCTAACTCCCTGTTTGAGGAGGAAAATCTAACAATAGAATGGGGCACGTCAAAGATATCAGTGATTATAAAGTGTATGCTCAAGGGCGAGAGGAATATTTGAATGTTCCCTTCATTATATAAGCAGAAGTGAAGCAGCAGACTTCAGTAATTTCAGATGCCTTTGACAGATTTGACAGTTTTATTACCTCAGTAACTTATAAAAGTCCAATAAAAATCTATTTCCTGTGGCAGTTTTCTGATTATTGGAACTAGAAACTGTTGGGTGCTTGGGCTGATGCTGGAGAGCTGAGGCCCTTTATTGTTGTAAAGAATAGGTCAATCCCCACACTTTGATATGTTTGAAGAAAACCTTTGTTATTTTGGAATCATTTTGAACTTGGAATCTAGCCCTGGGGAAAAAAAAAACTCCCTTTTTTGAAATTTTAGCTGTTTTCTTTTACAGAAATTACACTGAACGCATAAATGAAATTCTGCCAGTTATGATCAGAATCTTAAACCACAAAGCCTTCAAATTTCAGATCCAGGTGGTGTTAAATCACCAGTTAGAGAGTTTTAAGTATTTCAAGTATACAAGAGAGAAAATGAAACCCCCAATGCCTAAGATCATGTAATGAAAGAGAAACAACAAGGTCTGCTTGTCTTTAATGAGTTCGCAAATTCCCAGTTAAACTGACACCACAGTGGTATAAGTATGTTTGTGTTTGTGTGTATTTTTTCCTCCTGTCTTTTTAATTAGTGCTGTGGTCAGAAGCCTGCTGTTAATTTGGCTCATGTTCCAGCATCAGACTGAACAAACCCAACAACCGACTGGAGGAACTGATGACGCAAGAACATTCACCCTTGTGCTCAGTGGATGTGTATGTATTACTAATTAGAATAGTGCTTTGTGTTTGAATATATTTATGCCTGTGTCTAATTGTATTAGTATACTGAATACTTGTTCATATCTCTTTGTAGGTTTTTTGTAGTCTCTTTAAGGGGATTCTTATGGACTCAAGTTTGTAGAAAATACATCGAGGGTTGCATGTTTTCGCCTATTAAGTAAAAATCCTATATCTCTTACATTACTGCTGCCCATTTTCCAAAGTTACCATAAAGTCTTAGACTTACTTCCCTCTTTTAAGTCTGCCACTGGTCTCACCCCAATTCAATATGGTATGAAAATCAACTTGCAGAAACCTAAAACTTGCATGACAGGGGTAATCAATTAGTCTGCTCTATTTTTTGGTCACAGTTATGTTGGTTAGGTAATGCAGTTGTGAGCGAGACGTGTTTTCAGAACAGTCTCCCAGGTGGTCTGATGTCTGGAGAGACTTGAATTTAAATCACCAGTCTGGATTTTTTATTGGAGACATTTTGCTGTTCAGGCCTTTTCAGTCCTGGAAACAAACCAAATAAGCAACTGAAGAAGCAAATGTCAAAACTGCAGAGCAGGGTCACGATAGAAGCCTGGTGGTGAGAACTTACACCATATGATACCCTGATTTAATTCCAGGTTGAATTCTCCACTCATTTCCTGTCACCTCTCAGCTGTGTGTGTGTGTGTGTGTGTGCTGTTGCTACCGTTTTGGCGTGCAACTGTCATCAGCTCTCTACTTTCCAGTTTTAAATAAAGCCAAAATGCCCAAAAAAATCATTCAAAAAATCCAGTCCAGATTTGGATTCAGATCTTTCCAGACATCATACCACACTACAAAAACCCAGCATTACTGCTTAAAATAAGTAAAATTATCTGCCAACAGAACAGAAATTTGTTGTGCCAAGATTTTTAAAACAACTAAATATATCTAGTCTCAAAGAGTCCACAGATATCTTAAAACTGTGGCCATACTTAAAACAAGTACATTTGTCTAGATATACAGAAAAGATGTAAGAATTTGTTTTGTTTTGTATGTTGGAAAATGTACTTAAATTTACAATCCAGTGCTTTTGCAATCGTCTTGAAATAAGGCTATATACCCTGGCATGCATTTTGTGCTTAAAATACGAAATCCTGACTAACATGATGAACCCTGGCAAATAGAGACTCAAATTTCTGTGGGAATGTTTAAGAAAAATCTACCTGATGGTTTATACAAGAAAACACCGGTATCTGAGATTTATCAGAAATCTTTTTGAGGGGTTTTGGCATAACTGTAGTCAACAAAGATCCTGAGAGTTATTGTAATTCAAACATTTGTGTGTAGATGCGTGGGAGGAAAGACTGACCCGCTCTATGTAGAAGTTCAGCGGCTCCCTGCCTCTGGGTTCAGGCTCGGTCCAGCTTAGCACCACGTAGGTGTCGCTAACCTCGCAGGCGTGGACATTTGTGGGAGGGAAGGGAGCTTTGACCTGACCTGCAGAGCAAAGAGAGGAGGAAGAGGAGGAGGAGGAGGACGGCGACGATGAAAGGAGAAAAAAGTTAGAACAAGGTCAGTGAGAATGAAAACAGAGTTCAAAAAGAGCTGGCTGAGATTCGGCTTTTGCTTCTCTTTTTGTTAAAATCTTTCTATCAGGAATTTTCATGCTTTGTCTGCTGGATTTGAGTAAAGCATAGAGGGAGTAAGATTTAACTTACTGCCCGAATTTCACCTCCATTTCTAATACATAAGTAGTCCAGATAACATATAGTCAGAAAGCTTGAGTCAGCACACTTTCAGTGACACTCCAAGTCAGTCAAGGACAATGGAAGTACTCAGGGTTATTCAGAAATCTTGAGTTGTTTTTTTTTTGCCTCCCTCTCTCTGCAAGTCTCTGTTTGTATCCCCTGAAGAGTTTAGCAGAGCTGCAGTGTGGATCAGACAGGAACTCCACAGCAAAGAGAGTACAGTGAAATGAGAGATGCTGATCTGGTAAAGTCAGCAAGCCTGTGTGTTTGTGTGAGTGTGTGCACAGTGCAGTCTGGAAGAAGAGAAGCATTTTTCATTGCGGTAGCTCTCTACTCCAGCACAACAGATATGAAATGAAACCAACCATGACCATGACGTTTAAATGCTGATATTCAACTTTAAAAGGTGTTTGTGGATGTTCACAGCCATATTGGGTGAATAGTGTAGGACTTGGAGTCCTTTTATACACAGCCCACCCAACTGTAGATAAACACAGCAGGACAACTATCCTAAATATGCAGTTAGAGAAACCTGGGAGATAATCAAGGCCAGTAAGTGAAACTGTTCATGACTGGTCAAGTTGGTGATGGTGATTATTATCAAATCACATGGCTCTGGAGCATTGGGACAAAACAGCTAAGAAATGTATCTGTCATTTTATTTACAGACTTCACTGTATGTGTGTGTGTGGACACTACAGAAGTTAGAGACTACACTACCATTAAACTTTAAACAAGCGTTGAGCAGTGGCAGAGTCAACAGACGACTACAGATTGATGAAACTGAGACACCTGCGAATATTTTGCTCCATCTCACCAGTCAAAAGATCTATATAACCTCTGTACATATTTGGATCTGTTATACAAGTAATGTAATCTCTGGATTTAATATGTGTGTGTGTGTGTATCAGTGTGAGTTATGCGTACTGCAACATGAGCAAGTGTTTGATGGATAAAGACTGATCTCACTAAATTGCTTCAGTGTAACTCTGCGTTATGCTCTTTTTCTTTTGATGACCATAAAAGCTGCACTCACATGCGTGCATGCTTTCTCTTTCTCTCTAAACCTAAAAGTATGACTGCATTTCCTTCGCTACTTTTATTTTCTGGTTGCCTTCTCAAACACGGATTTCTGTTCTTTTATCTCCCTCTGTCTGCGAGTTACATTGCCAAGGTTATCAGGCCTCTTCACGGACACGCACGCTACCTCGGGCCATTATGTGCATTTACCAGGACACCGCTAGGGACTGTTCGTTCTTTCAACGTCTGTAAAAGGAACAAATGCTCATCGCCTCAGCTATACAATTACTGCAGCTCATTGTTAAATATAATATGAAGATGCATTAAGCCACAAGCCTGAGGCAACCTACAGGCGAGGAGGCTGTACCATGTGTACCAATAAAATATGGATGCTATATGAAATTAGGGGTGAAAATGGTATCTTTTTATGAAAAAATCATACACTGAAATAAAAAGAAAGAGAGCATTTTCACCTTCCAGTTCATCTTTTGTTATGGTGATAGTCCTCCCTCTGTCCACTTTGACCACTGAGAAAGGAGAAGAAACAGAGAGGTTGGGGGCAGAGGGGAAAAAAGAAGGAAGAGATACCATGGTAATGAAGTTATATGATAACACTATTAGTGTTAATGTTAGAGGAGCAGCCATTGGTAAGAGAGCCATAGAGACACAAAGGGGTGAGAGAGAGTGACATGGAAGGATGGAGAGCAGGCCGGAGGCAAGTCAACCTTCTGTCTGTCCTTCATCTGTGTTTAATGATCCACAGCATCTGACCAGAGCCCATCTGTCCTCCCTGTTACACACACACTCACATTCCCACACACACACACTACTTTACATCCCATTGGATCGCTCACATCCCTCCACTGTATAAAGTATCTAACAAAACCTATCCCCTCAAAAGTAATCTTATAAGAAACCAAGTGGTCCACTCCAGGATGCTATTAAAAAGCTGTCGAGGTAACGACAGCAAAACCCCAGGGCTGTAAAAAATGAGATTGACACATCTACATCTGTTTTCCCTGGCCTCTGTTGCAGGTGTAACATTAAAACTGAGGCAGGTGAGATGAATTAAGAGCAGGAATGAGCTGCTAACAAATTGCTGCTGCTGTTTGTATCAGCAGATGAGCGAAAAATTAAAGGAAAAAAAATCTGAATAAATGAGTGGAGAAGCATGATGAATGCTGATGCCTCAGTCCAGGGTACGAGGGGGTCACTGGATGGTTTGATCAGGGTGAAAATGATGCGAGACAGATGCTATGAGCTTCACAGTTATCAGATCTCAATGCAACTGAACACCTATTGAAGATTTTTGTTATTTTGTATTCACTAAATTTCAGTTTTTACATGATGAATGGACAGAAATAATAATAGCGGTTTAATAGTGTTGTAGGTTTTGAATTTATACTAAAATCACATATTTTATATCACAAACTTTCATGGTTGTATGTTGTTTGTTTTTAAATTTGTCACCCATCTGTCTGTCTGTAGCTGTGGTGGTGTAACATTTCACAACTTTTTATATAGCAGTTAAACTGTCAGTGCATGTAAAGTGTTACCCATGGTCCTGGTGTGTTCCAGGGGGTCTGCAGTGAGAACGGGCTCTGTGGCCATGGATGGGCGTCCTGGTCCAGCCTTGTTAACAGCACGAACTCTGAACTGGTACAGAGTTCCTTCCTGCAGCCCAAACACTGGGTAGTGGCACATTTTCTGAATATGCACATTACAGCGCACCCACTCGCTCTGACCTATCTCATATCTGAGAGAGAGAGAGAGAAAACAAGAAATAAATCAATCCTGCAGATGAACATTCGTGCAGTACTGAAGAGAGAAAGAGAGATATCTGAATAAGAGGTAAACAAAGAACCAAATGCATGATGCTTGAACCACTTTGTGGGCAGTCTGCACAGTGCAACATTATAAAACCAATTCCAACATTATAAAACCAATTGTAAAGCATTTTAACCTCCATCTAAGTCAGTAAATACCCCACCAAGACCTATAATTGTGACCAAAGACCATCATGTGAAAATAATGGGCTTCCCAACACAGTAAAAACTGATTTTTAAAATAGACTACAAGCACAAATTATACAACATCGATAACAAACTGTTGCCACTTGCAGTAAACAAAGACAGAAAAGAGTGCAGTTTTCTACCCACAGGGGGGTTGCCAGGGAACTGGGAGGTAGCTTACATTTTTCTTTGCTCACTCAATAGCCAATAACACTCAGGAGTTGTATCTTCTACACTGAATAAAGAAGATATGCAAGAACAAACACAACAGCATCCAGAAATCCACACACGATTGAATACCATTCAACAAAAACACACACACACACACACAAATGAATGCACTTATTCACAAATGAACATGGACACTTACAGAAATACGAACATGATTTCTCTTGCTCTTTTCACACACTTGCTGACACACACACATACAAACACACATATAGGATGATCCTGATTGATTGGTGATAGTGATAAGTGCAGCACCTGTTCTCCTGCGGGAGTATTTGACTGTGCTGTTAACATAGTGTCGAGGGCTGATAATTACCATGTATACCATCCATCTCATGTGAACTCTGCCAAATGGATATTACACCTCTGCTGGTCGACAACACGGCCATCTTTATCTGCCTTAATCCAATTTCCTCACCAGCAGCACACACAGCAATTTGAGCTTCAACAGCATAGCCTTAGTATAGGTCTGCTATTGAATTGCAATACAGGAAATTGCTTTAATTCCTATCTAAAATAATAATCTCCCTAATTTTTTAGAGCATCAGTATTTTTATGTTTCATACACCAAGCCATTAGTCATTTAATCAAGAAAATAACCTGCACATTAACTGATCATGAAACTGATCATTAGTTACTAATTTTATTATTCTATAAAATAAAATAAAAAGAAAAGTGATGAAGTGAAAAGAAGTCCTTAAAGCATTCTGGAAAACACAGAAATTTTAAGATGATTTTAAGAAAAGATGATTGTGAACAGCTGCTAAATGGACCTTGTGGTGGGAATTATCTTGTTTCAGCTACTGTTTCAAGGTCAAGAATCAACTTTCAATCTCACCATTTCAGTTCTCCAGACTAATCCTCACCTTTCCACATAATAACCTTCCACAGGTGAGGTCCCATCAGCACTGGGTGGTTGCCAGGTAAGGAAGATGTAGTCCTTGTTGACGTCAGACACCTGGACTGACAGAGGAGAGGCAGGACCTCCCAGCACTGCAGCTGATGCATCTGAGGGAAGATGGAAGAAAGTCTATTAGAGAAGAGATGATGAAGTGGAAAATTGATGAGAAAGATGGAGAACAGAATAAAACAGGAGGAGGTGACATGTAAAAATCTAATTTGTGCAAAAATAGGTAATTAAATTATTTGGGTCACAGTCAAGGCAAGAGGAAGTAGAGGGAGACACATGTTACTACACACTATTGGAACTGAAATAATTAGTCAATTAATAGACTGGTTGACCTGCAAAAATGACCAAAGGATTAATTGATAAAGAAAGAAAAGACTCATTAGTTGCAGTCATACACACTCAGAACAGTTTCTGAACAGACAGTATACTATATGATCAAGAGAGGGACCTCCACGGAATGGAGCTCCACGGAGCTTTGCAAAGAGATTTATTTTGCATTAAAGCGTTTGTGTGCACATGTGAGTTTGGTCTGGTACATATTAATTGTTGGTGTATGAATAATTCATGCACATTGCACTGTAACTGCAGCAGTTTAGGCGCAGTATGTACACGAGTAAGGACTGGTGTTATATTGAAACACATGCGTGTGCTGAGCATCTTTGCAGAGCTGCCTGTATACATTTCAAATGTTTGATGAGTCAAGTGCAGGTTATTCTGTGGTATATTTGCATGCTGCAAACAATGTACAAGATCCTGCAGAACAGCTTGATTGATGGTGCAATTTCCCTGTATGAACCAGGGTAGGTTGCTGACAGGAAATTAAAGTAGAACCAAAATCCAGTGAATACAAATTGTGTTTTGAGCGAAGGTTTCAGTCAAAATACAATTTATCCAGCCTGGAACAACAAATGAGAATTCTAGTACAGTACTAGGTTGTAATATAATCTGCAATACTGCAGCATACACACAGCATTCAACATATGCACAGTATTAAACAGTCACACACTTGGTCCATGTATAAAAAATATAGTTTGGATACTATGACATTTTGGGAAATATGAGGCAGTAACTCTCTGGAGTCTTTGTTGGTTACCTGACAATCTCACAGTGACAACAAGACTGGAGAAATTGCCAAATTGCTTGTAAAACCAGGATATAACTTTCTTCACAATAATGTTAGTTCAGAAGCTTCTTATATGTTGATAAATGTCAGAACAGGGGTATAAATCTGAATACAAACTCTTAATATTGGTCCTCACCTTTAACATAGACAAAAGCACTGTGTTCCTGGATTCCATCCCAGGTCTTCAGCTTGGCAGTGTAAACACCTTCATGCTCCTTATGTGCAGCCTTTAAAGTGATGGAGGCCATATTGTCAACTGTTTTAATGTCCACAGTGCTGGACTGATGCAGCTGCATACCTGTGCAATGAAAAAAAACAAAACAAAAAAAACTACAGCACCAATCCAAATGGCAAAAATTCTGACTGATATGATTCATCTTTCACAGTACTTACCATCTCTGAACCAGCTGATATCCTGCTGGAAGGGCAACAGAGCTGAGGTGAAGGTACACTGAAGGGTGAGGCTGTTGCCCTCCTTCACCCATGTAGGAGGGAAGGAATTGCCAAACTGGGCCTCCTGGTCAAGTTTCAAGGCTAGAAGAGATGGAGGAAGAGGACAAAGTTGGGAGGTGACATGGTAAGAGTGAGGATGAAAAGAAAAACGTGAGGGGAAGGATGAGAGATTATGTAGAATTAGAAGAAATGAATGAGTGGTAAACAGGAAGAAAACTGGCAGACTAAAAGTAAAAAGGAAGGTGAAGGGTTAAGAAAGAAAAATGAAGAGGGAAGCACTTTTCATCAGTAAACTGCACACATATTTACTTTCCTCACAGGTACAGGGCAGAGATAAAACTGATATTGAAAAGTAGGTCCAACAGTACTGCTCCCAAAAACTGTTCCAGACCATAATAACATTGGGTGGATGTTGCACTATAAAACTGAGCAGACCTCCCTTGGACCTCTACAAAAGGCAGAAAGCATGACAGGTCAAGACGAGAGGAATCAGAAAGCAGAGGATATGTAGGAGGAACGTGGCAGGAAGGAATCAGTATGCTGATTCCTGAGGATAAGAAATGAGAGCTCATTCCATCAGCATTTCCCAAGATCTGTTACCAAGCCTGGTTTAGAAAGTCCCTGATGTCTCTATAGCATCGAGTACCTTTGTGCTATGACATAAGTTTCTCATGCTCTCTGCAAGATAGAGGTAACTCCTCACTCAATTCATTTCAATAGTGACAGGAATTGAAATTGAACAAGGCGAACCATGCGAGCTTAATTAACTAAAAAGACCATCTTATGCAGACTGGCATAGCCATAATAGACAAAGACCCTCTGCTTCATCCAAGAGAGCACAGAGACAATGGACAGTCAGGAGAGGCTTCCCCTGGAGGAAACAACAGAGGACAGCAGAGAAGCTGAAGATGTGACAATTTCTTTTTTTATGAAAGTGAACAATTCCTGACAAGTTATTCCTTCAGCTACTATTCTTTCACTTGTCAAAGCACTGAAGCAATACAGTCTGGAAGTGAAAGATATGTGTGCCATGAGGTCTTGTCAAATCCCATTCTCAGGGATGAATCTGAGAGGCTGTGACATGTTTCTCATAATGATCTTGTTCTGCTTAGCAGTCCAGACTATCACAGGAATATGCGTGGCTTTATTAAAATACACAGCTTAGATCTTTGTTTCCCATCATTCAAACACTCAAACTCCTGCTTCCCTCAGCGCAACAATGATTATGATAAATTCACCACAGTTGCGCTTTTGTTTATTGAGTTATACGTGTTGGAAAATATGATCTGCGCCATATGAGATTATCAATTATCAGTTACATAAAACCAGCAGCATGCAATTCTTCAGCACATTTTTGCAGCAAGTAGGCCCTGATGCCATTACAAGCTAATAAAGATTCATTCAAAGTGATTGCCACTTAATTTCTGAGTGTGTGGGGAATGTATTGGCTGGTACCTACACAGCACTTCTGCAGAAGCAACAGTGCAGCAGTAAAATGTGGTTGTCCACTCAATGATGGCTCCAGAGGTTAAGCTAACAAAATTAACAGTAGAATAAAAAAGCCATCCCAGCATAAGGAATAAGAAGGCTTACTGTATACACTGGTCCTAATCAGATGTATGCAGGTTGTCCTACCCATTTATAATACAATATGTGTCTGAAACATTGATTGCTTTGCAAAACTGCAAGTCTGCATAGTTATACTGGCAATTAGATCTATACGTCCAAGATGAGCCAGAATGCATCACAATAAAATTAGGAAATAATTTAAAGGTTAAAAGGTTTTTACTTACAAATACCCGTAACTGCTGAAGATTATATGGTTGAACAATTACACTGATTATATTGTCTGACAGCTTGTTTGTTTTTCTATTGTTTCTATTGTAAGCTGTAAATCATTTCTTAAAAGAATACATTTTGTCAGTTGCCTTCCAAGCAATCAGTATTTGCTTATTTTGTTAGGTACTGTTGACTCCTGATAAGAGATGGGACATGATCGGCCATTTATCCTGTCCAAGTATCATCCTTTGCGGTCCTACCCATCTACGCTGAGTTTTTGGGCACTATGACAATATCACACTTCTTGCACCTTTGCCTTTGAGAGACAGCAGGCATAACTCATTTGACCACAAGAGGTCCTTCTCAGGTAAAGTTACTCAAAGGTTGATTTAGTGCATTTAAACAGCCAATGCTGTTTTTCTGGTGAAAATAGTGTCTTAAATCTAAGACAACTAGCAGCACAGCTCCACTAGGGCCACAAACAGTAAGTGTGATCAGATACTGAGCAAATTCTGACTAAAAATGTCCTGATCCCTACACACGGTGGAGGATAATCTAGGCCAAAGAGTGCCACTGCCAGTATGAGATGCTCTACAGCTTGAGGCAAAACGGAATAAATCCCCTGCTCTCCCTCGAATGAAATATACATGACTGTCGTGTCTGCTCATTTGGAAGCAAGTTTTTCTATCCCTGTAACAACTATCCACCGCCTTACTTACATTCGTACATCCATGGACACGGACACCCACACAGAAACATAAACTCCCATGGCAAACAAACACCATCAGCACACTGCTCCATTTCAAACCATCCTTATCTTTCCTCATGAGGTGCAGCAGCACACCCTGCTCAGCAGCGCAGTGTTGTGTCACAGTCTTCAAAGCCACCCAGTCCACCCTTCGTTTACCGGTGGAAGGAAGAACTTCAAAGAGAAAATGAAAGGGGACACTTTTCATTAGGCGTTGGCGTGAAACTTACCGGGGGTCTGCCAACGCTCTGAACCAGCCACGGCTCCTTGATATGCTGAATCGCAGAGCGGCAGAGCACAACAGATTGGAGAAAGACAGGGACGGTCAGAGATGGAGACAGAAACAGAGAATGATATTGTGAAACTGGAGGAGAAAGAGACAGAGAGACAGCAGACAAATCAAACCTGGCGATGCCACATTAATGCAAGTCACATCTAATACTCCCGTTAGCCTATTTTTAACAACCAAAAAAGCCTGTGAAATATAGATGGCAAGGAGAAGCTTTGACGTGTCTCATTAAAGGCCTGACCACCTAATTGATCTACTGCGTTAGGAAACTTTACTGCCAGGCACTGAGCGCTTTTAAGAAAGGGTGGGCCATTTAACAGGTACCATGATAAAAAAAGAACACATTATTATTATGAATGTTTCTGCCACAGAGCCGTGAGGCCATGATGCTCACTGTAGATGTTATTAGTCACGAGTACACTCACTGTCCTCTTTGCAATTCATTATGCATGAGTGCCGCAGTGGGATCTGTTTTTCTGATCATTTTAGTCTGGTGTTGATTCTCATCCAAATGTCACATTTATATAGAAACAAGGATAATGGGGGAGAAAAAGAGAAAATAGCATCCAGCCTTTGGGCTTCCTCAAAAAAGAAAATAGATCTGACTTCAGCAATGACAAGATTGGAGGCATTATGAAGATGGAGAAATGTGATCACATTTGGCCAAGACAAAGTCAGCACCCTGAGGACATTAGTGAATGTCTGTGCCCTTGCAAAACAAAGTGAAAATTTGAAATGCAAATTTTTTAGCCTGACTAATACTGAATTTCTGTGGCCAATACCAATATTGATATTTGAAAGTTTAAAAATCTGATAACAAAAAAATCGGATTAATTTATGGATAACATCAAACATTCTGATTAAGATTGTGGGATAAGCTAATTGCCCAATATGAGCTTATTTGAGCAGTTTATCAGTTGGGCTTCAGTCTTGGCCACTGGCATGTAGTCAAAGCCTCCTAGCAGCTGCAGCTGTTGAACACTAACACAGTAACTGTTGTTTTATATTTGTCACAATAAAGAGATGCTCACATTTTATCCTCTAGCACAGTATTTGGAAATTGTTTAGCCAGGGTGGTAAGCCACACAGATTCTGACACATCTCCTTTCATGATCCATTTAGTTATTGTGTGACAGCCTAAGCAACCGACACATTCATTAAATACATGGCATCTGGTGTGTGAAATAGCACCTCTGCTCTTTTTTTTCCCTGATGGTTCATGTTTCATTTCATAAAAATTAATTCATTTCTGTGATTTTGGTGGCGGTGCAGGTGACACACCTCTGCTGTGAAACACTATGGGAAAACCCAGCATTTAGCTTTGAATGTGAACAGACTATTTCTTGCATCTAAAACAAGTTTAAAGCCAGTGAGTTTGAGAGTGATGACAGGTTCTAATCATGTGTTTAAAGTTTAAATACTGGGGCTACTTTTTTTGTATGCATCTGAAGAGGCTCAGACAGAACTTGCCTGAGAATCGTCGCGTTTTTACGTTTTCTTCAGTATCAAAATAATTCAGTTGAGTTTTCTAAGCATCCAATTGTACATTGCAAACAGGAACTGCTAGTAGCGAATTCGGCGTATTTAATTTTCCAAAATGTTAACAAATATAGACTAAACAAAGTGGCTCATATTGGAGTCCACGGTCCATGTTAACTCAGTGAATCCATGACAACATTGTGCTTCCTGTCTGTTGTGAAAGTTTATTTCTGTGCATATAAGTGAAGACTATAAAGGTTTAAATCACTGGTGGCCAGAAAACCCTTTACTGAGTCAAAATTAAAGACTGGACAACCTTCATGAAGAATCTGCTCCTCATTTATTTTTCTCGTGACTCAACATCTAAATCTACACCTGCAGTAAGGAGGTCAGATGTTGAAGCACCTGTGCGGAAAAACAAAACAATCGGGCGGAAAATCCACGGAGTCTTTTCACTCCTGAAGCTGCTGCTTAAACGGCTAATGGATGTCGGACAGTTTCGGCCTGCTAACCCCAGTCCTCCGTTCCCACAGGCTTCCCTGCTGCCAGTTTAGACCCTGGATATGTTTTATTAACAGCGTGCCCCAAACTATTTATACATAGCCTAAGTTAACACCGCTCGCTTGTGAAGGTATACGGACACGTTTTCCGAGAACATCAGGATCCGTATTGACACACTTCCGGCCTTCAAGAGACTTTACCTGCAAGAACACAAATATCTGAAGGATATTTACCAGAGGCACCTCGACACCGCCTTCAGCAGAGGGTGAGTGAGACTTTGAATATTTTACTTATTTGTGTACGAATCCGTCTGTCAGTCTGTTTAGAGTTTGTCGCTGCAGAGTTGTGCATGGCATAGTCTGCGCTGGGGTGTATTTTGAAGGTTGCTGCTCTCTGTGGTGTTTAATTGAGATGTAAGCGTAACATTAGGTTAGGGGTGTGCGATATGACAATATTAGATCATAAAGGATTAGAAAGTCAGAGGAGCCAGAGGAGAGAGATCGTATTACCGTCTATACGGCACATTCTTTCAATTGCAGCTCTACGCTTGCGCACAGACGCACGAGGATTTTTTTTTCCTTGGGCAACTAACAGCCCGCTTCACGTGACTATGACCAACCAATCACGGCGAAGTACGAGCAGTTTTTTTTTTTTTTTTTTCGCTGTTTTAGTCAAGGTGTAGCTGGTAGCCATGGCCGACAACGGAAGTGAAAGCTTGGAGTTGGTCCCGCAAAAAGAGCTCCACTTCAGTCGTATGGAAGTGGTTTGGGTTTTCTCCAAACGACAGAGCGCAAACAACTGTCATTTGCAAAGTTTGCAAAGAGAAGGTTCGCTCTTCGGATGGCAACACAACGAACCTCTTTAACCACCTGAAGAGGCAGCATCCGGAACAATTTGCTGAGAGCCAAGCAGCGAGGCCGACCACACATCAGCCAGTGGTAACGGCTAAAGACATTACACAGAAACAGCCAGCTATAACACAAGACTTTGATAAAAGCACGCCATATGAGAGAAGTAGCAAACGGTGGAAAGAGGTGACTTTTTTGTCTTTAGGGCTAAGTTTTTACATAGAGAATAGTTTGATTCTAAATTAACTTCACTGTAAAAAAGAACTGATAAAATCGTGATCGTGATTTTACCATTAAAAGAATCGTGATGTGATATTTTTGCCATATCGCCCACCCCTACATTAGGGTGTACACACAGGATGTGTGTTTTGCTGTCTTTCTAGTGTTGCTGCTGTTCTTGTGGTTGTGCAGTCAGTAATGCAGTTGGTTTGGTCAGTGCTCATGGTCACCTTGCTGATGAGTTATTCCTCCATGTTCAGTTCACTTTCACTGATATGTCTTCTCATATAGAATGCAGTGTTATGATTGCATGTGTAAAACCAAAGTCACTATGAAATGGAGTAAGTGGCACATCAAATATAACCTAATTAAGACTCTGCCCTAAATGAAACGTCTAGTTTCATTCAGGGCAGTTTCCTGATAAATTAATTAGTATTTATAGATCTCGTTACTCAGATCTACAAGTGTTGATATTTAGGAATTTCCACTTTCATGCAAGTTGCACTGTTCTATGCAAATTAGGTGCTTTTGACTAGAAAAGATGCCCATTATATAAATATAAAATATGCCTAATACTCAAACTAGAAGCTGCTGTGTGTGCAAACTGAATTTTAATTCAGTTTGCAGTTGAAGTTCAGTTTGTCTTCTGTCAGTGCTGACAGTTTTTGTTCTCATCTAAAGTAAATGATTTTATCTGAACAGACAGAATAAGACGGATATTTTGGGATTTTATGAACAGCAAAAAGATATTCACATGGCTTTAAAATGCAACATAAGCTATTAAAACTGTAGTTGAACTTGGGGGCTGTGTCATCAGTATATAAAGGTTTGAGTGTGTATATTTTCAGTGGACTGATTGTGTCTGGTGGAAATCCTGTCATGTAAATGCTATTTGGCCTTTAGTCCCATAGATCTTCAGATGATTTCTTTTACTTAAATGTTGTTGTAGTGTTCCACTGTTCCATTACCACGTTCATGAATGAAACTCTAGTTCCAATCTTTGTGTTATCAGTAATAGTTTTCCAGCAAGGTGGAGCTGGCATGAAACAAGAAACTACTCACAGTTCACCACAAGTGTTGCAAAGGTCGTAGCTTCACCCAGGGGACTCTTGGCTACCGCTTTATACTCGCCAGCATCATCAGGAGAGCACCTTTGAAGAGGATATGGCATGTTATACTGTGTATTTGCCTGCTGAAGTGAAAGGCAGTTGAAGTTGTAGCTGAAAGAAGGATGTTTCTATAGAGTAACGTAGCTGGGGCCTTCACTGGCACTGACCTACATCACTTTGTTGTTTTGGCTGTTAAAGATACAACATGATACAGAGACATACAAAACACCAGCATTCGTGTCTCAGTTTAACAGCTGCATTTTATCTAATATTTTCTTAACCTTTCCCGCAAGCTTCTTAAGTATTTAATACATTTCCTGATTTTCTTTTTAATGGCAAGTCCATGCTGTCCACTCATTATGCACACAACCACCATACAAGTCTGCACAGAGATTTTCAGCCTTAATCAGGGATCTGAGCCAGTGACCTACCTTCTGATTTCCAGTGAGTTAAGACCAAATTTTTGTTGAAGACTGTAATTCCACGGTTGGTCAGACAACCTCAATGGTGCACCATCTTTATACCTAAAGTAAAAAGTTAGAAATAGATTGAAGTGTGTTATTTGAAGTGTTTTTTTTAAGTGATCGACAGGCTACATGCGATTGCCCACTGATAACTTATGGACTTCTTTCACTAATCAAATGTTAGTTTGGCTGAGTCTATAACAGCCAGAGGGCGCCTTTGATCTCGCATTCTGCCTTGTGCGGGGCATTGTTGAGGGCAGCCTTTTGCAGCTCATTGAACTTGATGGGTCCCATATGGGATGGTGAAACCCACGAGCCGCAGGTTATCTGGATCTCAGCTTGGCTTCATGAATACTGAGCACACAGTCTTTTCATCAGCTAGTCTCTCAGCAGCTCAAGTATCAAGGTCGACAGTTTGGCACGTTGCCTGAATTAACACAGGTAGTTTCATATTAATATAGAGGTCGATATTCAAGTCAGGGTCCTGAACTGTGATGTCACGACTCCTATACTTTTTCCAAGCATCTCATGGATTTTGAGTCTGTCTTTATATTCACCCATTTACCTCTCACACAATATTCAGCTCTAATACAGTGTTAAAGTAAAGTATATCAGGAGTGCACATTATTATACACCTTGAAAGTTAGAACTTTTGGTCATGAGACTTCTTCAGCTCTGACCCACTCCAGCCAAGCGAGAGATTAAATTAAAATGACACCAGTCTGCAATACGACCCCAGCAATAGAATTTAATAGAAAGGATTCACAGTAGGGCAATTAAGGACAAAAGAATGGAGTGCTGCATAGAATTAAGTTCTTACCACGTGACCTTTGGGGGTGGACAGCCTTCGACGGTGCAGGAGAGTTTGACTGTCATGCCCTCCCAGACAGTGTGAGCCCTGAGAGGGATTGGAAAGTCTGGGGCCTTCTGACTCAGACGCTCTAGGTACTTCATGTGGGCAGATGCCTTCTTTTCTGCCTGGAGCATCGAAAGATTCAGGAAAGGCAAAGTTTATAAACAAGTTTGTGCAGATGAGATGAAAAGTAACATACTGATAAATACATTGTGTATCTTTTTAAGTTTATTTTCTACCTCAAGCATCTGAGTGCTTCACAAGTCATTAAAAGAGAATGAAAAGAAATTGCAGAGATTTGCTCTGTATGTATTTCATTCAGTGTACATGAATCAAGAAGACACGTCTAAATACGCATTGTTTTGTTGTTTACTGAAGAGTCCAAGACACAAATCTTGATGACTGGAATTCTTCATCGCAAAAACCACAATAACTCGTTAAAATTTGGAATTCTTGATGTAACATAACAGTTTAAATAGTTTTATTTACCAAACAGGATGGAATTTATCCCCAAAACACCAGCTTACATGATAAATGAGAAGCAAAACGAGAAAGAAAACAAGCTGAATAAATGTAATTTAATTAGTTGTAATTAATTGTTAGTCGTTCAGTTTTCATACTAAAAGTACATGTTCTAATTGTGCAGAGTTATTTGCACATTGTTTGTGTAAACAACAGATTCTGAACTATTTATCAGTGAGACCTAAGATTCTGCCAGTGTTCACTCCAATAATTAATCTCCTCTGCTGCAGTGAAACCCGCTAACTCTTAAACCTTGATGTTGCAGGGTTGAGAACATAATGAACAAGGTTGAGAATAAAAGTACTGTTGTGTTGACAAAACTGAATACAAGGTAATCCAGAGACTTGACTTGTACCTGTTTGCGAAGGGCCATTTTGTCAATTCGTGTGCGTAACACATGCTGGTTCCTGATCACGTCTATCTCCACTTTCTCAGCCTCATTTCCAAAGAGGGTCCACTTATCTCTGTGATACTCTTCATCAGCAGCTAGAGTTTCCTTCAAGATTTCCCTGATGGAACGCAGAACAAAGGATTTAATATAAAAAGGGAAACTGTTTTTTCTATTTGTGTTATTATACATACTTATTTTGCAGACACACAACTTAATATAAGTGCAACAATATCCAAGATACCAACTGAGAAATAACATTGTTGAACAATAGTAGTAAGTTTGAAAATATGCCCATTTGAAGTGTTTTCTGCTACAGAAAATATTTGCAACCCATGCCAGACAGGAAGTAATTAGCTTCATTTGAAAATTTTGAGTGGGCTGTCACAACAACCCATACCTCAGTCAGAGGAGGTGACAGGGGCAGAGACAGCAATTCAGACAAAGGTTTGAGCATGATTTGTAACAACGAGGGTCGACCTTTGAGAGAAGCAAAACAGCAATTTTTATATAGATTTTTTTTTTTTTTTTTGGCACCTGAATGTTTCACTCTGTCCCAGTCTATTTACAGACAAATGGTACGTTCATGATATTTGGCAGTCTGTCGTTTAAACGGCTCAGCGATGAGGTTGGTCGCTTGCCGCTCCATTTCATACCTGTGTGTCATTTCACATGAGCACCATCCTCGCACGCGTTCAAAGGTTTTGAGAAGTTAGTGTTTTATGAGTGGAGTCTCAAGCCTCGCTGCCACTGCTGATTCACATCACTGTGAGGACGTGCAGTGCTGGTGCCCTCACATCTCTCACATGATGATATGTGCTACTCCAGGAATCTTTCAGGTGTGGACAGTTCAAAGCGATGCCCTGTCGCCGACTGTGTGACATCCTTGACTTCCCTTTCATCGAGTTTGCTGTCATGGTGATGGCAGGTGGTTGTGATAGCCTATTCGCTCAGAAGAAACAGTTTTTTTCTTTCTTTGCCTAGGCAGCAAGGTGGCATAGTAAGTAGGGCAACTGTGGACTGAGGTTGAGGCTTGTTTTCGATTTGCATCCTCGCTGTACAGAGGTGATTAAGCTCCACAGCTGCTGAACCTGCACTCGGAGCTCATTGTAAAGGCTGTTAAACAAAACCGGAAGTCCCTTACAGACATTAGAGAAACCCTGTGGTGGTCTATAATATATATATATAAACACATTTACAGTATACTGTAGCTGTGAATAGATTCATATGTACATGGAATGACACATATGTTTCATCCATATGCATGGAAATATACACACTCCAACACTCAGATTCATGAATTTTGCCTGAGTTTTAAATACAACATTTTAATACTCCTATCTCTCATCGCCTGAGGGGTGTGTATCCTGAACCGTCTTTTGATTGACATCCCCAGGGCTTAATTATTTGAATACGTACTAAACACACACATTGCCACAACAGAGAGACAGAATCTTAAATATTCACAAACACTTCTCTGAGCTTTGATGGCCACTAGAGCATGAATGGCCCTACAAATGCTTGTGATAATTCAGTGGAATGCACAAACAGCATGAATAAATATGCAAATAAATACGGGCATGCATAGATGCATATGCAGACAAGTGTGCGTACCCAGACACACTCATACTGCTAGGCACCCAGAAACACAGTCTTGACTTTTTATGCCATGGGTGCATTTAGTAAAGACTGTGCCTGTCAGGATTTTTAATCTCCATGGGCTCAGAGATTTTAAGCCTTGAGGGAGCTGAACCATTGGAACACATCAAGTCAGCAGAGATGAGAGGGTTTATGGCTTAATTATTGCTCCAAATGGAAGTTTTAATATTGCTTATTAGTGCAAAGAACAACCAGCCCCTCCTGCCAGGAAAAAAAACTGGAGTGCACAAGTGAGCTGCATAATTTACATGTTACATTTACATTTACCGTAAGGAGCAGATAGTGGAGAAACCGTTATGTGACTGGCGTAGTGAGGTGCAATGGTAGCCGCACATGTGCCGGTGCACAAAGCTCTAGTGCATTCATTTCCACACAAATCAAAACAAATGTCATGCTCCCCCATCTTGCAATACTCAGGCCTTCCAGAAATAGTGTTCCAGTCCTCGAGAGCTTTCAACTTCATCCTTCCGTCCTTCCTCTCTTATCCTGGGAGGAGTCAATCATCTTCTGCATCACTAGGCTTTCAGCCTAAAATATCCATCCACACCATATTCGTCTCGGCACTTCTGAGGGGGATAAGACTTTAGAATTAGAGCTGAGCACGTTAGCGGACGGGATAGACTGTCGTTGATGAGATGGAGAGCTGTGGTGGTGGTGGCATGGGAGAGGGCACCTAATGAGAATGCCGAGTTGGCAGGGCCACATCGCTGCAGCTGAGGCTCATTACTGTCAGATGTGTTTTGTCTTTGAAGAGGGTGTGATTTCACCCTCGATGACTTCCCCCCCCCTTTCACTCTCCCTCTTTAGCAGCTCTATCTTCTAGTATTGCTCATCTTCTCCTTCAGTTCTCATTGTGACCTCTGTCCATCCATCTACTTAGTGTTGGCAGCCACTTGCCAGCCAAAGGTTCCTTTCATTGCTTGGAGAGGGATGTATCTGTGTTATTTATAGCACTGACAAAGAAGCCAGTCAGTCACATACACTAGAGATGTCAAATCCTTTTTGACACAACAAGGGTCTAATCAGGTTCTGGATGAATTGGAGAACAGGAAAGAAGCTGCCACTAATCCTCCAAATGTGAAAGCGGTATTGAGTCCCAGCACAGATACTGTGTGACCCAGACAGGACAAGGTCCCCGTACAGTAGAAAAGGGATTTTGGTAAAGCAAATTATGTTACAAGAGGATTCCTGTTCTCTGTGTGACCTAAACCTCCCTGTTCTGGGACTTTTTAGATGTATGACATCGTCTTCACGGCAGCTGAGTGGTAATCCTGTCTTGGCAACATGATCCTAAGACACTTAGAAAGTAAAAGATGGCTCATACATGTCATCAACAAAATCCTCTCATATTCTGATTAATACAAGGTTAAACACTTTCTGTACTGGCAGCAAATTAAGTCCAGCCACATGCTGGCTTTTTTCTTTAACCGTTTCACCTATGTGTCCTGATGCCAAAAATTTTGAATTTATTGTAATCTAAGATGTAATGTAAGACAAAAAAGCAGCACTTTATCAAACTAGAACCAAGAAATGAGTTGAATTTTTACTTAAAGAGTGGCTAGAGTAGTTTTCTGTTGATTTACTAATGGATGAATGGACTAATACTTTGGCTCTTCTTTCTTCCAGTAGGATATGAGACACCTTCCTCCTCCCTATCAACACAAATGAACAAGGTTCTACTGCATGACTCAGTGGAAGGGTTATGGCTTATTGGCTTCATGACATCTGCGAGACAGCAAATGATGGGACAAGTCCCCAGCTGGTCTTTTACAGACAGTCAAGAGTGAAGAAAGGGCACTGATTTCCGTTGTTTATTAAGACTCTGTTGGCATGAAAGCTCTCCACCAGTGACATTTGGCTCACTCCTCTTTCTCAAACAAACTGGAGAGAGGGGATGTGTGTATGTGAAAATCTCAGGCAATCAGCAGTTTCAGAAATACTCAAACCAGCCGATCTGGCACCAACAATCACCCCAAGGTAAAAGTGACTGAGATCACAAAGTGCTCGGTGAGTGTATTTGGCTAGATCTTGTGCCTCACCATGTCCTGTGGCGGGGGATGTTTTCCATGTTCAGGATCTCCTTGACGGACATCAGGTCAGCGGGGATGATGGGATAGAAATCGGAGTAGGAGGCTTCCTCATCACTGTGGCATCCAGAGAATGTTGGGGATGAATAAAACAAAGCCTGATTAACACAAGATATCTTGCATATCATCAAATGACACAGGTGAAAGATTAAAAAATAGATATCTTCCCTTGTCATCCTTCACAGACATTTATTCTGTTGATGGAAGGACTGAGTGTTCATATTAGCATGCCTATTCATTTTGTAATGGTTTATGGCACATTATCCAATCTCAAGTTCATCAGACCATTATTCTCCTCTGCCACTAGAAAGCAGCAGTGATTCTCCTATTCTCTGTCTGAACAGTAGAGGAGGCCATACATCAGAGAGAGCTCCAGTAATGCAGGCAAACATTACACACACGAGGTTTCATTTATTCACAAACTCCAGGGATTCAGTTTGAAACTGGCAGCTCTTATCTTTCATCCAGACAGAAAACAGCTTTAATGGAAATAGTCTGTCTCCTCTTTCCGTTGTGAGGAACTAGCAAGGTAAACAATGACAAACCAAAAATCAAACAAAACAACATAAACTGCAAAGAAGAGAGAATCCATGAAAGGAAGTCGCTCTTTGAAATACGATGTTCAGTAATGCTCGTCGCACTAATACCCTCTGTCAATCTGCGCAGCTCAGGGGTAAGCGACCAAGTGTGGCTCACTGTGTGCCACAGCAGATTTGTCACTGCTCAGTATAAACACACACTCCCATGTAGTCTAAAATATTACAATGGGATTAGCAGATCCAGATCGTATTCAAACACAAAATTCAAAATCTAATTTCAGTTTAGATGAGAAAAAAAAAGACAGTTGAAAACAAGATATCAATTACAACAGTAAAACTGTCAGTGCTTGCTACTGTTGAATTCCACAGCTGCTGGGCATAAACCGTGCATGTAGTCTCTTCACTTTTTCCTATGTGGAGTGCAGTGTACAATATTTTTGTTTTTCTCTCAACAGTGAGAAATGTTATGACCATAATCAGCTGCTTCTGCTCTATCAGTGTTCCCCTTTTACTATGTACAAACACACGCTATTGTCTATAGGGTGCTTATATAATCAGGAGGAACAGGGGCTGCTGATGTGAGCACAGACAAATGTTGTCAGTGTGTTTATGAGCCAAACGCTCTTGGATCTAATTCAGTAGGTTGTTCATGGGACAATAGCAGTTGTAATTGTTATGGCATCATAGCATGCAATCACCTGCAATGTTTAGTTTTTAATCCACAGTGTGTCCACTGGTGGCAGAGCTGTTTGTGTTGCAGTTGGTGTCACTGGATGTTTACAGTAAAGTGATTCTAAATTAAAAAGGCTGACAGGTGCTGTCTCTTACATACACATAATACAATGGACACACGTGTGTAAACCTACACTGAAGCATGTTCTTTCCTTTTAAATCACCAGCAACAAACTGAGCTGACCTTTTCTATGTACATCCCCACAAACAGGAGAGGGGTATTTGTTGTTAGCAACAAGGTCACTTGAGGCAATGACATTGAAAGGCATTTTTGTAACAGGAGAAGCATTAATTTTTTGCTCTCCTTTTATCCACAGACGGCTAACGACACTTTTAACAACAGTAATTACAACCTCACTGACAGGATATTTTAAGTTTGAATGCTTGGCTTGTTTTTGTGTGTGTTATTAAATCTATATTTACGGTACTCTTTTGCCAAATGTTGAAGTATAGTACATTACAATACAACACAGCTCATTTGTAAAGGATATAAACAAAAATCTCTATTTGTGTGCTTGAACTGTATATTTACCCAGGTGTGTGTTTACACACCCCCACCTACCGTTACTGCTACCATCTAGCCTCAGGCATTACTTTCAATAAGCCATCTTGGCAAATGGCAATGCAAATTGTCATGACTTCTCCTTTTCTTTTGTTTGTAAGCTGGGATATTTCCCCATTTCACTGCACTCAGAGGACAACTTCTGCTTTTGCCATCTTATTTTTCTTGTTTCCTTTGTTTTAGGTTCCCTTTGAGTGTGCTCTGAGAGGATTGGGCCGTTGAATAATGTAGTGCAGAGCCTGCAGCTGGGCAGTGTCGCTCACAGTACAGCCCACAGATACACACACACACAAGGACAGAAACACTGAAGGCATGTATATGAACATGAACATGCGCAGACTTGTGCACCCAGACACGCAAACAAACGCTTTAGAAAGAAATGATATTGCTACTGTGCGGGAGAATGGAGGTTGTGCGTTCATGTTTATAAACAACACGCTTCCTCAAAATATTAACTCGGTGCAACAAGCAGTAGGAAGTTAAAAAAAAAAAAAAAAGGAAAACTTCACTTGATGATTTGCCCTCATTGTTGAATGCATGTCAACAACTTGTACTAAGAATAGTTCTGAACCTGTGAGCTACTGCACAAAAAAGAAAAATTGGATTCCAGAAGTGCTGTATGCTAAACTGTTCTGTTATTTTGAATTTGTGTTTGCTAAACCTTCCCAGAGGCCGCTTTGTTCAGTCTAACATGGAGATAAATTTGAGTGTTCTTCCACTGAGGATGTTCTAATTATAAATTTCACAGTGCACCTGCTCTGTCTCTCTCGCTGCTTTTTTTAACAAAAAGAGACATGACCTCTAAGATCAACTGAACTAAGCTTGATGGAATAATTACTTATTTTCATTGTCACTAAGGAGAAAAATGGATCCAGTTCCCTTCATTCTCTGATGGAGCTCGAAGACCCACAGGCTAGCCTATAATTTAATAAGTCACTGCAGCAAGGGGCCGGTGAAAATGAAGGCAAATTTGACTTGAGACTATTAGAGCAGGCCAGAAGTGATTCCTATTAGATCTCACTGGAATCATCTGGGAGAACTGGTGTGCCTGCTGTGTGATGTATTTTTTTTCTTGCGAGTGTATGTGAGTGAGCGTGCACATTTGTAAGAGGACCCAAATATCCTCATGTTAGAGGAGAGTAGACTACTCGCACATCAGTTACTTCAAACTTAGGTTGGAGGCTGCCATCGTGTTTTCTAGTGCGTGTGAATGTATTGGAGTGCATCCAGAGTCAGTCCTGGAGAATGATCAGGGCTTTAGTGAATAAATTATAATGCATGTAAAGGATGTGACTTCCACTGAAACTTCTCCTTCTGAGAGGCAAAAACTTGCTGCTGATGAAAACAACAGACTTGTTTTTTTGTGGGCTGATGAGGAGACAGTAAAGTTCTTCAAATTAAAGCATGGAAAGAAACCATAAATCCCGTCTTTCCATCATGTTTTCCATCAGTTTCATTCATTTAAAATTTGACTGGCTCTTTAAATTACGTCATCTTATTATGCCCTCTTTTTCTGCAGTGGTATCAAAATAAGAATATCCGTCACTAATTGTTTATCTCGATGTGCCCAGTTCATAATATTTGCATAACAGTAGTGCATAGAAACACACATCAATCCACATTTGCTTTTGCTAGTGTGTTTGACCTAAATTTCTAGGCCTACAACAGTTTCAACTCAAGGCTCCTTCAGTAGCTCTTCTGGAGCTTTAAATCATATCACATGATCTTCATCAGGAGATGCACTTTACCCATTTGTCATGAAATTGTAGATGAAAGTTTCTACTTTTTTTTTTTGAGCACTTTTAAGGACTATTGAGAATATTGAGATTTTGAAGATTCCATATATACATGGACACTAAAAAATTAGTACTTGTGCATGTTGATTATTTTGTATCGTTTTGTACATTGAGAGCTGCTGTGACCTGCAATGTTTGCGTTAGTGCAGTCTCTTCTGCTGCTTTCTGGTAAACCACTGGTTGACTGGAAAACTTCCTATTTACTGGACTTGACATTTCAACTAATTGTGCATATTGCAGTAACAGCTAACCACAAAGTAATTCACCTGCAACTGTACGTTGTCTGTGTTTATTTAGTGCCCAGCTCCACTTGTTACTGTGTGCGTATGCATCTTTCACCCCTGAAATGTGCTGATAACTCCTGAAGTATAATGTTAGAGTGAGATATTGAAGCAAAACCCTGAAGTATAACATTGTCTATTTGAGAAACACTGTGTGCATGTGCAAGCTTGGTGTGGTTTGTGACTGTAATTGTGTGTGTGTGTGTGTGTGCGTGCGTGCATGCGTGCATGCGTGTGTGTGCGTGTGTGTGTGTGTGTGTGTGTGTGTGTGTGTGGGCTTTCCATCATCCCCAGCCGCAGATACCTTAATACCAGAGATAGACTTCTCTGTGGTGGAGTGGGTCTCAGTGACATGTGTTTGTGAATACTGTATGTGAACGCATTGTGCTTGCAGCTACTGCCGGTGGCCCACAGGGTGTACTTGAGTGAATGTAATGCCTCATTGTTCTCAGACTAACCAGCCTGCCATATGTTTCTCTTTAATAAATACTTAATGTCACCCGTCGACTGAAAAAACAAATCAGCTGTGATCAATCAGGACAGCTTTTCATACATTATGCAACAACATACTAATTAAATTTATCTACTTTGTTATATAGGTATAAATTTAGGACAGAAGCTGTAAACACCACAGAAGAATAAAGGATGATGTTTTCAGATGGTAAAATGTGAGTTTATTGCAAAACAACTGCAGTCTTAACAAGCAATTTAATCTCTTAATCCATCTTAAAACAGAAATCTGCCTATAGTGTGAGATAATTTAACCTGGTTCAAATCAGCTTGTTTGACAAAGTTTGTAGCCCAGAGTGTCTTTTTGCTGATACCAGTGCAGCGACTTTATTTACCTTATTTTGTCCTGAAACAAGAGACACTGCACAGGAGTAAAACTGGATTATCTCAACACATTGGGATTGTCTCTTGTTTTAATTAAAATCAGGGTTAAGGGCTGAATAGAAGTTTTTTTTGTGTGTTGTAAAATTACAGGTGAAACCTCTGAAGCGACGACTGAATAACAGTGATTATAGAGCTTCTTTTTACTCAGGAAACACACAAGCAATGTTTTCCCAAAGGTGATGGGACTGTGTTTTATGATCGTAAGGTTCGCTGTTTATATTCCCAAAGCACTGGAATTACTGTATGATATCGGTGGTAAAAATAAATGAGCCAGTGTCTTGTCCTCCCTAACAAACACCTTTCATGTGTCAGTGACTGTTGTGCTTGGTCACTGACCACAGTAAATCGGTGTAGAGTAAATCCTCTAAACTGTAGTTGTAACTGGAAGCCGACGATTTTGAGGATAACACCATAGTCTGTATTTTTCTTAGTGTCCATGAAAAGACCTAAGCCAGCGATGCATTGGGTTGCTTCTGAATACTTTGTGACTTCCCTAACATGTCCTCGGCACTCAGACCCAAACCAAATTTGTTAAAAGAAGGTCACAAATATGTAGAGAAATATGGAATATCACCAGGCTCATCCTTTAAAAATAGCATGCATTCTCAGAAAAGTCTCAGAGAAGCATTGCTCCTCTACTGTGTCCTGCTGTATGTGAGTAGTCATGTTAGCACCTGGAAGTGAAGGTCCTCTTCTTGATCTCGGAGGACAGTTGCATGCTGTGAGACATCTGGGATGACTGCTCCTCCTGCTCTCGCCGCATCACTGTCCTGGTTTCCATGGTAACCTCCCAACCAGCACCTGTGGAGGGGCAGGGAAGTGAGGAGTGGAGGATGCAGAGGTATGTAGGAGGCAGTGCGATACAGAGTCCACGAGAGGCAGTCAGACACTGAAGGCTCTGTGGCCCTGGCCAGAAGCATAACAACATTATCTTTGTAAGGAGTCAGCAGACACTCATATCTGGAGCAACTCAAAGCCGCATGTTTCATATTGAGTGTGGATGAGCTGCCAAATTAATGGCCACTTTACACTGAAGACACTTCAGCCTTGGCGACAGGCACAACTGTTTATTTTCTGCTTTGCATTCAGACGAGACCTTAGAGTAACATTTCTACTTCTTTGCTCAGTTGAGGCGGCTAAGTAATGAGTGTTCCATACCGTTGGGACGCAGAGTTGTAAAATCAGTCTCCAGCCTCATCTCCAGAGAATTATAATTGAGCCAGCGGGTGCACTAGGTGTATGCAAGATGTTAACTGTACCATTTAGCTCTCTAATGAATTAGTGCTATCTAAAAGGACACCAGTCTTCTGGTATTTTAAAGTGTCAAGGGACTAGTAACCAAAGTGCATGTAAAGACAGAGCAGGGTGCCATTAATATCATAGTGTTTCTGAACGGCTCTCAGCCGCATTTACATTCTCGATCAAAAAAAATGTGCCTCCAACTTATGTCAGCCTCCTGATTTTCATTTGCGAACAAACACCAAACAGAGCCACCATAAGTGGGGTTCAATCCAAAATGTCACTTTGGCAAGGAAAATTGGGGTCTGAAATTCAATAGATCCCACAGTGAAGTCTTCATGTCTGGTTTCATCTGACCAAGAGTCCAAAACTCAAAGACTTTAAGTTTACTATCATTGAAAACCAGTGAATATATTCACTTGAGACGCTGCTGTCAGTATTTTTTTGGCATTTTTGTTTGAAAAATTACTTTTAATTATCAGAATTGTTGCTGATTCATGTTTTATTGACTGATCATGAATTTCTCTTGATGTCTTGATGTCTTTTTGCCTTTTTTCAATGGAGTCCATTTTCGTTAGGTGTGGAGAGGAGGCGTGCTTCAGTCCCACATTAAATGAATCACTCCTTTGTGGGCCACTGAGGTGCTAATAATTCATCAGTTGGGGTCCGCCATGCTGCTGCCCACACCCTGCCCATCATTAATCATGGGGCTGCTCTGGGGAAGTGAATGCAGAATGCGCCCAACAAACAGAATCAGGTCACGCCTGAGTGATAGCTTCATTCACCCACTCCCAATAGCAACCACCTGTGTGAACGCCATAAACAAACGCAATGTGTTATTTCTTCCCATCTCCTTCAATTACGTTGTGAAAAACAGCAGCGAGTTAGCTAACAGGCTAGCGGGCCAGCTGATTCCCATGTTGCTTTTCTTGTGGCTCACTGTTGTGCAAGGGGAGAGGTTTGTTTGAACACTGTTAATGGAAGGTCGACCTCTGGCACATTAAAATTGATCAGTCTCCATGGGTAGGCCAGATCCTGGGCCCCCGGAGGGAGTGGAGCAAAAAGCAAAGCAGTGCTCTTTTCTACACATAGTGCAGCTTTTAGTCTCTGGAGTGAAATGAGAGCTCAGTGTGCCGGTCTCTATATTAAAAAAAAAAGAAAAAATCAACAGAGGAAAAAAAAAAGGAGAAAAATGATCGACTGTTCTGCTCATTGAAGGGAGAAACATTGTCTGAACATGACACAGGCGTACTTTATGCCATCCCCAGAGAGTAATTAAAAGCTACATCCACTGAGGCCATCAAAAGACAAGACCATTAAGAAGCTGAGCTAGCTGGAGGAAGGACGAGAGAAAAGAAGACTCTGACAACACAAAGACAGACTAATAATTAACAGTATTAAGCAGATGTAGTGTAGTGGCGCAGTGTGTGCATTTTATCCAGGCTTAGTGTTGCGGTTTTTTATTTCATTGAGGGTTATCTCTGCCTCAGTAACCTGCAACTGATGAAAGGCAGCAAAAAGCAGTATGCCATTTGTGTTAGATCTAGATAAAGGCTGAGTAAAGGAAATCCCACTCACGCTTTCTTTAAAAAACAACTGAAGTCCTCTGCGTGTCAAAGATCTGTAGGACGGAAATATCCCTCTTCCTTTCCTGTTTGCCTGTCTGTCTCTCTCCTTAAAGATATTGTTCAGTCTCACCTCTGTGTATTACCTGTCACTGTCTGTCTGCGTCTGTGTCTACCTAACTCTCTCTCTGTCTGTGCCTCTCTTGATGAACCTGTGAGGGTGACCCTGAACACAAAGTGTCCTTCAGTGCCAAGTATGTGGACAACACAATGCTCTCTCATTCTTAAGTTGGTAAATATAGACCAATGACACCTCCCCTGTACACACACACACACACACACACACACACACACACACACACACACACACACACACACACACACCACAAACCCTCAGTCATACATGGACACACAAAATCACCACAGGCACAGACACAGATCATTGCCATCACCCAGATCGATTTACAGACAGCTCCACGGACAAGCAGCTAAGAGATAACACAATAGCTCCCTGCACAGTAAGAGAGGCCTGGAGCAAATGACCTGAGCAGCTGAAAGGAACAGCTGGAAGAATAACTGGCTGCTGCAGTGGAACTACAAATGTCTGCTCAATAACCCTCACTAAAGGATATATATATATCTATGTTTCAGCCCTTTCTGCACTATCCCACCTGGGTACAAAGTGACAAGCAGGAAGACAGAGGGCTGAAGGGAGAGAGGGAAGATGCAGAGAGAAAATGAGAAAGAGATGAACAGGGCATCAGAATGGAAAGGATCAAGTCAGCTGTTAAGTACACTTTGGTGATAGTCTGAGAGTGAGATTCGAGCCATCTGGTTCCTCGTCATTACAAATCTGACCTTGGACTCTGTTGTTTAAAGGCAGGAGGTTAATTATGGTGGAGATAACACCTGAGACTTCCCACCTTTCGTTCTACTTCCATTTCTTTCTTTGTCTCCAACTTTCACTGTTTACATTTTGTGTATAATCCACATACTGTATAATCCTGCTGGCTTTTTTTTAATATCCTCTACTGTACTTTAAATTGCAGCTTAATTACTGTACATTGGCTAAAGTTACGGCATAACTGTATTGGTTTAAGTAGTGGTAATAGAAGCGGTAGTAGATTTGACTGGAACTGTTCCTTGCACTTTCACCTTCTTCTTATTCTCCTCTTGCTTCCCATCTCCATTTACAGTGATCTTTGGTTAGTTCAGGGAAGTTGTTCTCTTTTCTGTCTCATTAAGCAGGGTACTCAGTCTGGCAGGGTTCATTAGAACTGTGTGTGTTTGGGTGATATCTATTCAGTCCCTCTGAAAAGTTTTCTTTTATTTTCACTGCATATGAAAACTTGAAGGAAGCCCACTTCTTTATTACAGTATAATTATCACTGTTGTTCTGGCTGTATGATTGTGTGTGTGTGTGTGTGTGTGTGTGTGTGTGTGTGTGTGTGTGTGTGTGTGTGTGTGTGTGTGTGTGTGTGTGTGTGTGTGTGTGTGTGTGTGTGTGCTGGAAAGTTCTTACTCTGCAAGTCATTTTAAGGAAGCCCACATTTTATTATAATTATATATCTGTTGCATGGTTTTGTGTCTGTGCGTTTGTGTGTCCAGTATTGCTGACTGACAGGGTCTAAAAGCACACGGGGTGTGAGGAAAGAAGGCATCATTCAAAGCCACAGCATTGTATGGAAGGATGGGGGGGGGTTATTTATAAGCTTTTAGTGGCCACACCTGCCTCTGGAATATCAGCACACAATACAAGCTAGGGTTGCCAGGCCTTCTCTTCTCATCATACATCAGCAGTGACTGTCAGACTAAGAATAACTACTGGGACAAAGCAGCTGTGGTCCCCCTTTATTAGTTCCTCTTCATTTGGAAGACTCCTCAGCTTGCTAGTCCCCCCGCCCCGAAACATCTCATGCCCCATACTGTACTTTATGTCTTACAGAGTGTAAGTGTGTTTTGCTGAAAGCTCTGAAGCAATAGAACATTTTCAACACTTTAACTCAGGTTCAGTTTCAGAAGTACTTCTGTTCTTAGACCAGTTCACTTTCTTCCATTTTAGTGCCGGATTTATTTAGACAGTTTGCATGCAAATCATTTTGGTTGCAGACTTTCCCACATCACCTGAAGCACAAAATATGTAATGAGTTTGTACGTGTACCAGGTGAAACATGTATGGCAAGCCAGCAAGGAATAAATATTTGCTGCACACACAGAACATCTTACTGTGTTTTATTAATCATTAATGCTTATGCACAATTCATGCTCACTCTGTGGTTTTACTTGCATAAATTATGAATTAAAGCAAGAGTGAGTGTGACTGTGTGGCAAGCATTTATTCCTTGTCGGATGTTCTTGCGTTTTATCTGCATCTCATAGATGCAGAGGATATCATACCCTCAATGTATGTATGAGAGAACACAGTGTGAAATCCCAGTTCTGTTTGATGCCACATTCAGGCCACTTTGTGTGGGACAGAGTGTCGGGTGATGGGACTGTTTGGAGGGGTTGACATGCATCACTTTTTGGATTCACTTGAATTAAAGACATGAAGCATCTATACGGATCTATAACAGATTTTAAGAGAGCTGTTTGTATTACTTTCAATGTATTTTCTAATTTAGATTTGTGTTACCTTGAACTGTTGACTTCTGTGGGTTTAATGCGATGTTTGCAGCCAGTCTTGTCAGTTTAGTGAGAACAAGTTGTGACAGTCTTACATCTCATAGCACTGAAAATCCCCACATATACTGTTTGTAATTACGACTTGGAGGCTAGTCTTAATGTTTTTTTCTTCCCTCAATTTGCAGCTCGTGTTTACAGTAAATCTGGCATGACATGAGCCAGAGGCCAGGATATGAAGGGATACCAGACACTTTATTATTGTAGACATGGCATGACTTTCTTTGATGTGGGATTCTTCATGGTTTGACAAGCAATAATATCACTATTTTTTATATGTGGTAATGAATGTGAATCAGTTTAATCTGTAATTTCTATTAAGCTTATTCTCTGACATTTGAGTTTCTCTTATGTCATCTTCCTAACCTGTCGAGCTCTTACACCTACACTGTACCGTCACTATACTGTATATTATGTGTGATAATACATTTTCGATTTAGAAGAAACAGATTAGGTATCCATCTACATAATATTGGTATGCTCAGACTGGACACACCTCACAGTGTTCAACAGCCATCTGTCAGTTTCGAGGCTGAAGAGATCATTGTTCCACGGGGAGTTGTCTTGGTGGAAACTAAATATTGCTAAACTTTCTTTTCATCTTCTCACCCGCCGGTGATTGGGCCCAGAATAGACCTTAATGGACACCAAAGTCTCCGGGATGATCCATCATTTCCTGGCCAGCCTTGACAGCTGTTTTCCTGCCTTTTTTTCTAATCAAGGACCCATTAAGAGCTCATTAGAATGCAAGTGAGGAAAGGGAGGGGGTGATGTGATTGTATCCAATTACGTGTAGACTCCAATTCATCTAGTGATTTGGTCTGGGAGGAAGGTGAGGTAGGTAGGTGAGGTAGGTGCCTCTTAAATGGGGGATGGCATGGAAGGAGCATGATCATTTTATATGCAGTATCACTTAATAACAGAAATGGATAAATGATGCTGAGTAAAGCTTTCATTAGGCAGCAGCCGGTTATCACCTTTTGAATCGAAGGGTTTCACTTTCTGAATAGACATCCATATTTGTTTAGAGATCCAGACAGGTCTGGTCTTGTGCTAAATTACGGCTCTTTCCACCAGTTGGAGAAATCAGACCTTAATAGGTGAGATTAAGAATGGAGACATCATCTTCCTCCACAGCTGGCTAGCTACCTGCTAACTAATCGGCTGTACAGATTGTTTTAACCTCTTTCTTTTCCGTATCTTCCCTCAGCTTTACATGGGCTAACTGATTGTTCTTACACTATTTCCTAATATGCCTGCAAGTCCGCCTTAACCACCTAGCATCTCATACGGTCCCTCCTGTGTGGAAACAGGACAGTCTGTTCTGTACTTTTTGTGTCAGTCTTTCAGTAGTCACACGATTTCCTTCCATTATCTCATGAGAGTGAAATGGCCATAAAATAATTGAATGGTGCCATATCAAAGAGATCAGGGTATAGCACCATTAGTAATCAGTCATGCTTACATTTCAGTGGACCCAGTTAACTCTATGCACATTATCATAAAAGGTAAATTTAGAAAAAAAGATGGCTTCAAAGGTGATTTTTTGTTTTGACTAGGACACTGAACTTTTCTTTTTCAAGTCGTCTCAGTACCTTCAAACAATTTCTATTTGGGGGTATAATTTCTTCAAAAGATGTTTTTTTTTCCTTTACTACTTTACTAACAACTCTCCATGCTGGAAATTTGCCTTAACATGTTGATAGAGTATAATAAATTAGGCAATCATAACTGCTTATGTCCTAAAATAGCCTTCTGAAAGACTGCTTTTGAGTTTAAACCTCAAAGGAGCCATTAAATGGTAATGTGAATCTCTACCAATACCCTATATGGGGGAGAAAATCAAGGGCATATATCAAGTTTCAAGGACACTGCAGCGTGTGGTTTTTTTATTCTGAGGGGAAGAAAAAAAAAAAACCCTAGTCTAGATTTTGAGCCAGCCTTTAACTTTTTTGGCAGTGATTGAAATGAGCATTTCCCTGTGGGAGGGTCAACCCTAGTTGCCTTGCCCTTGTGCTCTCAGTAGTAGAAATGACTCAAGTGGCCAGGACTCTCAGTCCATCAATATATTCATTGATCCAGGGCGGACACACACCCTCAGCTGTGATTGAAATTGTGTTTGTGCAGAAATGTTGTGTTCACCAGAACGACTCCCTATTCAGAGTTCTACACAGCACTCAGGAGGGTTTTCCCTGCAATCTCCCATTCGATCTTCTCAGGACTTGGAGAGTTGAAAGAGGAGAAAGACGGCCTTCTGGCAGATAGAACGAAAAGAACCTGTCAGTTCTACCAGCCAAGTAAAGTACTTTTTTTTTTCCTACACCTGTCTAAAGAAAAGCCAGATGGGAAGAAGGAGAAGAGCACAATGAAAAGCTGGACAGCCCTGTGCCATGCCTTCCGTTTCCAAACACACCAGAGACCTGAGACCCCTCTCACCATGAAAACACTCTCTCCTTTCCCCTGCAGTGTGTTGTCAGAATGATTTGCTGTGAGTTAAAATACACTTTTGTTTTCTTGGTTCACCTCTCTTCCCCATTTTACGTACTGTTTGAATCTCTTGGAGGTAATCGTCCCAAATTTGTTTTGACTGGATCTCACCCAATTCCTTTGTGTCTCTACCTCCCACTTACTCCCACTCACAGGAGCCTTTTCACGTATTCATTTCATCAACGTTTTTTTTTCTGTTAGTCGCAGTAGTGAACTTTGCTGGTACGTTGCCAGTTTTATCTCTCCGCTCATGTTAAATCATCCTTTACAATGCCTACTTTTCTCTCTGCTCTTCTATCAGCCCTATTCTCACTACAACCGCAGAGCCCACTCATATGTCAAGGGCAGCATATTTGACTTGTTCTCAAATAGCAGAACAGAGGCATCATATTTATTGACATGCCTGGACTTTGAAGAAGGTCACAGAATGCCTGGGGGCTATAAAACATTACATGCAACATACTGGTTTATAGTGGTTTGCACAGAACAAGATAGGAAAATTTTGTAACCGTTTTAGTGTTTTGCAAAAAATAAAAACAAAAAATAAAATCCCTATACATATTCTGCAGGTTCTGTAAAAGATAGAGAGCAGTTATCAGTCCAGAAAGTCCCCCTTAGGTGGCTGCTGTCTAAAACGTGTAGACCTGGCTTGTGTGGATTTAAAGTATAATTTGTCTTTATCCCAAAATTTACCTATGGAAGTTGAATCTTCAGACAATATTATTTCATGTTCATGTTGAGCTTTTGTGCTCCTGTGTTATTAATGTGTGATGGTATTAGATATGTGTAATTTCTGTGAGGCAGCCTGGTAATAAATCTGAGCTCTGACATGCTCATGTAAAGTTTATTGTTGATATTGTGTCATAGGATGTATTGATTCAGTTTTGCCATCATTTGTCATGGTGTACCTTTAGGTTTGTAGAATTTAGCTATTATTCTGCAAAATGTACTGCATGCCTATTCGTGATTCATGAAACAGGTCCTTTAGCCGTACTGAATACTTTTCCTGTTTTTGTGACTGATGTATCTGAAACTCATAAATGCAATTCTTGTTGATATTCTATGTGTAGCTGCCACTGTAATTATTATGAGTTACTTACCGTTAAAAAAGGTATATTTCTTATTTTTTTCCCCGTTACCTGCATATAGGTCAGGCTTTTACTGTATAATGTTCCATCGGGGTATCTGGTATCTTGCATAATCTAGCATACAATGGGTATTTAACCATAGACGCACCCAAGGCTTATATTATCCCATGGAAAACGTCACATGGATGCAGACAGCTACAGTTTCCCTCTCTGTGTTGGACAGTTAAATGGGAGGATCACTTCCTCATTTAGCTTCTTGGAAAGGTAAGGCAAAGACATGAAAGGATCCCAGTTTTAGATTATAGAAACCCAGTACCTTGATACAAAAGCTGGTCTGTGTTTTTGAGATAATTATGTGAGATGGGCGCAGTTCACCCAGAAGCACGTGTTTTAGTGTTCTTCCAAACCATTTATCCGTTGTTAGCAACAGGCTGTTGAGTTGTACTTTGGATTCTTTGCACAATCCACCTCACCTTTTTATTGTCTGAGACAGGTAAATGTTTACAGTACATAGCAAGGGTCACTGCCTTTTTAAATACAGCCCTTTAATATGTTAGACAGGTTCAAGTTTATTGTTCTGGCATATTTTGTTCACCTCACCTGGAGACTGTTAGTGTTAGACTCAGTGTTAGTAACTAAGAATGTTTTAGTTGACCAGCAGGATGGTTTCCGCTCAAAAGTCAAAGATTTCAAAATCCTTTCACTGCCCTCTCCAGCTAATGTAATAAATACACAGAACAATAGATGTTTCTGAATGCTGCATTTAGAGAACATCAGTTTTGAAATAAGAAATTAGTCATTTAAATAATATAACTTACAAGTTTTATTAAAATACAATGTAGTGTAATTTTTTTTTTTTTTTTTTTGATTGTTTAATATCTTATCTTGGAATGCAAGTCAGCCCTTCCAGGATAAACCTTCCAACATAAACATTTAGTAGTGTAGAAAGTCACAATCTGGAAATACAGAATAAAACAAAGTTACAACTATAGTATAATTTTTTTAACATTCATTTAGCAGATATATGTGTCCTCAGTACAGACAAATGTACAACATAATGTAATGTGCTGCATAATGTGTCCATGTGTGACTCACATCACACGGTTTCAACACACCTGACATTATTACTTTACAGCTGTGTATGAGAGATTGCATTCAGGCAATTAAAAACCTAGCTGTTATCAGCGTGGCTTTAGTTGCACCATGACCCCACCTTCTAATATATTTTTTACACACTGTATTTTCTTACCCTGAAAGAACAGCAAACAAAGAAAAGAACAAAATGAGTTCATGAACTTTGAGCCTGGAAAAAACAAACAAAAAAAAATATACATTCATTCATAAATTACATTCTTTTACGTAAAGATGGAATCATTTATATATTTCATACATTACTGATAATACTGACATATGTTGGCGCCTATTTAAAAATAGGAATATACTCATTTCTAGTAGAAATTCAGTCATTTTAATCCCCATTTCAAACAACTCAAACCGTGACAGTAGGCGTCAGAGTGTGTCTAATGCTTTGCTCAGCTACAAGGCAATCAGATTTGTTTTCATAACTAATCTTTAAGGCTGACTGTCCACATTATAATTGAAAGGTGACCAGACTGAGTTTGTGTATTTAGGGAATGTGATAAGTTGCAATAATGTGTTGTTATAGTGATGGCACACAAATGCACATGTGGACTATGTGTGAGGAGTTTGGGGCTGTTGTTTGACTGGATTTTGTTTTCTATCAGTGTAACGAGGAAATGTTGTTAATTTACACTTTTGGCAAGTTGCAAATATGTTGATACTGAACATATCGTTCTCAGACAGCGTATCTGTTTTCCGCCAAAAATATGCAACCTTGCAGTGCAATACCCACTTGCAATGACTACAGCATTACTAAACCTTTTCCTGGTTATGTTTAGGCTGTAGGCACTTTATTTACAGTAAGGGAAAGATTGTTGTCTGGTTTAAAAAAAAAAGAAAAAAAAGCTTACAGTAACTACAGACAGGTTTTTTTTTATTTATTTACATTTAACCATAACCATGATCTTACCATGAGCTTAACCAAAGTGCTTTTGTTGCCTAAATCTAACCACAGACAGAAATGTGGATGCAATAATATATAATGCAAACAAATCAGACTTTAGCTGTCCAAACACAGCTTTAAACTTTCATGACAATGTAAAAGGTACTACTGTTGGTGTGAAATTACTGATATACTGCAATATTTTGATTAAGGGATACCTTACCTACCCTTTGTACCCTTTGCATCTGAGCACAAGGTAATCCCTAATCTACAGTTTAAACTATTTAACATCTTTTAAAATACAAATTCTGTTTGTAAAAGTGAGGTTAGTTTATTTGAAAAAATAACCTGACAAAATAAACGAGGACTTTAAAAAGTATGTATATGCTGTCATTTCTTCAGCTGTAATCCCGCAGCTTTAAACCCATACTTAACATTTTTGGATTAATAAATAAAGCCAACTATGAAATGTATTTAGATCCAGTGAGGTTGCTAAGTGTGACTTAGTTCAGGATACATTTATGTTTCTGCATCGTTAGCCACACTTCGACAGGAAAGTCTTTTATCTGCTTGAGCTCTGTTGTCACTGAAGCACCCATCCCATCATCTTCCTGCTGCCCCTTTTGTTAAAAAGGCTACATCTCTACTGATATTTCTTTAGCCAAATGAGAAAAAGCAAGTTTTTAAGATTACAGAGAGGAGAACTATTCTTGAATTTGAACCCAACCTCCCAGAAGAATTTGCTTCAATCTCTCTTCTGCTCCTCCTCCTTTGTCTTCATCTCCCTCACCTAGCCCCTCCATTCTGGGAACAGTCCAGGTTGAAGGATAGTTTGTCCTTCTTTGTTCATGACCTTCTATGGGTGCAGTTCGAAGAAGGACTCCAGGGATCCAGTTTTGTTTGTAACCGGATTCAAATATGACATCACTAGATGGTGTTTCCTGACATTGCTGTTGAAAATCAGGAGCAACTGGTCGAGATGGGCAATAATGGGTGTTGCAGTACGGCTGGGTTGGGGTGCTTAAAGTGCTTTCATCCCACCCAGAATCAGACCATTCAGAGCTGTCAAAGCTCTGTAGTGACACTAACGATGGGCCCTCCATCTTACACTCTATGAGGTCCGATAAAAGAGGTTTTCTCTCTGAGTTAAAAGGTGATGCCGTGTCACCTGCCTTGCTCTGTAACTGAAGAGTGAGTGAAGGCAACATGAGTTGTCCATTGGCACCGCGCACCGCATGCAGCAGCAGTGGTCTGGCTGGATTGCTCTCATAAGCATCCAGATCAGGTGAAGGTGGTACTCCACGTAACATGAACTTTGGAGTCGTTCCACCTTTATCCCAGGGTTCTTCATTGGAAGGTAGTTCTGTTTCTCTGTCTTTAATGGTAGCCTGCTGAAAATCATCGTTCTCTTCAGCGGGGACATGGACAGCCACTGCACTGTAGATTTCAGAGGACTGGGCGCTTGTATCCTCTGGATTTGGGGTTGGACTGTGTGCACGTGTGCCCACAGAGGAGTTAGTGCTACCTTGCCAGGCTTGGCAAGGGATGTCCTGGGGGGAATAACCTCCAGACCTGACTGCAGGCACATTTGGCTTCATCTGGATTGTGGCGTAAATTATTTGGTCACTTTGTGCTCTGACTTCTGGTGTGGAAATGATGATATTTCTGTCTGGAGATTGCAGTACTTTAGACGGGGTACCAGGAGTAGCTACCTGTTTTAAAGATAAAGAAGACAAGCCCATTAATGTTAAATAAATGCCTGACAACAGCTTTTCATTTGATTAGAGTGGTGTATATGAACAGAAAATTCCAATTTGGCAACTAATCTACATAATAAAAGTTGAGCAGTACATATGCAGTCTTTTTATAAAGACTCAGGTGATCCATTTAAAATCCTGAAGATTACTTCAGACCACCAAAGGCCTTGATCAATGGAGCCACAGTGGTGTTTATGAGAGAGAGAGAAGGATGCTGCTTTTTCATTTTTCTCACCCAGATTTTATCCAGAACCAGCAACCTTCCAGTCACAAGCTTGCTCCTCTAATCTGAAGGCCACCACTGCTCACTGACTGTTTGTAATCACTTAAAGCACTTTTCTAAAACAGCATCCACATCATTTCAGCGTGTTTAATTATTTTTACGTTGCTTGCTCACATAGGTACCCAGAACAAGTACACTGATTAATGTGCCAGAGAGCTTGATTTTCCAGTAAGGCAACATTTCCTTGTGGAAACCCAGACACACCAAAGGACACTTAAGAAAGAATAGTCTTACCAATGACTGTGGCATGTTACTGTGCTTTCCACCCTTTACATAGTTGCATATCCACACAACAGACATCACGACTGTGGCCACCAGAAGAGCAACGCTTATGAAAATCCAGGGCAAAAGCATCTGAGAATCACCTGAGGGAGGAGAGCATTGGTGTCAGGTACTAATCCAGGAAAAAAAAACAAAACAAAACAAAACATCTGTAAAATCAGATAACCTCAAGCACTTTAAAACATTCAGTAAAGAAAAAAAAATTCCCATCATGTCATACAAGCCGAGGCACGTTCTCAGGGAGTACTGTAAGAAAGCTGTGATGTAGGGCTGTTGAAAACACTGTATTTCTTGATGTACCAGTACATATAAGTACTTCTGGGAAGTAATTGCATGTTGGGTAACAGGAACTTGTGTCACAATACCCTATAGAAGTGAAATTACCCCTTTAGGAATAGGATAGCTATAGATTAGACTGCATTTTGGAAGTACCTTGTACTTTTTACATTACACGTGTACTTTGAAGTACACGTGTAATGTAAATTTATAATATTAGTTTTTCATTATTGTCAGGTTGAAGAGTTGAGAATAAACAATAAGGCAAGTTAAGGTGAGACGTAAGTAAGACTGTATAATCTAATCTCTTGTCACATCAGTATGAGAACAATAGAGGAGGGAAAGGACACCGCGCAAACACTTTTCAAGTGATTTTCTTGGAATGGCTTCTCATTTCATGTTACTATCATTCAAGGCTCAACCAGTAACCAGTTAACCAGTATTTTTCACCAGCATCTTTCTAGTCTTAGCCAGTGGAACTGACTTGTTTATACTGTGACAGTGAGACATGGCACAGATGCAGATGTCTAAAAAGGGACTGATTTATAACAAAACTGTCTTAATTTATTACCAAACACCACATTGTTTCTAAGTGGCTGCAATCACTTGAGGAAATGAGCATGGACTGCTTAAAGTAAAATGTATTTTCTCACTTTCCACAGCAGGTGGGTCCTTGACAGCTTCCCACTAAGTTGTTGGGTGTCACAGCTTTTTTTTAAGTTTTGTAAATATAATAATAAGTCTGCTCTCTTCAGTCAGGTTTTTATAAATGTACATGAAGTTATTTAGTAACTTCTTTCCCTCAGAATTGGCAAGTGACTTTCACATGATATAGAAAAAGCCCCTGGTGGCTAAAATATAGGAAGACACACACATTTATGAAGAAATACATCATTATCGGCCAACATTGTGTGAAGAGGAGAAGGGAAGAGGTTGTGGTCAGCACTGTTCTTACTTTGCAGCGTGACACAGAAGGAGGCCTTCTGACTCCTGTTGCGACCCCATTCAGCAGAAGGTTTGTAGACCACATGGCCGCAGTACTTTGTTTGGTTGTTCTTCAAGTTGATGACAAAGTGGCCAGTTGTGGTTTGATTGACCTGGAGAAACAATGGGTCATGTGGATGATAACTGATTGATTAAGTCCATTGAGGGTTGCACCGGTCAGATCAACAACAAAACTCTTATCTAACTAAACTCCACTTGTATCATATGAGATGACTACAATTCTATGACTGAATTAATATTTGTACAGTAATATGTTGTTTAAATGCAGACTCACCAGTGCAGCCCACTTTGGTTCGGTGATATTTAAGGTATAAACAATTACATTTTTGGAAGGCCCATTTTTGCTTTTGCTGATGATGTCTGCAATGGAGACTCCATTTGGCCCCAAGGGCAGGGTGACATTAACATACAGAGATGACACCGTTGTGTATGTAGACAAGATGGGTGGACCAAGATTAGCTACAGAGACAATGAAAGATGAATGAGGAAATGTTAGAACGGAAAATTTCTAAACTGGAGGAATCAAAGAATTACTTGAATGAACATGGAGATTCTTACTGTGTGCTATAGGCTTGAACCTGTTGAGAGTGTGGCTGATCAAGCTGCCGTTAACAAACACACGAGCCTGGTATTGAACATCGGGAACTGATGGAGTCTCTGCAGTCAGGTTACAGGTCAGAACGGCAATGTTCTGACACTCTTCTTTTATCTTGAACTTCTGGTCAACGTCGCTGTAATGGTTGCAGCACAGTGTGAAACAGTCAGTCTGTGATACTGAAACCCCATGAACATGGTGGTGTAGGTCCACTGGTATCCATTTCACATGATTGTCATAAACATAATTATTAAAAGACAAGCTCAGAATGTTTTGAGTGCATCTCAAAACCATCTGAGTCATAATCATCACTCTGTGTTTATCAAAAATCATTTGGCTGTCTTCCAAGTTCACAGCATTTCCTGTTTAACTTAGGGTAGGGTTTCTTGCTGAGGGATTAAATCCAAAGACTGAATTTCTTAATAGAAAGATATTTTACTAACCCAGACTGCTGAAGCCTCATGTTACCTTCAGATAAGCGTTTGAATACATTTTATACATAATGTGGACTATGGATTTTCATTTCCTCCATCACATAGACTGGAAGCACATGAGAATGGAGGAAGGAGGATCTTTTAATTGCCAGTATGAACAGGAGGAATGATTACAGCAAGCAAAATCACTGAAACTGTTCTGTGCAGTACATGGCTTCAGTGAAATAACCACACAAAGATCACCCTGTCCTATTCATCATTTGAACACACTTTCTGAGGAAGACAAATGACAGCATTTTTGTTTTAATGAGGAACTGATATTGAGCGGGTATAGTTAAACCAGTCTTCCTCTGCAGCTGATTTGATGCTGGAAGTCATTCCAGAAATTTCAGGTGACAGTGTCTGGGAGAAAAGTCAATAGAATAGGGGTGGCACTTGACATTTGTCTGGGAGACTGTGTCGTGAGTAATTAGACAAGATGGCATTTTCCACTTTGTTGAGGCCATTTGTAGAGACTGAGCGAAAAGAAGAAAGAAAAAAATTCTCCTAGGAATCCATGAAAGTGCACACTAAGACCGCTGCGCCTCCATTCAGTGAGGAAAGCACTGTGCAGTCCATGCTAGGGAACAGGCCCTACAGCTGCTATTTATCACTGCTTCTAAGCCGCGGGTAGTTGAACCGAATCAGAGTTACGATGTGGTAAACTTCAGTGGCTGCATGTTAGTTTTTGAACAATACATTTACTGAGCCACTGGCCTTTCCGGATTATATTAGTAGGGGAAGAGAGAAAGGCAGAAAGAGGCTGCAAGGGAAAGCCAGATAAGGACCTCTTAGTTACTCCCATGCAAGACAGAATTTCAAGATCTTAAAGGATAAAGGTAGTGGTTTTCTATATTTTTGTCAACAAATCCAATGAAAAGACCAAAACCAACAATGTATTAGTACATCTCTCAGTACTGTCTCCAGACTGACTGTGGCTTTTAGCAACAAGCCAATTTGTTCCTACTGGGGATGTTAATCTAAACCGTTCAGCAAACTCTGTTAAAACACAAGTAAATGTTCTATTTGCCGGAGACTGTTTTCAGTCTTGGATTTGGTACGCTAGTGAGTATTTGTGACAGCAGGCTGGTCTATGAGCTCAGTGTTTAACCCTCAAACACATTTTTCCTGGTTTGACTCACTTCTCCAGATGGATCTGCACACGCGCAACTGTGTAAGAGGGCAATGGAAGTAAAGGTGTAATAATAATGACTCATGTCATCCTGGGTCTTACCTCCAGTACTTGACGCTATAGAGCACCTTCTCCCCTGGGAAGGCAGGCTTCACAGGGTCCCAGTGAAGTACATTGTAAAAGTTGTTGGAGACAAAATACGCTTTCCCATTTCCAGTCGAAAGAGAGGCTACAGGAAAAGAAGGGCAAATGAGCGAAATTGGTCATGGATGGATGTTATTGCTGCGCTCTTGTTCTTGGTCCTTCAGATGGGTTAATTTTCATGCATTATATCCAAATCTGTCAATTTGATAACATGGTAAATTTGCATTCTTTATATTTTATAGTTTTTGATACTTTTTGTGAAACTACAAGTAAGAAAGGACACTATTCTATATTGTAACGACCGCTGCTACAGCTCGCCTTTATCTATGTTGCAGCCTGGATTTCCAATTGCAGCATATACCGTTAAATCATTCAAGCCCCAACATCTACTCTCAGCCCATCTCTCCAAAATATGAAGTCCTGGGAGAGGAACAGTCACTCAATTTTCACACTATAGCTGCCAAAGCCTGAGCAATTCAGGACCACAGGGAGATTATGCAAGAAGGACTTTGTTTCTGCTGGTGACTGAAACTCAAAACTGCGCTTTGTTCCTTAACTTTGCTGGTCTTATCTTTTATACAAGGAAATAATTGCCATCTACAGGAAAGGGATACAGAAGAGTCCCCTCTATTGTATGGCTAGAGCAATTCATACATAAAACACGCTTTCATGATGTAAAGCCATATAAACATAGTTAGTGGTTTTAATGTTATAGTCCATGTGGTATATCGAAGATGTGACACTAGGTGAATATTACACAGTGAAGAATGCATTCAAATGGCAGAGAAGCACTTTCTGTCAAACTTTTACTTGGCTTTATTGCTTAAGTGTTATCAGTTATTTCTCCTACTAGGTCTACTTCTGAGAACAAAATAGTCCTTAAAATGTTTGACTGACAGTGATCAACATCTGTAAATCAGAGCAGCGGCCAATATTAGCAGTTCCTCGGTACTCACCATAGCAGAATAACAGGAGGAAGATGACATTCACAGACCACATCTTCATCAGGTATGTGGGTCACAAAAAAACAAAAAAAGTCGTACTCTTCTGTATTAGCTGTCGCTATGTTGTGAATTCTAAACTAAAGCAAAACAAAAAAAACTTAATCTCCAAAATGCTCCCAAATAAAACTAGTCTCAATTTCAAAAAGGCTATAAAATATTAAAGTTGTATTGGATTTCAGTGAATTTTCCTGCAACCGATTCTCAATCATCTCTGATATGTCCTGGGAACGGATTTGCTTTACGCAGGTGTGCAGGTGTACTTTGGCATATGTTATCACTTTGTTCCTGTTTTTCTGCTACTCTACGTTCCGCCCACTTGCATTCTTGACTTACCTTTTCCTCACTCCTCCTCCTCCCTTTTCCACCTCATGTCTCTCTCTCTCTCTCTCTCTCTCTCTCTCTCTCTCTCTCTCTCTCTCTCTCTCTCTCTCTCTCACACACTCTCTTCTTGTCATTCAGGTTATTTCTTGTTTCTGCAGTTTACTGGAAATGATCAACGCATGTAGAGGACAGAAAGTGAAAGAACATGGTGACACACACTGGATGTCTTAAGGTGTGTACCTGGTTCACAGACCATTGAGTGCATACAGGCTGAAAAAACAGACAGTTATCACACAGCTTATATGACGAACAAACAACTGAATGAACAAATATGTGAAGAGGCCTTTAATTTATATCCCCGCTGCTGTAAACGCAGTATTAGAGTAATGTTTCAAAACAGGCTGGGAGATGTAAATTTGGTATAATCATGCATGGTTTTGGAGTTATTATTAATATGCCAGTGTAAAAGCAGAAAATTGAGGGCTAACTGTTTTTCTTTGTGTAACTTCATACGAAGTACACTAAATCAAATCAGTATTTGGCGTGATCATTCTTTGCTTTTAAAACAGCAATTCAACAATTCTCTAAGGCATACTTGGCAGGCAGGTTGTTCCAAGCATCTTGGAGAACTTGCCATAGTTCTTCTGTCTCAGTGTCTTCTGTTTCTTCATGTGATCCCAGACTGACTTCATGATGAGGGGCTATACCATCTCTTGTAGGTTCTTTTGTTCCTCTTGACTCAGAAGATAGTTCTCTGTGACTGTATGCTTGAGGTTGTCGTCTTGCTGCAGAATAAATGAGACCAGTCAAACACCTCCCTGATGGATAAGAATCTAAACATCTAAAGTCTAAAGCCTTTTGCACAGCTCTGTATATTTGGCTAAATGTAAATTAAAGTGTTTCAAATCTCATCTGATGGATTTTAACCACATACATGGAACACCTAGCTAAAATTAATGCAGCCTAATACAACAGTCCTATAAGCAATCCTACCTTCATGAAGGTTATAATGTTCAGTTGTCCAATGTTTCAGTGTTGAAACTGTTTTATAGAGGTGTTGATTCAAGTTCATGATCATTTTGGAGGCTGTAGTCTGGGGTGTTGTTACCAAAACTAAAAGTTCACAAACATTAAATTTAGGAGAGTTGGGTTCCGTTGAATATGAATATCAACCTGCAACCCTGACCCATTCCCTGCTTTAATATAATTCAATAAATGATAGTTTGTGGTGGAAGTTGTGGAAACCAGAACTTGGAGAAGTGAATGTGATTGTTTGGTTTTCTCTTCCTTTTTTGTGCTCTCTCTGCGCTCTTAGTTGCTCTCAGTAAGAGCAACACATCGAGGAGATGCTGATGCACTGGAAAAGATAGATTTTTACAGATCAAAATATCTATTCTAAATAATTTGTTTTGGCAAAAATCTATCCCTGGATAGCACAAGTTTTTCCTTTCACCTTTATCTGAGTACTTCAATGTTATCCTGTTTCATACTTCGACAACACTGATATTGTACTTTTCACTTAACTGCATTTATTTGAGAACTTCAGTTATCAGTTACTTTGCAGATTAAAATTAATAAAAAAATAATAAAACAAATTTTATCAACAAATTAGTTATGATGTATCATTATAGATTAAGGTAAAACTTTATTGACCCCCCCCCCCCCCCTCAGGCAACAGCTACCCAGCAGTATAAAAAGTAATTCAAAATCAGCCCCACCCTTAACAGTATAAAATATTTGTAGGTCAGAATGACTTACTACTTACGTACTTTTACTTTTGGTCGTTTCAATATATTTTAATGCTAATACTCAGATCTTTAACTTACTTTTACCGTAAGTTAAAGATCTGAGTACTTCTTCCACCGCTGTAACCTAAATACTTTGATTATTTACTTTAAACTGTTTTTGTGTCCTTCTTTTCCATGTTGCAATCTGAATGAGAATATGATTATTTAATACGATTTTCCTGACTTACTTTTAGTCCAGTGTCAGCTCTCTTAAACTTTAAAGAAAAGTGGCCAAAGCAGTTTATTTTAACTAATTATTAAAGTGCTGCTGTTCTAGTACAGCTGAAATACAGTCTGGCCATAATTCTCCGTCTAAAGCGAGATAATTTAAACATGAGATTCAAAACATTAGGACCACAAATGGAGCAATCAATCTTATCTCAGACAGACTGACAGACTTTCAGTTGGCAGCCTTTACTGAAATTGCCTTTGTAAGAATAACATAAAGCACAGATTGATTTGTTCCATCAAAGCAAAGGCAATCTACTAACAAATAATCTCATTAAAATCCTTATTGATTTCTGTCTTTTCCTAATATTGCATGTACTGATCTTTGTGTACACAATCTGTCTGTCCTCAGGTGTTGTCTGTTTTCAGTGGGTTATGGTCAGTGACACCTTATTATAGACAACAACATCCTGGCAGTGATTTGCTTTAATGGTTCATTTTAATTAGGTTGTTGTTTGACTACTCTGCTGTAACCAGTGTCATTACAACATGCCACCTGGCTGCAAAATGATAAAATGCCTTGCCTCCCTTATAAAACCTTAGAAATCACTCTGGCTCTAAATGGAACTTGTTGCACTGTTTTTGACATAAGATGTTGAGTGCATGATGTGCTTGGCCTGTTAGTGGCTAAACTTGAGAGAAAACCATTGCAAGACAACAAAAACCGAAAATGCAAGAGTCCACATTTTCAGAGCTAGGGAAAAATGGTTCGGTTTGTTTTTTTCATTTCAGCTTAATGCTGCAAAATAATAGAGAAAAAAAGAGTAGATGAGATTTGCCTCAAAAAATGTTTGAATTTAAGAGCCATCAGACAATTTGTGAAGGATCTCATTTCAAATTCATGGATATCACAGCAGTGAGCCATTAATTTGGACTAAGCATCGCAATCCTGACCCCATCTGAAAACACCATCAGACTTGATAAAATTAAAATGGCTCCAAGCACAACTGAGCAACCACAACCTGAGAACCAGCACATGAAAACCGTATGAACCACTCTCAGCAAAGTATGTCACATTGTCTGTCCTTCTGTCTCATCAGGTGCCTTTTTGTTGCTGCACTAATTTCTCCAAGAAAATTTCTTTACACCATCTGCCAGTACACACTGGATCAGTTCTTTGGTTTTTAAAGCAGAAAAAGAACGCCAGATGACATGGTGTTATTTAGGAGATATGGACTGCCACTATAAAATTGCTACGATTGTTAATGATGAACAGCGTGTAACCAATTGTCCTCTCTCCATGACTTCTCAGTCCTTAGTGTCACAATTCCCTTTGAAGTAACTTGAGTTGTTGGCAAAAACACAATAATCAATGAAATCTGTGCTTTGCTGCGCAGTTTGACATGGTTTCTCTTTCAACACCTTGTTTTCACATTCTGCTTCAGTGAATTTTATCATGTGAGAGCTTTTCCTTTTCCCTGTGTCGCCAAATTAATTCACAGTGGAGGCAACCCTGCGAGGAGGAAAGGCTTTGATGTTGTTGGACACAAACTGAGGAGAGGTGATGTACTTCTGTAGGCTCTTGCACTTCAAGAACATCATCAATGAATCATCCTTTGCACTGTCACAGCAAATCAAACGTATCTTGCATTTCTCACCTCGCCAGCCTGTTTGAGTCACAAAGGCTGAGGAAAAAACCTTTGATCTAATTTAGTAAACACAGGTTGGACTGGAAAGATTCTGGCTCTGGATCAGGTTTCAGGGTGAGGAGAAGCCATGTAATCGATTTCTATGAGAAATCTATCGCAGCAGAAACATTTTACAGAATCCCTACTAATGCATCTTTACAACTGTGATCATTTTAAATTTCTGTATAATACGTATTTTTTTCCTGCGTTCTTTACTCAAAACCATAACACCCAAAGAGAAAGAACTCTATAGTGGAAGGCAAAAGAGGAATAAAGAGGCAGATTAGAAACAGATGGAGTAGGGAATGGTGATGCTTTGAGCCTCAGAAGAATCTTTTTCCTGTCAGCAGCATCTTTAGAGTAGTGTGTGACAAACATGGATGGATACTGCACAAGTTTTTTGTAGTGCTGTCTTTGCAGGGCGATGTTCAGTATAAAGAAATTGCCAATTGATTTATCAATTGATTCATTGTTTTGCCTGGAAAAGAAATCCGGATACAATTTCCCAAGTGTTGTCTTAAAATGTCTTGTTTTGTCCGATCAACCACCCAAAACCCAAAGGTACACCCTTTACTTTTGTGTGTGGGACAAAGAAAAGCAGCACATCCTCACATCTGAGAAGCAGAAACCCCGGACTGATTGATTACAGTTCTGGTTTCAAGTGTATTTCATGTTAGTTCTTTCACAGAGTCCAACAAAGTTGTAGTAAACGGTTCATTGTTCGGTGATTTTGTTTGATTTAATAGAATCATGTCATGTGTTGTGAAGTAATTTTTATAGCTATATTTTAATAAGTATAAAGAGATGACAGAGTTTTACTTGCAGGCCCTATGTGTCAATGATTGTAACATGGAGATTTGATACATCACATCCTTGGTCGTCATAGGCGTTGTTTGGAGGGAAGGTTTGAGATTATGTTGTCAGTACTGCCTGCCAACATTAAGATAAAAGTCTTTAAATGAGCTGTGTTTCCACACTAAAACCCATTGCTGCCGCCTCTGCTGCCAACATCCATCACTTTCCCTCAGCTGTCCCTGCTGAAAACCACAAGTAAAATTAATGAAATCCAGAACTTGAAAGTAACAAGCAACATTTACTCAGGTACTGGACTTGAGTACAAATTTGAGGTACGTGTATTTTGCTTAGATATTTTATGCTGTTTATACTTTTACTCCACTACATTTCATAGGGAAATGTTCACTTCTTAGAGTGCATTATTTATTCACTATTAGGAATGCAGGACTTCTCCATATTATATTTTTACATGAATGTGTTGCTACTCTGATAACTTATTTAAGAAAAGGGTCTGAATGCTTCTTCTACCACCGATGAAAGCTCATGAAAACCTGACAGATAAGCGTTCTTCAGAGCATCAAAGTTCTGTTTCGTTCGGTGTCTAAGGGAAGTCATCGGTGACGGGTCACAAAGTAGGCAAGTAGACTAAGAGATAGACGGGCAAATAGATGAGATCCTTAGTTTACAGACAGGCAGAATGAAAACAAGATAAAAATACAGTTCTAAAGATAGGCAGAAAACAGGCGAGCTGCCCGACACAGACAGGTAAACAGATCACTCCATTAAAGACAAGCCAGCGCATTTAAATCAAGGTGATAATCCCTGACAACATGGATGTTGATATACTTCCATTATCGGCACTCACATCCAGCCTTTCCCTCAACGAAACAGGATGAAATTGCACTCTTTTCGCTTCTGCATTAATGCATTTTTAAATACACAAAGCTCATACAGTTTTACATTTGTGGCCAATTCAGGACATGTGGTACATAAATCTAAACAATTAAAATTAACCACAATTATAAAGAAATTAAGCACAGGAGGCTGGAATGTATATGTTCTGAACAAGTATAGTGCAAAACAGGCTGACTCTTCTGAGCAGCATGCTCACTAATGGCCACATAATAACGCTGTAAGATCTGCCCTTTTCATAAATTAATGAGGAATGATTTTTATGTAAAACTCATCTACAGTGTGTCTTGGGGCTAAGACCCTTGGTTTGATTGGTAATGTGATTTGTGTGGTTCACGCCTGACCTTATGCCACGTTATTATCAAAGCGTATGAATTAACACCACACCAGACCATTATAAATTTAGCAGGGGGTGGAGGGGATTGTGAGAGCGGTGAGTCAGAACCTGAGGAACTGTGTGAGTGATGGAACGGTCGATGAAATGTATAGGCTATGGCTGGTTTACGTTGTAAGCACACCACTAGATTCTGCATTTTTCAGATCCGTATTGTAACATGGGATTGATTTACACCTGAGTTCTTTACATTAATTATTTCATCTCTTGAATAATACATTACAACCACACATTCCTTATCACCAGTAGTCATGAATGAGAATAATCAGACAGCCCAATAGTCATGCTATAATGGAAAATACTTTTCACATCAGCTTGTCCATTTAAAAAGCACATCAAAAAACATGAAACAATTATGTTTAACAGTTTAATTAGTTCTAAATCACTGCTGATAATAGCTGTGCCACATGTTTTTATGCAGCTAAAACAGTGCTTTCCAGCCTTTTTGGTCTGCATCTCTTCAACTATGGCCCGAGTACGCTCAGTACGCAATAAACTTCAATGGGGTTGCATCATTCATTTGTTAGTCACATAGAACAGTTGGATTAGCAAAGCTTTCCATTTATTCATTGGCGCACCTTGACTATTACCATTGTTTTTCTAGGTAGTTTTCACGTGTGGAAAATGTTGTTAAGCTGGTCTCACAGAAAGCGGCCTGAGGTCAGAGCATAGACATACCGGTTAAGTCCATCTCCCCAGAGCATGCTGCTACCAAAATTAAACAATGACTTGACAAATCCCTGACAGGCGATGTTTAGCTTGCCAAAGTGGACATATTTTTTGTTGGAACAAAAATACAGAGATGAAAAGGGCTGCTCGCAGGACGTGGAGGAGCACTGTACCCAGTGGGGTGACTGTCAGCAGTGCAGAATGTGTGACTACATGGAGGAAGTGAGCCTGGCAAATACCTTCTGTCCATTCAGTCACAAGATAGCATTATTGCATCAGTGGTAGAAGTCTCAAATGATGTGCTAAGGTCCTGTGTTTGATTCTTCACCAATCCAACAACCTTTTCAACTTCCATCAAAGGTGAAGAATAAGACCTGTGTAACACTGGATCACAGACTTCAGTTCAAACAGTTTTTACAGGGCTGAGGCTGGCAAGCAGTAGTTAAAGGCAAGTAGATGGTCATTAACAGAGACAAGATACAGGCTGCAACACTAAAATAACAGCTGTAAGTTATCCTCTGTACTGGGGTTAAATGCTGATGAGGAGCGGCTGGGTGAGAAAGGAAACTCACTAGTGGCGACTGGTGGACAGGTGAGGAAAAACAGGTTTAAAAAAGCTGGAAAGATTAGGATTACTGAGCCGAGGGAGGAGAAGAGGACGTAGTATCTGTCTCCATGACGACCTGTCTTTTCGACTGCAGCACATTGCTGGAACCCCAGTTGTTCAGTTTGTGCTAATAGTACCATGTTGAAGGTCTGAGATTGATTCACGGGGGCCAAATAGAAAATATAATACACCAGAGCCCATGACATGTTCAGTATGTTAGACCGCATGTTTCTGCCTGAAACATATCGCTTACATCTTGAAGTGACAGTGAAGCAGCAGTTAGTGTCTTTATCTTCCATGATGTGACATACCTCCGAGTGATTTGATATATGTGGGCGGTATATATGTATGAAGGGGATTTAAATCACATCCTTCAAATATGATTGGATCACTCAAAAATAGCTGTCGTTTAGCACATCTGGTGCGATATGGAGCTGTAAAGCAATGTAGGCCTCCACATGCACCTCCCTCTGTGGTTTTAAATGACAAGTGGGCTGTCCAGTTGCCACAAATCTCACTAGATTGGAAAATGATCGTATAGTTTGGAAAGTTTTGACATAATTTAAGAAATTAAACTCAGTTTAGGTGATACTGCTGACTGGCTCAGTGAGTACTGCATGTTACATGTTAATTTGATCAAACTGTGCTCAGAAGTACCATTTGTCCCTGATAAAAAGAAAATGGGTTTGGGTTTCTGAGCCCAAACCTGTTTTGGGCTTTGTACATTGCTCTTGCTCAGCTAGATGTAAATGTGCTGCAGTTCTAACACCTGATTATTAGAGCCAACTTGAGTAGGCCTTGAGTAAATTATTATTAGAGTACAGTCAATATTCTGCAAACATAGCTATGAGAGTTTAAACGCCAGCTTTGTCATTTCTCAACTCAGCATTTGTGAGTGATGTGGATCTGCAGCAGCCACCTTGGAGAGCTGAGGATGATACAGGCTAGTGACAGAGTTTACCGTGGGCCCCATGCATCACCCTGCTTTGACAACCGTTATCCATCATTCTTCCCAGGGAAGCAGGCATATTGGACATTCCATGCGTGGATAAAAGACAAAATACATCACAACAGAATAATGCGTAAATGAATGCAAGTCCCCTCTGGGCTTCTCTAAGGATACACAAATCAAGACGTGACAATTCAAAGTCACAAACCAGTCCCTACCCTCTAGCCTGTGTGATATTTTACTGATCTGCACATCACCTTGGGAACTGAATTATAAATGAGTCATAAATGTGTCCTCCAAAAGGAATAAGGTGTCCTCCAAGTCACAAGTCCATTTGTTCCTTATTATTGCATTTTCAGTGAGGCCAATGGATTCACATGGTCGGCGTTCTCTTTCTCAAAAGTCAGTGTTGTCTCTTGTTATATTCGTGGCTATTTGTCTGAATTTGCAGTGTACAGAGACTTACACATCTGGCAAGGCTACAAATAATGATATAACCCCAATTTTTATCAACCCTGACCCTAAAGAACATTGACTTTAAATCACTGTCTTGTTGAACAAACACTGCTTGGGGAAATATGACAGCTCTCAGAGGAGACAGAACTCCAGATGATGCAGTGCTGCAGAACACAATAATAATTTCTCAGAATACCATCACTAACATCAACAAATACAGTTTCTTCCATCTCAGTATTTGCAATTAATTGACTGTTAAAGTGCTTCTTTTGTCAGTAACTAAAAGTTTTGGTGCTGGAAAAAAGTCTTTTCACATAAAAATAACAGTTTATTCTTGATTGATGTACGAAGCTAATAACTCAATTATGACAGAACAGAATTGATGGAACTTTTTTATGGGGTGCAGTGTAGCACACAAAGTCATTTAAAGTATGTCTTCAACAGTTTGGGCATATTTGGGATTTAATAACTTAATGACAAGCTTTGCAAGCAACTGTGAATACTTGGAAGGTCTTAACAACAGCACAGCAGAACAGTCTTTCCCCCCCTCTTTTCAACATGTACACCAACTTGTGTTTCTTGTGTCAAAAGACATTTATCTATTATGGTGGTCTGTACACTTTGATTCCACTATTCAGTCAGATGACTGTAACAAGTTTCCACATTATTGCAGTAAGCATTTTCAAGTATATATAAAAAAAAAAGCTGCCTACTCCTTCACACTTTCCTCTGTTGTTTTGTTTGATCAGATATTGACTTCCGTCAGGACCAGTTAGCTCAACAGCCAGTTATGTTTCCTATTGCAATTCAGTGAAGTAAAAACATGACAGGAATGGTCTGGGACAGTGTGCACTGGAGTAAGAGCCCCCCCTTTTCCATTTATTCAATCAAGAGTCAATTTTGAATCTAAATTAAACCCAACAGAGAAATTCCCAGACATCCCAACAGTTCTCTACAGGTCCTGTAGGCCTGTTTCCATCAGCCCTGTGGAGTGGAAACTGTTTTCCAATGGCAAAAAAAAAAAAAAAAAATCCTAACATTATCCATTCTTTAAAACATGGAGCTTGCCTTCTCACTTGAAATCAGTGTCAATAGAAGCACTAATGCCTAAAATATAAATATAACTCTGTTTGTATCAGTCAGTTTTAAAGCCATCTGTGATGTGTACGCCTTGAATAAACCTTTGATATTTCAAGGTCAAGTCCAGTTTCCTCTAACTACATTTACTTTATTTATTTGTTTTTTACCATTTTCAGCTTGAAAAAAGTGAGTCAATACAATGGAGCGCTCCTTGCACAAAATGAATTGACTGCTACAGCACCTCCTTTTTCTATTTCCCAGCTTGAAGCTTGTTTTACCTCCGTGACTAAAACAAATTGTAAAACACTAAGGTTGCCTCGTGCTACACAGACCTTTTTTCCACAATGTCAGCTTTATGATTGTGGGTAGTTTGTTAGAATCTCTGAGGCAGCTTGAAATCTAGCTGGTTTTCACATCATGACAAAGACCAGGCAGGCTGCGGTTTGTTTCATGCATTTAACAGCAGCCTTCTGCGTCCTCACTTCAACTTTTTGTTGTTTAGAAGAGAGCTTGCATGTCCTTGTTTGCAGAGCATTGTATCCTCAATTAAACTACACTCACTAAGCCTTTCAGCACCAGGATTATTCTGCATGGTAGTGACATTTTGTGTGTGGCTATAGTCCCGTGGGTTTCTATCACATTTAGAAAGCTGCTTACCCATTCTGACAGCATGGGAGACTTTAAGCCAAAGCACATAACACCACCCTTCCAAATCACTCAACGCTGAAATGAAATTAAACGAAAGATACAGAATAAAACAAAAGATTCCAACTGGCTGATGAGAGACGATCGTTAAATGAAAGTAATCCATTTCTGAACCAGTGAAAATGGCCTCTCTTTTAAATTGGGTTTAAAAAAAGAGAGACTTTGTTGTGAAGACAGACGGGTGGAGAGATGGAATGATAAGAATGGAAGAGACCGGTTAAAATGGATGAACAGCAAATACAGCACAAATTGAGATGTAATCAAATGTTGTATATAGAACAAAAATATAGCTCATAGTGCGTTACAAGAAGGAGAAACAAAAAACAAAATATGAAATTATTTATAGGTAAAAAATATATGTTGTTACGCAAATTGTAATAGATCAAGATTGTAAAGGAGGTAAAAAAGATCTCAGGACAATAAGGTGAAAGCATTTGGTATTTACCCCTGTATTTACATAAATGTTCAACTAAATGCTGGAAAACAACCTGAACAAGCTAACAACCTGTTGAAACAGCAGCTTGGAGGTGAATTGGGGGCAAAACATGAACTCAGCAGCAGCAGTGTGATTTGAATCCATGACTATCTTACTGCGAGGGGCCTTCATTAGGTGCTTAACTGCAGCTGTGAAGAATATGGCACTTACCGTTTTAGATTATGTAGATAACTCACAACAAAGTGAAAATAAACAATCCGTTAATCATTTCATTGCTTTTTTTTCGATCTGTGTGGTTCTGAATCATTAAGCCACTATCCCTTGAGTAAAATATTTCTCCCAGTGACATTTATGGACCGGTGTATTACCATATGAGGAATTCTCACAGTCTGTATTGTATAATAAGTTTCTGGTGTTGTTGCTCTGTTAGTGTCTGCATGACTAATGTGTTTTATATGCTATAATGCAGTGTTTGGCTGGCAATGGACTTCAGACAGTGTAATGAAATAATGAGTCAGTACACAAGACACTGGTTATTGTGTACAGTTTACTCCACATAAATGTCTATCAAGTCATAGATTGTGTGCACTACAGCATATGCTGGATTGTTTGTTGTATACAGATGTACAGTTTTTCCCCATGTTTATGTTTTATGTTGAAATATCATGTCAAACCTGTATTTTATAGGAAAAACTAAATCTTCCTTAATAATCAAAGATCATTAAATTCCCTCCAAAATGTTTAGAATAGCAGCTGTTGCTCATAAGTGAGTAACTACCACACAGTAAGGTGACTCAAGCAATTTTCTGTGCGAAAAAGTTGGTAATATTTTACAAAACAGCAGACCAATTAATCTAATTTTGAAATGACTTCACTCCATAACAAATACCTCTATAAATTTTTAATATCAACTTTGACCTGCTTCTATTCTTTACCCACTTCAATCAAATTACTTCTGTTGCATTTTTCATTTTTTTCAGCACAGATCAATAAAGTCCATTTCATCTTAATGATACTGGGCTTAGTTTTTGGATTGGCCTTTTTTTATTTTAGAAAAAAAAAAAAGAAGTGCTGACTAAGTGTTCCCATAATAGTAATTCATAAAATCCTATGTAAGTAATTGTACTACAAGTTAAATTAAATCATATATTTACCTCAAATCTGAGGACTGATTTGTAATTAAAGCCAGGAGCTTAGAAGAAAATTCAGATGTAGTACCATACTTCTTTTTACTCTTACTTCATTTGCTGTCAGATCTCTTGATACTAACTTGTTTTTTTTTCCATCTTCCCTTTCTCTTCACTAAAAGTAAGTTATCCTCTTTAGTCACCCTTGGCTCTTTGCCTTATCACCCCTAATCTGTTTTGCCACTCTCTAAAGATTTGATTCATTCGGGGATGATAAGAGAGACTCAGAATGAGCGCACATTAGCAAAGAAGTCACCAGGAGTTCACTTTGAAGAGAATAAAGACATACATCCATGACCTCCAGCAATAATCTGTGGCTGCCAGAGAGGTTTTTGGGGTTTTTTTTTTATTTCTGTGTGTCTGATCTGAAAATCTCAGAAAAGTTAAAAAAAAAAAAAAAATCCATCTGCTTAAACTTTTCGTAGAAGATTATCTATTTCCATGAGAAATTTAGAGTTCAAACTGAACATGCGATGCCTGCATGAAGTCCATTTCGTCAAAATGTCCTTGAATGCGAGTATTTTTTGTGCACCAACCTTCAGAGCTTCCTTTGGGAAGAAGTCATTGAATAAGTAAACTTAATTTATATAGCACTTTTAAAAACAGTAGCTATAAATTGTCTTACAAGGAGAAAACAACACCAGTAAAAAATCAAACACAGTGTGACGTGTATACACTGTGTACATAAGCACATCGACCTAAAGATTGTTTGCTCTCATCCTGGTTTCCCCTTTTGTAATGACTATAACATTTAGATAGATATTAAAAAGCATTTACAGGGTAATGTGCCTTTTGATATTGTTCATTGCAATGTTTTCTCCTGCCGGAGGAAAATGGCTAAAGCCTGCTCAGAAATTAAGAAAGAAATGGCAACATAAATTCTCTAACAGAAATTGAAAGGTATAATCCTCAGGTAAACGCTTTTCTGAGTGCTACACTTTCAATTCCCCCGTTAATTAACTGAGGATAATCAAATCCTCACCTCTCACATAGAGGAAACTTGTAGAAGGGTGGTTGTAAACATTTAATCAGTCTCTTCCTCTCTGCGTGTGACTCCTACTCAATGTTTTGAGGAGACGGAAGAGGTGGAATTCTTACATAAATTAATTTCTTAATTGTGATTTAAGTCTTCAACTGTGGTCCTACCAACTTCGAAAGGAAACTGATACACCCCTGTGTCCTAGAAATTCTGTTTATATGCTGCTAAACTAGTTCCCCAAGAAAGAAACATTATGTCAGCACGCAATCACGTTTTTGGAGTAAAAGTGAATCTAAAATTGAAATGAGCTCTGAAAGGTTTTTTTTATATCCTCTCATTGAGTCAGCTAATTAAGAGAGAGATTATAAATTAATGAGACTCACGGATATCAAAGATTTGCAGTATCTGTCTCCACTTGATTAGAGGACTATAAATAAGGCCCTATTCCATTAACCTTATGGATAAAGGGCAAACTTTTTCAAGTTGTCTGTTGGTTTAAGAAATTACTTTACTTTTTTGTTCCCTCTTTACTGTCAAGGTTTTATATTTCTTTTTTTAACCATTAAAAAGAAATTTAATTCATTATTCATAAGCATTTTATGGGTAATAAATAAATATTCTTTTATTTATTTGGTGCTGTTGCGGTGACCTCGATACAAATAAGTGTTGAAAACATTGCCCTGAGGATTTAAAGGTTTTTCTGTGGATGGACTTATGATAAGTAACTCATATACAATGGAAATGCAAAAATGTTCTGCTTAAATTTGGACATCATCTTTCATGAGAGCTCCAAGCCACACAAATAGGAAATGCCTCGCTTTAGGTTCTCTCTCATTTTACATCACACAGCCATTCTCTGTTCTCAAATATCCATCTAGCCTCAGAATTTGGCAAGGGCCTTGGTTCCCATTTCTGAATGTCAAAGAAGCTTTCTTGCTACTGTATGACTATAATCATTGTTACATCTTGGGCTCCTTCAAAACCCGAATGTGCTCAGCAATCCTACCCTGTGCAAAGCAATTACATCTGTATACTCAGTTTCAGGTGGGATGTTGTACATTGAGGGTTAACAAGATAAACCATGATGAATTGACGGTCGCAGACGTTTATCTTTCAGTTTATTCTCAAACTCTTATCGTGCTCACACTCTTATCATCCTCACATCGTGAATTTTATTAAAAGCGATTGCACGGTTGCTGCACTATGGAAGCCCATTTCAACCATGTGTGATAAAAAAAAAAAGATCCTGTTAAATTACTGAACACTGAAATAATGACTTAGTATCTAAAAAATAATGACTTAGTATCTCAACATAATGAGAAACTTCATTTTGAGAAAGTTTTTTATTATATTGACTGAGAAGATGGGTTTCCATACTGCAACATAGGCAAAGAAACACTGAACAAAGAAAATCCAATATTGTTTATTAACATGTCAGAAAGGACAAAAGTTAGCCCAACATCCAGCTGCTTAAAATATACTCGTAAACATCATCCAGCTGTTTAAAATATGTTTAGATAGCTACAACATCTGACAAGCAACAGCCTCCAGCAAAATATGCAGCATGGAAAAAAAAAATCCAATGGGATTTTTGTGATCTGTCAGTCTTAGTTGCTGTTTTGTAAAACCGACCATTACAAACCAACCTTCTGATGGCAAGGTCTGCTATCAGGAGACGTGTCTTTTCTGTATCGAAACTCAGCCAAATCCAACTTTCTGTCCGTAAATTACCCGGAAACACAACATGACCCTTGTGACTGAAATGTGTGGACTCCAACAGCGGCAAATACTTGGAAACAGTGGAAACACATTGGCAGGAGAACTGGCCAGACTCTTTTTTTTCCCCAGAAATTATTATTATTTAATGGTTGAAAATCTACAGGGCCATGATTCTATTGGAGCTCTGTCTCCTCTCCCGGTAAAGAGGGCAAAAACTCAGATAAGATGTGACAGGCTGATAGCTGCTGGCTGTGGTTGCCTTGGAAAGCAAGACAGGCTCTGTTTGTCTGATGAGAAATGGTCTGGAGGAAGGCAGACGGAGCTGGGAGATAGTTGTGGAGAAAGGAAGGGAGAGAGTGAGAGAGCGAGGTGGGAAAGGAGGAGGAGGGTGGTACAAAATGAAACGGCAAAGTGTTGGACTGTTTGATGTGACCTTTTGCAAATAGATTTTTGTAAACTCGCCTCTTTTCTCCGGAGAAATGAAAGGTAATGAGCGTGGCATTCTGATTACGATGTTTTTTTTATTTGTGGAGATGGAGCAAAGTCATGCAGTATGCACACACACATAAATATGCACAGAAACACATGCACGCCCACACACTCTAGCAATATATGCTGTGCATGTGGGCCAATTTTCAAAGGAAAGGTCAAGGCTGACAATGATTTGAAACCCTTTTTGCAATCTGCGGACAACAAAAAATACATGACATTACTGAGGAATGAAGGAAGAAAGGAAGCAGGGAAGGAAGAGAAATGAAGAAAAGAGAAAAAGAAGAAAGATTTGAGCAACAGGTTAAGGCATAAACTAATGATATGTGAACCAAAATCTTGACTCCTCCAATATTTCATTACCTTTATGAGTATATTTGGTTAATGGCATGCTCGTGATGGTCACAATTTCAGGCGTAAATCTCCCCGTACGTGCAGCCAGTTGCAGTTGCACCCTTTAATTTTCTCATTTTTCCAGAGATCGCAAGACAATAAGATGGACGAGCTAGCAGCCCAAGTGATAAATCTGAGAGCATTAATGGCTTTCAGACAGTTAGGGCAGAAAGCATGCAACATGGGGTCATGTCCATACATTCCCAGGAGTTCTCCATCTTGGTTGCTGTTCTCCATCTTGCTGTTTGCCAGTGTTAAAGAGGCCTTGAGATTCTACCTTTTACCTTTCCCTTTCCTAACTGTGTTTTTCTGATTCTGAGATTCAGAGGAGGGAGTAAGGGAGTTGAGGCAGGCAGAGATTGATAATTTGAAAAGAAAAGATAACGACCAAAGGAAGAGTGAGTGCACATGGGGCTGAGACTGTGAAACAGACAGTAAAAGTGGCAGTGAAATTGAGAGAATGAGGGATCCAGCTGACACGAGACAGACAGCCGTTGGCCGTATGGAGACGCAAATAGACCTGACACTTACACGGGAGACGACTGCCAATCCATCCGACACGTCCTCCAGCCTCAATCTATATGACAGACAATCCATAATTACCACTCTCTGCGTCTACAGCAGCTATTATGAATTAGTCCATGAGACTCTACAACACTGATGGCAGTGGGAACCCTCAGGTATTCACTTGTCAAATGTCAGTTTTTGTCAGGTGGCATGACAGAGCCATCATGCTCATGGCACATACAGTATGTAGCAGTAGGAAATCAATGATCCACGCTTTTCTCACAGTATTTACAGAAGTTTCAACATGTCTCTAGTACTCTAAAGCCAACTAATTGCAGACTCTGTTACTGTTAAATGCATTTTATGTTGACCTTGGAAACACCCATTTACCAGCTTTTTTTTGTTTTTTGTGGAGCTTTCAATCATATCATTGGATCTTTTTCCCAGTTGTAGATTGCAAAACTTAGCCTTTTAATGACTCCTTGTCTATGGCTTTGAAGATCACAATTTCAGCAAATGCAATTCCATGACAACAAGGCAAACGGCATCTGCTGATGAACTGTTTAATATAAAATGTCAGGAAATAGTGAAAAACATCCATCCCACTTTCCAGCAGCTCAAAGTAACATCTTCAGACTTCAGTTTACAATTTTATGCACCAAAGAAAAGCAGCGGATCCTCTATTGGAGAATCTGGAACCAGATAAATGTTTTGAGCTTTTGCTTAAAAAATGACTTGATCAAATTGATTATCAAAAATAATTGACTGATTATTTTCTGTCCATTGACCCATCGACTAATCTATTCAGCTTAGTAATATCAAACACATGCTGAAACCCTATGTGAGTGAAGTTAATGAGCCTCATCAACAACACCAACTAAACGGATCCAGTGCTGCAAATACGACAGCTCGCTGTGTCAAGTTTCAATCATGTCTGCTCTATTCATAAGTCACAAGTGTCTCCAGTCACTGTTGTCAATCTAAAGGCCGTCTCAACAAGATATACTGTCTGTCGAGTTGCAGACAGTTGAATTTCTGAACATTAACGTCTCGTTATTTGATTGACAGGCTTATCATACAGTATTTCAGATAGGGGAGACTGTGTTGATGTCACGTTCAAACTGCTGTCTCAGACTTTTGGTCCTCTTCCCTCTGTGAGACAGAGATATCAAAGGCAGTGTTAGGGTGGCCCACCTGCTGTTACATATCTGAGAGGCAGTGAGTCACTCTGACACGGTCAAATGTGCCATTTGTTTTATTTTCTTGGGTAGATAAGACACCGAAACATCAGATATTTCAGCTTAAGGAAAATGCAAATGACATTATCTCCAGTTGTGACGTAAACTTGTCCATGTGTGTGTTTTGTGCTAAACTAACTATGAAAGAGCTGAGCATGAGATGACAGAGCTCATAGTGCTTACGAATTACTGTTGTCAGTAGGTTGTTGTAACTTTCTCTTTCTCATACTCCAATTTTGCCCAGTGAATCATCAGACTCGGGGTGAATAATTTATGTAAGGGGGGGGTTTGGTGTGTGTCCTAGTTAGCATTTGCTTTGCTGACACCTGCTGGTGCATCCATAACAAAAGCTATTAGATGCATGGCCCTCCAAGGAAACTCTGGCACTCTTTCATCCCCAGTCAAATACATTTGTTGTGTACTCGCTCTGTCTCTTTGCTCCTCTCCTGGTTTTTCAAGACCATAACTTCCCGCTGACAGATTCCCCTATGCTCTGCTGCCTTTTGTTGTTATCTGATTAGCTGGAGCGAGAGACCAACCGGGATTCATTTCACTGCTGTCTGTCCTAATTTCATTCCAGGCTGTTTCCCAAACAATGCCTAGAATTTTAAGCTCCTCCTCGTACATCTCCTGCTAAGAACACTGCCTGCATGTGTGTTTAATTTGTGGAGGAGATACAGTATCTGTACCTTTTAATTTATGGTCCGTGTCAGACATGCAGCTTCCACTGACAATGTATTTCATTTAACTTTATGATGCCGATGCTGCCAAGTGAGGAGAAATGTCTTTGATAAATGTGGCTGACATTCACTTTGAAGAACCGCTGAGGAGCACATAGTGAGCGAGTGAGTGAGGTTTTACACAATGTGCCCTTTTCAGCTCTGAGTTATTTGTTGTGTGTATATTGTGATATATGACACATATCATGATATAAATGAAGTCATTGTTTCTGTTGAACTGAAGGATACCCTTTAAGCTCAACAGAAGATTAAAATTGACTAATAGCTAGATTTGTAACCTGAAAAAAATTTATTTTAAATAACTAAATTATACGAAAATAAGAATACTCAAAGAAGAGATGCAACAGGCAGTTGCTTTTATTATTTTTCAGTTTATAAGACATCAGAAAACAATGAAAAATGCCAATCTCAGAGCCCAAAGTGATGGCATCATATTGCCTGATCAACTGTTCAAAACATAAAGATATTCAGTTTGCTTTAATGTGCAGTTTTCACATTGGCTGTTTGGCACTTTTTTTTTTTTTTTTACTTAAAAAAGACTTGAATCTTTGAACCGGTTAGCAAAATACTTGCAGATTGTCTTTTTTTTCCTCTCAGTGTGAATCCTTGTAGGTCCCACAGACTGAAATGTTTTCAACAAGATAGGTTCTATCTTGATACATCTTTTGCCATTCAAAAAAATAAAAACATAAAAAAATAAACAGCAAATGTGTTGTGTCAAGGTAATATTCCTGTCTGTTGCTGCTTGTTCCAGCAGATAGGTGTAATTGCGGGTGTTTGAAGCTGTAATCGCTTGCACTCTGCATGCTTTTTTGAATGGTTTGGATGATATTCATGTAATCTTTTTTTGTGGTATTACCCGTCTTTGTTGGCATAGGTTCTCAGCACAAACTCTGGGCTTTGTTCCTCTTTTTTTGACCTTGTCATTTGGTGTTCTTGGATTTGCAGGGCTGTCTACAGCAGGAAGTCCAGTCATTACTGACCAGTCCTTGAATCTGTTGTCTAGTGTATTTACTCGAAAATACACGAGTCGAAAGTTTAAAAATTATGTACACGTTGGTGAAAAAGTCTTTCTCTGGTTTGTTCAGGTTTTAGGTAGTCTTCAGGTTTGTTCCAAGGTTTAGTTAACTGTCAACTAGTGTAACTTATCAACAAGAGTTTCTCAGCCCAAATAGTAAAATCCGTCAGTTTGCAAAAACAAAATTCTTTTGAGGCCAGTTAGGTGGATTGAGTAAGTTAATAGTCCATTGAGAGCTTTCATCAATTCACATGATGGCTGTTAGTAAAGACTAGTGATGGTAGCACATGCATTCTGTGGAAGATTTAAAATGCCATTTCGTATATCTAAATAACTCAACTGACATCTCTGAGAGTCCTGATAGTCTCTCTTTCCAAAGCCGTGCCCCTCTGAAGGAATTACGCTAATGTGACTGCTCTAATAAAAAAATCTGTCAAGATCTGAAACCTCTGAGAAGCCCCATCAAGTGCATCTAAACTTCCTAAATCAAACTGATGATCAGTCTGCTGTAGTTGTGTCCCTGCAGGGCAATAATCACGTCTTATTTTCTGTGCATAATTGGCCCAGAAACAATTCATACAATCCCCATCTGTCCTGAGACAAACCCTGTGGCTGAAAATTAGCTCTTGTGGGTTGTGGGAGTAAGTTGCAAAGGCCTTTGAAGAGACTTTTTTGAGCTCTAATAATTTAGCCCAGTAGAGAAGCGTCCATGTGGATAGAGTGGCATGCCTCCCGCTGAGCTGGGGTCTATGAGGCTTTAACTGAGATAACTGAGAATTATTACTAATAAAGCTCTTTGGATTAAACCACAGATTGTATGTGAGTGAGCGTGTGATTGTGTGACTAAGCTCTCATCTATCTCCTGATGTATTCCTGTTCATTCACCTTTGTTGGAATTTAAGTGAATGTGTTGAGACGGAAACACCAGCGTCTGAAATAGAAACACAATATAAGTTGAAAGAAAGAAGAAAACAATGCAGCCGTCATCAACCAAACAGCAGTACGCTTTGTATTTCACGTTGATTCGGCTGTGGGATTCAAATAAGCGGGAGCACACGTCGAGTGGGCTTGATGGCTCAATCAGTGCAAGTTAATTACAGACTCAGCTGGGAAGAGGCGCAGACAGAGAAGATCACCTCAGTGCAGATTGTGGAGCACAGTTTTAGGGTCTCCTGAAGGGCACATTATGTGAGCTGAGAGAGGGGAACAAGACTATGTGGCAGTGATGGGGTGTTGAGAAAAGCAGCAGGCACAAACAAAGCTCCTCATTAGTTATTTCCAACTGCAGGGCATAACTGGCAAGTCGCACAAAGTGAAAAACAGAATCAAAGGCACATAAAATAGCGAACATCAATAAACAAGCCTTCTGTGTGACCAATGAAGAAGTAATTAAATTGTGTTGACAAAGTCTGGATGGTCAAAGAGACCACTGAGAAGCCAGCAAAGTCACTTTTATCTGTATGGTGTCAGTTAAGAGAAGCACAGAAAAAAAAATAGTTAATTAGTTCCTCCTCGGCCATGCCTTTTCTGGAAAAGTCCTTTGATTCTCATTTCACATTTGTGCGCTCAGTTTCTTCACGGCTCAAAGCACGAGGAACCTTCTCATGAGAACAAATAAATGGTTTGAAACAAACAATACAAAGGGTTAGATCAACTGTATGAAAATATTGGCTAAAAGCATAAAAAGCAAGTGCCATTTTAACTCCTACTGGGTGCCGCTATTTGGGAAAATTACCAGCAAGTTAAACTGAAGGTTTATACAAGTCTAAATGTTGACTGCTTTTAATTGGCTGCAATGTTTGACACACAAGAGTATGGTGTGTTTCTTCTGTCGCTTTCCAATGAGGACAAGCCCCAGTGTGATGTTTTGGATGGGCTTAAAAAAATTTGGCATTAATAAGTTTGATGATATCCGATAAAACCAATGTTGGCCCAAATGAATGCTAGTATCAGCATATAGAAAATTAGTAGGAGAGCACCAGATGGTCCCGTAATTTGATTAAGAGCCTGTCAAAGCTCCCCTCTGTTTACGATTTGATAGGGATTTGGTTCAGTTGCATTGGCACCAACATTTTCTTGTCTTTTTTTTGTTGTTGTTGTTGTTTAAGCAGAAAAACATTTTTTTATCTCCTAGATTTTTCCTCCAAATATGTTAGTAAATGCACACATTTGAGTACACCAATAGCAAGCTTACAGCAATATGTGCCTAATAATAGCCCCCCAGACCACTATTAGTGACTGTTTCTTATCACTTTGAACTGCAAGAAAACCACCTTGGAGACAGCAAGAATTTTGATTAGTCTTTGAAGTGTTAAAGCAAAATTGTTGGAAAAAAATAAAATAGGGCTGAAACCATTATTTGTTTTGTCAATAAAATGCCAGAAAATAGTGAAAAATGCCTTTTATAATTTCCCACAACCCAAGGTGTTGTGTTCAGATGTCTTGTTTTATCTGAATAACAGTCCAGACCCACCCAAAAATTCAGTTTACTATTATGTACTTCAAAGAAAAGGATCAAACTGCCAGAAATGAGAAGCTGGAAACAGAAAGCATTTCTGATTTTTGCCTAAAAAATATGATTATTCCGTAATCAAAATAGTTGCAATAAATAAAACAACTAATCTTTGTAGCTCTACAATACAGTAAAAGAGTGTTCTGACATATTTTTAGGAATGCCTTGGCAATCAACCAGTCTCCATGCTGAATGAAACATTTAAAAATGTCAACAGGGTTTGGCATTACATAAAAACCATTAAAAAAAGAACAGCAGGGGTTCTCTTTCACTGTATAGTGGTTTTCCTATAACTAAATGCATACAGCTTGAAATCCCTGCTGGCTCTCCGCACCCGAAGAACAGCATCAGAGGGCTCTGACTGAAGCCCACTCAGGCCTTTTGGGAGAGCTCTGCCGCTTTAAAGTTCACGATCATAGGGAGGATTTCACCACCATCAGTGCGCTCTGCATCAGCAGCTGGGGCTGCCACTATGTCAAGACGACACCACTCAAAGCACTGCAGGGCACAACATCAGCAACACGCAGTATTGATCTTTTCGCCACATACTGCGAGAAAAAACTAGTTCAACCAGACTTGGGGCTCTAAGCAGCCTCCAAACTGCATCTCACCAACCCCACCCCTTCCTCAGGTCTTATCAGATGTCCTTGTGTTGAAATGAGGAATTTTGAGGAAAAACAAACTTTGCTCAATTACGGAGGGTTTAGAATTAGACACAAGAGAATTTCGAGGGGTTAATGAAAAGTCAAACAGTGTGATATGCTAATTACAGATGTTTAACTAAGATAATGCAACGCTATTAAGCCTGCTATTCAGTCATGTGTGCACATTTTCTGTCAGACTAGTTTTCCTTCATCACTTTTGAAGCAATTATGGTTATAACTCTAAGACTAATGATGTGCAGTATATTGATACATGGAGGGAGTGTGCATGTAAGTGTGTATGTGTCTGTTTGACAGAGAGTGATGGTGTGTGTACACGACTCCACTGGTATGCACGTCATGCAGGGTCTCACTTGAACTCGCTGTATGGGACACGTTTCTCTGCTTCCATGAAGCTACTGACTCACGCTAACCAGGGTGACTGGGTGCAAGCTCTGCAATTGGTTGGCATCAACAAGGCCATTCTGGGCTCATTAAATCCCCAGATGGCAGGGGCACAGGAGCAGCGGAGTGAATAGTATTATTACCCAGCAGGGTGAGCCATGGACCAAATGGTGTCCTGGTCTGGCTCAGGACCACCAAACCACATCGAACCACTTCTAGCTGTGAGCTCATCTGCCAAATGGTTTATCTCAGTGGATAAGCTTTTCACTGCTATGAAGAGACAAAAAAAACACATTTTTTGCAGTCTTGACTGTGCAGTTTGTTCATCCTCACAAAGAAGTAAGTTATACATATTTGTATACAGTATTCAAATGTGGAGAGCACAAAAAAAAAAAAAAAAAACAAGCTTTGTGGTGAGAACTTGCAGTTTTTTGTTTTGTTTTTTTTGTTTTTTTGTTTATCAATGCAACCAAATTAGTAGTAGCAGTGTTAGTAGTGGGTTGAGATCACTCAAGTGGGCTTTATAGATAGGCATTAAGGTTTGAAGCTGCCACTGACATGCTCCTCAAAAGGTTTGGTCAGCTTTGGCTTTACATGTTGTTTCATACATGTTTCAAATGCTGGTAGAGATTGTTCAAACTGAAGACAACTCGGGCTGCAAATTACAATCAGTTTTTAAAAATGTTTAAGGTGACATCTTTAAATATCATTCACGTTTTGTCTGACCAAGAGTCCAAAACTCAAGAATATTCCGTTTATTAACAGAGAAGATAAAATCCCCCAAAATATTCACATTCAAGGAGCTTTGTCTTGTCTGTAATACTCATCTAGCAAAGACTAGACTGGTAGGAGTCTCTTATCCAGTAGTGAAACCAGGCGAAGTGAAAGTTAATTAGATGTATAATTCCAGTTCTGAAAGTATCTGTGTAACCACCCCTGCGCTATATCACAGAATAAATGAAAGAATATAAACATAGCTACTTTGGAGATTATAATTAAGGCGTGATACTACCTGATCACATATGATGCATTTGTCTAGGGTTGACTTGATGCACACAACTATATCTATGGCGAAGCTGCTTTTAACCTCTTGTGTCATGTATAAAGCCAAATATAGAATCAGGCAGTCAAAACAACAGAATAAAAGCACTAATTAATACAGTGATGTGCAGATAATACTATCTACCTCATTAGGAGAGTAAGGTGCTTTAAATAAATGACACCAAGTAAAATACTTCAATAGATAAATGCAAAGCTTTTCCACCAGGCTTTTTGTATTTAAGCAGAATACCTATGCAGGTCATTTAAAGTAACCTACAAAAAGGTCATAGGCTCGCCTGTGAAAGTCTACCACAGGCACTTTAGGGAGTTGAACATGCACAGCACACGCAGCCGCTTGCCCCTCATTAATAAAGCAATTACTCCATGAAATAAGATTTCACAATCTGGCTCAGTGCTACATCCCTCAGCCTTTATTTTAACTCAATCATAAATCTCATTCTAACTATAAACCAAGTCCTAACCTCGCGGCGAGGATCGGCCATATTGATCTCGTATGTCGCACAGATGTCTTCACCTTCAAAGTGTGAAGCTCAAAATAGTCATTATCGCAAAGATACAAGAAGAGAAAAAAAAACACACACATACACAGACAATGTGTGTTGTGTCAACAGTGTGAGAGAATTTGCAAACAGATGTAGTGACCAATCCGACTGCTTAAAAAAGAGAGACGTTCCAACAGTGCAGATGGCCCTGGCAGGGACAAAATATCATCCAGAAACCCTGCTGTTTCTCACAGCCTAACTCACCTCCCACTTAACACCACCCTCATATGGAACAAATAATAGTTGTTCTCAATCAGTGGAGCATAGACTATGAACATGACAATGTTCTGTCAGATTTCAGATTAGAAAAAAAAAATAACGATAAAAATGTCCCTCCAAAAGCAGCGTCTACTTCAGGTCCAGGAGAGACTCATAAAGCAGAGAGAAAAATGTTTGGCTTCCTTATTATCTGTGGCAAGCAGACAGCTGGGGGAAACTGAGAGGTTTATGAGTAATAGGATGAAGAATAGAGCTGTGGGCCGTGCCTCTGTGATTAGTTTATATTTGCCAGGCTTTATATGCGTCAGTGCGTCCATTTTTTTGCATCTCACTATATCACCATTCCACACTGGTGCTATAGCAGTTTTTAATGGACTCACATACCCAGAGGAAATTTGTTTTGTACAGACAAATTTAATCAATCATATGAAAATACAGTGATTTTTCCTTCGAGCGTTACTGAAGGCTTACCACTCTCCCGCCAGGACAACTGTCATGGTGCTGGTTCAAATGCAAATGCACTGGGGCCCCATGGCCTCTAGGGGGCACATTAATGCATACGATTGAACAATACCTGCTGCTCATCTATCCAAAAAGCATATGATTTTGTGCGGTCAATTTTGGTTTTGAAGTGAATGTACGTGCTAGAACTGTAAAAACTGTTTCACAATTTCAACTTTAATTGAATTAGAGCGTTTGCACAATGTGATGCAGATAAGGCTGTAAAATATTTTTTCTTATAAAATATGTTTCATTTTTTGTGTTTCTTATCTTTGTTTAATTATTTTTTTCCTCAGAGTTGCTTTTATTTTCTTTTTTTTTTGGCCACACGGGAGCCAAAAAAGCTGAAAACAAAGTATTATAATGAGCAGAGAAAATGAAGTAAGTAATAATTTTTAGTAATTCTGAGGCTGTGTCATAACTTCATGTCAACAGTTTCCTGTGAAATAGTGCAACAGTAGTGAGATTTTAAAAGAATTCTTTTCTTGGAAAGAAAATAAAACAGTAGATATTTGAGATAAATTACAGCCTCTGACACATTCAACCTCATAAAACTCTTTTTAGTCTTTGAAACTATAGAGATTCCTTCACATCTCATTTTTGTTGCGTGCATCTTCCCTCACATTTATACAGTAAACAGGACCGTTTAAATTTTTCAATTTGAAATATGAAAAGAAAACTTTCAGTGGGATCGGGCAGGAGACACAAGGCAAAGCGTGTCCAATTACTACAAATAACACTTCTTTTGAGGACAACATATCATGTGACTCATAGATCAGCATGTGAACATATCAGATGCTGGGTATACAAACAGCTATAAATAGCATTTATCTCTCTGTAAATGAATAATTCATACACATAAGCATGCTCCAAATATATGCCAATTACTTATTAATTATAGGAACATCTAACAATGTATAATAAATAATTCCTAGATACATCACAGCATTACTGAGGTTTCATTGGGATCTCATTCCAGTTATCTTCAATTACTCCTGCATCTTCATTCATTAAATGTGTTGAGTGAGTGAGACACTGGAGCAATTTTGTCCTAATTATTTTGGCCTCAAGAATTAGGACCTTTTTCCTTCAAGAATTTTGTCACAAGTGTTTTTGAGATGAGAAAGTTCTTATTCCACTTGTGGGTCCTTATTTGTGTAACTGAGACAGACTTAATCCAAATTAATATTCAGTTCACCCTATCATTTACTGAAATGTTTTTTTTTTTATTTTTCTCGGCATATTTCATCATAGTGACTTGTACAGTTCAGTTGTTCTTTGACAGTTGCCTCAGGGTCTTTGTGCAGGTTGTTGTCCAGTATCATGCTCTGTTGCACCCAGCAATGTCACACCACCAACTCAGGGCTATAATATTCTCTTGTCTAATATCTGAGTGACATGCCTGCCTGCCATCTAAACCATGCACCCCTTTGCTTTAGAAAGACGTTTTTTAGTCTTCATGTCAAAGTATTGACAGGTGCACTATCAATATTTTCTCATTGTTTTAATACGACTACTAACGCTGCTAATCTTTGTATCTTTTTGTGTGCTGATTTGCGACAGCAGAATTTGAAGCTCTGCTGGATGAACTTATTTTTATAAACATAGTGGAAATTGTAGCCTTGCATGGTATTTTTAGGTTGTTGATTATGCTAATAATCAGATCGCACCTCCTCAAGAATATGGAAATGTTCTTGCATGAGGTCTGTTGTATAAAAAAAAAAAAATCCTTGAGCTTCCTCTCCTGAAACCCCTTTGGAAGCTTCAATAACCTGCATATCACATCTCACGTTTTACCTTTTTGCAGTCACATTTTAGTTCCTTCACTGGTATTCAGCGTGGTCATATGTGAAGTGAAAACGTCAGATTTCCACCCAGGCAAAGGGAAAAACACAAAAAGTGTGTGTCCTAGTCATGGTTCGGTAATAAAATCCTAGCACACTACATAGCACCTCTCCAGCAGAGTTCCTGATCACGCTCCCTGCAGAGGTGGCAAACACACAGCTGGATGGTAGAGTCAGCTCTGGTTCGGGGGCAGTTAAACTGCATTCAGCGTCAGAGCTGAGAGTATCAGAGCAGTGAGCAGAAATGCAGGTCAAGAAACTGAGTGCGCATCATGCTGTTCTTCCTTCCTTCTCCTCCACCCGTTTTCCCATTTACAACACTGCCCTTAGAAAACTGTGCAGTCTCTCATGTTGTTACCCTGCGTTTCTCTTTAAGTGGAATGGACAAACTCTAGTGTCTGGTTTAACTTGGTGTCCTTGATTTGTTCAAGGGGTTGTTGTGTCTGTTTTGGGTTTTTGTTTGTGCCTTAATAATACATACGGAAAATAATACATACATGTGTTATACATGTATTTTTTTTTTTACCAATTTACCAATATCAGGCTGATGTGGGATTACTTAACGAATAATCACTACACAATCACAAACTAGTACTTTCATATGTCGAGGGAGCACAAATGAATAGTAATACTGGGATCAACCTTGATCAGAGATGGCACAGATAGTTTTCTTTTGCTTGCCAGTGTCCATTTCATCTTAACGAGTTCATGCCAAGAGGCCGTTTTTTTTTTTTTTTTTTTTTTGCCAAGAGAGGCCCCATGAACATGCAGTGATTCTGTTGCAAGAGCTTGTACGGAGGACTGTGTGCAGCCTTTGAAGCTGCAGATGATGGGAAAACTTGCCAGTGAGCTCTGCAGGCAAGACTGGCAACATTCTTTTCCTTTCCATTTCTGAGCTGAAAAAAAAAAAAAATTGTGTTTGCTTGAAAAAAACTTTTTTATCTCCAGAGGCAGAGTCCTCCTATGTGTGTTTCTGTGCGCATGCATGTGTATACACATAGTGTGTGTATTGGTGTATGAACCTTTCATGGAAGAGTGAGAAAAACCGTTCATGTGAAAGGAGTAAACAGCATCTTGTTTCCCCTGAAACTCCTGAATGAATAATAAACTCACCTCTGACATGTGCCTTCAGAAAGAACTTCACCTACACACAGAGGCGGACATAAAGTAAGGCTGAGTTATGGCTGTTATGCTTTCAATCAGGGCAGCTACTTATTTTTTATTTCCATTATCAGTTCATCTGCAGATTATTTTCTCGATTGATTGTTTTGTCTACAAATTGTCATGAAGTAGTAAAAACTGCACCAAAAATGACGTCCTCAAATGTCTTGTTTTGTCAAATTCAATATGTAGTTGCATATTCTCAAGCTTGAGAAGCTGAAACCAGTGAATTTTTGGCATTTGTGCTTGAAAAATGACAAAAACGGTTAATTGTTTTTTTCAGATTAATTTTCTGTTTATTAGCTATTAAATGACTATTAAATTGTTTCAGCTCTAAATTCAGTTATATTAGAATGCAAGTTTGTCATTCAACATTAGGTTTCAACAAAATAAAAAACAGAACTAACTATAGATCTATAGTGCAACCAAGTGTGGTCTTTCTCACTGCTATTAATATCTTGGTATTGATTTCAGTCATATTACCCAGCCCAGCTTATTTGTGTCCTTGCTTCCCTCACTTGAATCTCCTCCTCACTCCTCCAAGCAGCGCTGAGAGAGCCGAGCTCACCTTAGTGATGGAAGACCTCAATCGATTTCCAGGTCACATGAGACCAGAGGTGGTGGGAGATATGAAATGAGAGAAATGAGATGCACCTATGATGTATTCCTCGCTGTGGAATGTTGAAAGTCCTTCTGGGAAATGCAGTTAATCACTAACCCAGGATGGTGCAGCAAGGCAGACTAAGAGAAAATGGGGGGAAAATGAAGGGGTGGGGGGGTAAATTACAACACTTCATTATGGCCTGACTCCTGGAATGCTTCAGATATCCCATATTGATCATGACTTTTTCTTTTATTTTCAGTGATATGATAAGTGTTGATTGGGAGACTAGTCACTAAAAGTAGTTGGCTGTTATATGCGATGCCTTCAGTAGAGATATGAGTATATCAGGGCTGTTCCCTGCATATTTTAAAAGAACGGTATCAGATAAAATAAAGCCAGTCAAATTCAGATCCTTTCTTTACTCTGCTCTACTGTGTTCTCCTGCTCGTCTCTCCTTCACACAGGCTACAGTGGAACATTTTCGGGATATCCCTAGCCTCCAGGTTAGGCTTTTAATTGATGAATTGTTGAAATAATTTATCGTAGAAATGCCAAATGGAATCTCCTTGTAAAGTGAATAGTTGTTGGATTTTAGACAATATAAGAATTTGATTGAGTTGATGGAATTGAGTTTGAAGATGTCTCCCTAGGTTCTGTGAACTTTTGACATCTGACACTTGACATCTGATAGACTAAATAATTGTTGGAATATTGGGGAAAAAATTGCTGAGAGATTAATTGATAATATAAATATTAACTAATTGCAGGCCCTCTACAAAGACCTGGTTAAAAAGAACAAACAAGAAAAATCATTCCTCATCTGCTGCATATCTCACAAGATCACATTCCATAGACTAATGTCTGAGTGCACTGTGAGGAGTATTTAATGGCAGTGTGAAGAATGGCAGAAATACTTGACATAAGTACTCAAAAAAGATGATTAAGTTCTGTGTAGTGCTTCAAACTGATGTCAGGGCATTGCTCACAGACACTCCACCACTCAATCACACATTCTTTATTCGCCTCTTAATTGGAAGGAATGCAGTTTTTAATCCGACAAGCTGTCTTTCTGTTGAGATGTTGCTGCTGACTGCGTATGCTCTAAATTCTGAATGACACTGCAAATACCTGGTGACGTGGTTTGTGTAATGGAAGCTGGCAGCTCATCTGCTGCTCTCCAGTCACTCGCTGCTGAGGTGCAGCTTCTGCACCCCTGTCATATACCAGATGAAACAGCAGCTACTTTGAAAAGCAGACAAGTTGTAGCGATTAGCAAAAAACAGATGAGTGAACTTTGTCAAAGCTGATTAGATATAGAAACGTCCTCTTGTTTATTATAATTGAAGGTGTGCTGACAAGGTTGCAATGGTGTCAGAATGCAGAGTATTAAAAATCTGTGTGCTTTAATCAAAAGACATGGCTGTAACACACTTTGTCAGTTGTCAGTTTATTAGGAACACCTCGCTATAATGAATGCAGTCTAATCTAACAGTGCTGCAATAAATCCTACCTTCAGGTAGGACAGGTGTTGATTGAACCATATGATCATTTGGGGAATTGTGAGTTATGGTGCTGTTGAAACGTGTAACATTATAAGCAGGTGTGTCTTTGTTTATTTAGCTTATCCTCATTGATTTGACTGGGGTGGACAAAATAATCTAAACACCTGTCAAAAAATTGCGGCTTCCAAAATGTCTTGTTTTGTCTGACCAACAGTTCACAATCAGAATATATTCAGTTTACTGTTATAGAGGACAGAAATCATGATCATGAGTCAGGAAGAAAACCATGTCTGTTTATTTTTTCATTAGTGAAACAGCTCTTCGTCTCTGCAACAGAGTGTTATTTTATTATGTTGTTTATATATCTGAGTATCAGTGTCATGAAAATGTATACCAAAGACAGAAGCATTTTACCTCAAACTTTCATCACGTTTCAGCTGGCGAGATAAAGATCTATAGATCTAAAGATCTATTGGATGTCTTAAAGCTGTGAGGTTGTTTCCACAAAGCAAACAAACATGAACCACTGGAGAAGAAGATACATTAATCTACAGAACATCATCTCTGGCAAGCGTTCCCAATCCATCTGTTATGACAGGTTACATTGCTAATTACACCAGCAAATGTGCTGCATATTGCATTTTAATGACAGTGCGACCATTCTTCAGCAGCCTGTCAGACACAAAAATGGTTCTTGCTTTAGTCATGATAGTTTGAACACTGGTTTGCTTTTGCAGTTTGTGAATTTTTGCCACTAACAGTCAGTTCACTGACTGCTGTATCCAACACACACTGAACTTACGCGTGTGCTGAATGTACCTCAGGCTAAATTCAAACTTTGTAGATGCTAAAGCCAAAATAATGTAATTGTGCTGTTGAATTCTTTTTTGTTTTTTTATTTGTTTGCATTAATGAGGGAACAGTGATTTCCCAGAAATTGCTGTAACTGTTTAACATTTAAGGTTAACAAGTTCAGATTGATACCAGACATGTAGTATGCAAAGACATGTTAGGATGAAAAATCTTTGCTAATTAATGAGCTAACTTGCTTGATTAGGGGGAAAGTAATTTTTCTGGTGAAAACAATAATGCAAGAACAATACATGGTAGAGACCACAGGTACTCCATATGGAGCAGATTATCTGATTAGACTTTGGTGTGCCTTACTGCATAAATTTGCACATTAATCAGATTTAAACAAACAAACAAAAAAACCCGTTGCAGTCTTGATGGAACAACTATTAGTACTCTGAGCATTGCGTCGTCTTCTTTTATGGAGATCATGATGGGACATGTAATGGAGTAGCTTCTTTTCTGGCAGTCTGCAGTCATTTTTTTCTGATGAGATGGGACTAAACTTAAAATTTCTTAGTCCCACCATGTGGAGTCTTTCCAGTTTGGGACAATATCCTGGATACCCACATTTCAGTAGAGCTCACGTGGTCAATCAGCATAAGCTCTCTGGCTAAGAAGGCAGAACAGAGGCTTTTTTTCCTAAGGACATTTTCCTAAAGTCAACCTTCCACAACAGCTGCTAGTGTCCTTCTACCGTTACTCCGTTGAGACACATGGGATCCTAGTGTGGGATGGCAACAGCTCTGTGGCTGACAAGAAGGCCTTGCAGAAAGTCATCAACACAGCGCAGAAAATCACCAACACACATCTGCCCGCCCTGGAAGACAGCTACACTCGCTGGAAGGCATGTTGCACCTTAAAAGACCCGTTTCACCCCGCTCATCACTTCTTTGTCCTTCTGCCCTCAGGAAAGGGTTGCAGGTCCATCAAAGCGTTCACCACAAGATTAATGAACAGTTTCTACTGCAGGGCCATTGCCACACTGAACTCTGCACCGAAAGGACACCCGGCCCTGTTGACAATATTGATACTCTGCAATATATCCCTCTGTACAATACTTAGTCCAAGCAATAGCCGCTCCTGTACAGTATCCTATATTCTGGAATTATTACTTAGTATCTCTGTGGAATACATGAAGGCGCATATTTAGGCATAATGTCTACATATGTGTGTGTGACTGCATGAGAGTTCAGCCCTCAGTTGGCAATCCCTTGGCTCATTCACACTTCGTCTTTCCATTGATTTTGTTCTGTATGCATTTGTGCTGTCTCTGAAATCAACTTTTTGTACAGTCTGGATGCATTCCATTGTTTCACCTAATCCAGTTCTGTTGATAAATTGTTAGTAATTCATGGAGCAAAAATACCAAATATTGTCACTTTTCTTTGAAAACTTTTGGGTTTTGGACTATTGGTTGGACAAAATGAGTAATTAGAAGATTTCCAATTCCAAAATCTACCAGTTACTTGTAATTGGTGTTTGACTCCAGTTATTAATCAAATGAATGATTAATAGATTAATTTTTTAACTAAACACCTGTTAGTTTCAGCCCAAATATTTGTTCAGTATGCCTAACCTCAATGACAGAGACATGAGGAATACACAAAGAGGGCAGCACACTGATTAAAGCCGGTAACAGAGACCACAACAGAGAATAGTGTGATAACAACAGGGAGACAAGCATAGAGGAGCAACAAGATGAGAAGAAGAGAGAAAAGGGAAATAGAAGACTATCAGAAAGAGATGGAGGCAAAAATCAAAAGGCAAAAGCACAATCCAGCTGCTCCTCGTGGGCCTCTTTCATCTTGTCCCTTGATGGTAAAGTTTTGGTGTTGGCAAACTCTCCTTTTTCAGCTTAATGTTTTCCCAGAAGTCGCATGTCCAGAGGAAATCAGAGCTTTGTAAAAAAGAATCTGATTGTAGATTACCCATGTATTGCTCATTATGTTTGATTCCTGTTCTACTGTGTGTGTGTGTGTGAGACAAGTCTCTGCAACTTAGTTATTTATACCCAAAGAGCTCTCCTGATTACAAATTGCTACCTAGCGTTGTATGTGTGTTAACCTTTGGATTTAAGTCTGGTTTTGTTTTGATGCGTTGTCTGATGCAACATTTTTGAATTAGTACTCAAGTTGAAACATTTTTATGTTCATATTTGTATTTTCGTTTTTTAATCTGCAAAGATGAAAAAAAAAATCACAGTGAGACTAGATCAAAAGCAGCATAGTGGGATGTAAATGACAGCCAAGGCTGAAACAATTCCTTTAATTGATTACTCAACTCACAGTAAATTAATCACAAAATTAATCAGTTATATTAATAATCCATCAGTTATTTAAATCGCAAATGCCACAATTTTGCACTTTCAATCTATTAAGATGTTAGGACTAGCTACTTTTCCTTGTCATAGGAAACAGGAAATTGAACACCTTTAGGTCGGTGGGACTAAAAAAGCAATTTGAAAACATCAGCTTGGGCTCTGTGGGGAATTGTGATGAGTGTTTGTCAGTGTTCTGATGTTTTAAGGAATAAACAATTAACCAAGAAAACAATTGGGACATTAATTGATACTGACAATAACTTACAGCCTTAGAAACAATAACAGCCAACAACAAACACCAACAAAAAACAGCAACCAATTGACAAACAAGAACAATTGCTAGACAAACTACATTAACATTTGGTCACCAGTATTACTCAACACATTTTTAAAATCATAGATAACATCTATTTCTTCACTTGGCTTCTTTCTGTGATAAATGTTGGAGGGAATTCTCAAAAACTCAAATGGGCCAGTTATAGATTAGCTATGAAAAACATCCAGTTACCCAAACCGTTACCTGGGACAGTGACTAAGGAAAGGGAAGAGGAAAGAAAAGAGGGGAGATAATTAAGGAATTTACCAAGGGAGGAAACCCTGTCTACCTGCAGTGGACACTGTAATGTTTTCAAATGACACCATCAATCATCATTTCATCCTTATAAAGGCCAGTGGGGATTGAAACACTGATCCTTGTGGTGAAGGTAAATACCCTTTGGGATGATTACAGCAGAGTGTAGACTCAATCTTTCATCACTGTTTTTTTTTTTTTCATCTTTGTAAGTTGGGTCTCTATCATTATTGTGATGAAAAACTGTTGTTGCCTTCACACTTTCTTCTAAGCCAGTACTCACACAACCCAGCAATCTCTAAAGTATGACAGGTGATTGATGACACGTCAAGGTTGAAACTACCATCAGTCTCCAACAGCCAAGAAGAAACAATATCAACACAAACATTAACTTTCAACTAAATTACCCAGTCACACCTTTTTGTCTTCCAGTTGACCGAAGTGCCACCCTGATCATCCACATAATGAACTATAATACCGTAATATGTCTGTATCTGCTTGTGTGTGTCTGTCACACACTTTTGTTCACCAGTTTCTCAGCCAACACTGGTTGCAGGTATAAAGCATTACAGTGTGTTTTGACTAAGAAGCTTAGGGCAGATACATTTAAAAAATATATTGTACCATATATTGTATCAGATAAATGAGAGAATCTGTTATCAGCTATTTATCGTGTTAATGAACTTAAGTGTGTTTCCAAACACCGGTTTCCATTATATAAAAAAACACAGTGAAACAGATGTGCATGAGCCATGCGACTCAGCTAAAGAGATGAAAAATGTCAGATGAAGATGAAAACATCAGGTCTGTGTGGACTGATTTATTATTAGTTTCTATTTTTTTTTGTTCATCAATTTGTCTGGAGCTATTATTCAAACACTCCTAATGTGATTTTAATAAAACTTTGGAGATGGATGAAGCTCTAATCAGTAATTTGATTTTCAAATTTAAAGTGATTGGATGTGTTTTATTCTTTAAAAAAAAAAAAAAAAAAAAAAAAAAAAAAACCCAAAACAAAACACTGGCAGAAGTAAGCAATTAACCTGAAGTAAAATCACTTCTGTCAGCTGATAAAGGCAAGCCTCTCCATCTCCACACTCTGTTTGACCTGTGGGATTCATGGGAATCTGCCTAATGATTATACATCACTTAAGATGAATTAAATAGAATTAAATATAGCTACAGTTTAAGATGTAGGTGAAATCAACCATTTCAAAGAGCTACTTACTCTCTCTGTAACTCACTATGCATTCTCATACCTGTTGGTGCACCACAAGTCACTTCAGAGATGAAATTGCTAAGTGCTTATCATCAGGGAACAGTATTAGAATTTGATTTGTTTATTGCTATAATTAAGTGTTTCTTGGCCCAAGGCATCATCTCATTAAAAGTAAAAACACCACATCATGTGTCTTAAGCTCCATTAGGCAGCTAACAGGATCATGCCACCACATCACAGAACACGGGAGACCCTACCATCAACAAAATTGTTGTCACTGTAATGTGCATGCTGAGTCAAAAACCACAAACTAGATGATACTCTTGTAGCTGAATGAAAGCAAAGCACTGCAAACTGGGAAAATCCAGCTATATATAGAGATCAACACCTCTTGAAACCTGCACCCTGACAACTTATACCGTAAAAAATACAAGTTTATTACCAAGGAGCAAAAATGGTAAACTTACCCCTACATAGGTTTTGAACAGATCCAAGACAAATGGTGAAGAGTCAAGCTTTTACTGGCATCCAAATCTGTTAATATCAACACTTTATTACAAGTTCTATTGAATCTAGATGCAGCTATAGTTATTTTCCATAATTTGAGGGTAAAATCAAGGACTATTGTGAAGAGGACAGCTAATTTAATCATAGTTGAAACATTATCACAGTTCATAATCACCGTTTTAGTTATTCAGAATACTTTTATTAAACTTCAGTCCTTTTAAATGTTTTCTTCATTCTGACTAAGTTCAAATAGGCCATTATCTCAACTTGAAGATTTATTATATAACTATTTTAGCGATGCTGAGAACAGTCACTTACCGGTACACCAATATTAAATCAAACACTCTATGAAGATTAGAGAGACACAGCGGGTACTGAAGCAGAAAACAGCAGGGGACATTATGGTCTGTAGTCAAACGGAGCATATAATTGCTTAATTGACTCTGCTAAATATCACATTTGAGACTTTCCAGATCTACTGTCCTAGAAACAGAATTTGGGAAACCTCTGTGCTAATAATAACTAGAGGTGTGCATAACAGTGTTCAACCCTTTAGCAACGTAGTGAATTTTTTTTAGGGAGGTCTAATGCGCAATTTTATTTTGTCTGATTTGGACATCTACAGAATATCTGCATTCTGCTGTGTTTTATTGGTCTAGACCTGTTTAAGAAGAGGTAACCAAAATCTACTGTATGGTGTTGGTTACTATGCTGATTAACATTTTTCTGTTAACTGATACACAGTGGTTTTAACAGAGAAGTAGCTACAGTTATTTCTAATTTCGCGACACCTCGTTAGAAGACTAGAAGAGAAAGGTGAAATGGAAATTTAGGCTGCCTTGCAATTATTAGGACTTTCAGTTGAGGCTATTTTATAACTTAATCCATGCTGTTAGAACCTTTTCATTCTCTTCCTACAAAGTAGCACATAAAAGAAAGCAGAATCTGTCAGAAAAAGACGAAGAGTCTACAGCTAAACTGGCCGCTCTGTGAGGCTGCAAACATCAGGATGCTAGGCACTAAAGCACTAAACACAAAATAGTGCTGAAAGTAATAGAAATATTTTTGGAGGTATTTGGTTTTAAACCAAAGCATAGGTGCAACAATCTGCAGCTATTTTGATAACTTAATTACTGTTTTAGTCCTTTTTTTTCTGTTTCGAGCTTCCAAAATACATGCATGTAATGCTTTTCGTTGTCACATGACAATAACTGAACATCATTGGACTTTTACATGGTTGGCCAGACAAAGATAAAACATTTGAAGTATTCACCTTGGTATGTTATATTATAACAGGCTTTTTTTTTTCATGAATATCTGTACCAGATTGAAAACTCTGAGCTTCTGGTGGCTCTATGTGAAAGGTCAGGGGATCACCAAAGTCAGCTGAATTTGTCCTCTGGGGATCATGAGTGTCTGTACAAAATTTAGTGGCAAACAGTCCAGAAATTATTGACATATTTCATTCTTGACTAAAGTGGTGGCCTGACCGACATTACCATCCCTAAAGTGCTGCTGAAATGGCTGAAAATCATATTCTTTAACTTGGTGTTTAATATGAGCCTGAATTGAAGCGAACATTATATCTGGTGAAATAATAGGTGCGTTATGAGCTGCAGAACTGCACTTCATTTGCTTTGTAGAGGAGTATTCCATTATAAGCCTGTAGTTGCCATTACTCAAAGTCACCATGCTCATTTGATTACTCCTGTGTGACAGATGGGGCCTCTGTAATAAACAGGAGCTATTATTTATGGAAATGACTTCATGGGCAATTAGCAAGATGTGAGCGTGGGTTGATAGTCATCAAAATAATTTCATTTCTGATTCAGAGTAAACAATAATGTTTTTGCCTTCCCCCCCAAAAATACATGAACTTGGAGTGTCATTGCAGGCTCTTTTGCATACTACATGGATAATTAGACTTGTGTATTATGTGTGTGCATTTCAAAATGATATTGATCTGACAAAGTTCTCTGTAGATATTATGTTCAGCAGCACATCCATTTCTGACCTACAGGCCTTGAATATTAATCAAGTATTTCACACTAATCAGTAAGGTGTAGGCCAAAGGGTGGGAAATTCAACAGATAGAGGAAAATTGGAACATTGAAAAACATAATAGCATACTAAAATGTGATTATGTTGTGAGTATATGTAGATAAATTGCTTTTGGTTTATGCCTATAAAGACTGCTGTGAGTTCAGCTTATGTCTGCACTGGATATACAGTTAAAGATTTCATGGTCTAGGGGAATTTTAGAAAAAACATTTAGCAATCATCTGGGCACCCAGCATGAAAATCAATTTAAGTGTAGATTTTTCAGGTGAACGAACTGTTGTATTCTTGGAAAATACAATGACTGTTTTTAGATTTCACCTTTTAATTCAACATGATATCAGTCTTCCTGTAATAAAACCAAAAGATGGCAAAGTATATACAAGATATATGGAGCAAACAGCAGGACACATATATATATATCCACACAGTAATGCATTGTAACAAGATGGGTCATCACAAATCAGTGAGACATATATTGCAGTATAGATCTCCCTCCCGTGGTATGTCATTTAATTTCTAAATATGCTTTGGTCTAAGTGGGCACAAAGATGATTATCTGCTTCTAATGGTCAGATCAATAATTAAATATTTTTATAATGTGTGTAGAGTTTTAAACCTTGTTTGTGAGGGGGATATTTGTTTTCAGAGAGAGCCAGCTGGCTGCCTGCCTCTCTAAATGAGAACATGTTTTAAACATACTGAGGACTTCACTCACATCTAGTATGGATGCTAACACAGCCAAGTTGTCATTCAACTCTAGTCTAGGTCTGGTAATTACCATCTGCTTTTGTAAAAAGGAGCTTAGCCAAGATTATGATCAGAACAGCTCTGTAGCAACATACCACTCCCCTCAGGACAGAAATGTTTCATCATAGGATAAAGGTGATCACTCAGGACAACTATGTATTGATTTGTAAATGACCCTCTGAGGGGACAAGTGGTCAGAAACTATGCTGGAAAAATGCTGCCCACAGCATAACAGTGCTACTGCATTCCCTCACTGTCGGGGTCAACCAATCAGGCTTGCACTGTTCTCTCGGTGTACGCCACACATGCAGTTGGCCACTTGTTGAAAATATGGTGAAGGATGATTCATCCGACCTCTGATCTCAGGAGACGAGTGTCTATGGCATTTGCACCTCTGAACTCCACTGTGCATTCATCATTGTAATGAGGGGTTTATACGCTGCAACCCTACTATAATATCTCTCTCTATGTAATTGTTGACAGACTGTTCTTGCTGATACAGTCCGCTGACGTCCTGCATTTACATTCTCAGTCGCTTGAGGAAGAGTTGCTCTTCTCTTTTTCCTTATATATTACAGTAATGCTTGAGCATCATGGTTATAAATTGTAGATGTCACACACACACACACAGTCAGTGTTCAGTTTGAGAGATGTTGATGAAGCAGGTTAATGGAGCCTGTTGTTAAAAGTTAGACACTGTTTTTCCAAGCATTGTATAATTTGTATTTTAACCATTCACATTTCATGATTAAATGTAGGGAGGTGGGACTTTAGTTGAGTGGGACTAGTTGTTTGGTTCAGTGGTGTCTTATGATTGATGAATGATGTCTGTGGCCACACCCCCTTTTGTTTTGGGAATTCTGCCAACGTGTGAATAAAACAACAAGGTGAGTTTAAGTAGACATTTTTACCATGTGGATGATTTGTAATAGTTAAAGCTTCGTATAATTTGGACAGTGTGTTGGTTTTTGGTGAGATGGGGTTTATTTGTTTGGCAGTACAAATGTTGATCTGCATTGTAAGATGAATTATCTGTGCAGATAAAACATGTAATTTGGTTTGATGGACAGAGTGTTATTTGTAAATCACCTTAGAGTTTGTGAATGGAGGTTGAGAATGTTTTAGTGATTAAAAGCAATTTTACAATGGTTGTGGCTTTTTGATGTACACGGGTGTTATTAAAACGCATTTAAACAGTTCTAGCTGTGGTGTAGTTGAAATATGATGCAAAACAGAGTTTTGTTGCAGTCTTTTTTACCTGTTTTTCTGAACTTTTTATATGTACTGTGTTTTTATTGCTGGAGCACAACAGAGCTCTGGTGCTGTGTTTTCTACATTTCTATTGTGTTTGTGTGCTCTTTACATGTCAAAATCCTTTGCTTTCTCTACTTTCTCTACTATCTCTATTAACTATAACTATTTCAAATCATATCAATCATGTTCATCACCACTTACCCACAGACGTAACGCAAAAATACATAACACATTATAGATTATATGTCATAAATCCATGCTTTGATTCTATAGCAGTAACACCTACATATATGTCATACTTTATTCAAAGTAAGGTTTTCTTTCCTACATTAGAGCAGCATTTCCACGAATGCCATATCTCATTCTAACTAGATATGTTGATAACACAATATTTAAGAAATTATGCTGAAATATAGGTTTTGCTTTACCTTTACATCTCTTCAAAAAGCAAAAGGCACTGGTTATGGTACACCTAGTACACTAGGGTGGGGTTCAATTCCCTGCAGTGCCCTGCTAATAGATTGATGATGTAAGATCCACACAAAATCCTAAATCTACACAGCTTGTCATGACAACTCCATGTTAACACATCTATGTAGAATGTATTTATTTCCATTATAGAGCTTACATGGCATACTGATATAAAAATACACACGTTTCCTATTCCCAGTAGTTGGCACTTTTTGTGTTCATGATATCAGTACATCAATCTGTTCTGAATCACATGATTAACATGACTGTAACGTTTGATCCACATTGGATGAAGTATGTGGGAGATATAGGCACAAATACATCCATTTTTTGTGTGTTGGCAAAGGGTCAATTTCTCAACATTGTACATGATTTATTCATCATCAACTACTTTTCAATATGATCAACATTATTAGTAAATTATTATTATTATTATTATATATTATTATAGATGTGTTAAAAAATGGACTGTACCACCATTTGTTTATTCATTTTTAACAGATGATTTGTAAAGCATTCATAAAAAATCTTTATATGATTTGAAGATGATATTGTGTCCCTTAGTCTAAAGTGAAGACCATTCATTATTTACATTATTTTGAAACCTTACAACCATATGACATGTTTTATGCCATTCTGAGGTCTAACTAAAATTCCACTTTTTTGGGTAATATTTTGAAGCCTTACTATACTATGAAGTTTTTTATGACATTTTGAGGTCAAAAAAATTTTTGACTTTTTTTTGGCATTTTTTGACGCCTTACGGCCGTATGACGTTTTTTATGACATTTTGAGGTCAAAAAAATTTTTGACTTTTTTTGTCCGATTTTGACGCCTTACTATACTATGACGTTTTTTATGACATTTTGAGGTCGAAAAAAATTTTGACTTTTTTTGGCCGATTTTGACGCCTTACTATACTATGACATTTTTTATGACATTTTGAGGTAAAAAAAAATGTTGACTTTTTTTGGCATTTTTTGAGGCCTTAGGGCCGTATGACGTTTTTTTATGACATTTTGAGGTTGAAAATAATTTTGACTTTTTTTGCACGAAAAAAAAACGCCTTACTATACTATGACGTTTTTATGACATTTTGAGGTCGAAAAAAATTTTGACTTTTTTTGCCCGAAAAAAACGCCTTACTATACTATGAGGTTTTTTATGACATTTTGAGGTCGAAAAATTTTTTGACTTTTTTTGTCTGAAAAAAACGCCTTAATATACTATGACGTTTTTTATGACATTTTGAGGTCGAAAAATTTTTTGACTTTTTTTGTCCGATTTTGACGCCTTACTATACTATGACGTTTTTTATGACATTCTGAGGTCAAAAAATTTTTTGACTTTTTTGCGCCCGGAAAAAACGCCTTACTATACTATGAGGTTTTTTATGACATTTTGAGGTCAAAAAAAATTTTGACTTTTTTTGTCCGATTTTGACGCCTTACTATACTATGAGGTTTTTTATGACATTTTGAGGTCGAAAATTTTTTTGACTTTTTTTGTCGGAAAAAAACGCCTTCCTATACTATGATGTTTTTTATGACATTTTGAGGTCGAAAAAAATTTTGACTTTTTTTGTCCGAAAAAAACGCCTTACTATACTATGACGTTTTTTATGACATTTTGAGGTCGAAAATTTTTTTGACTTTTTTTGGCCGATTTTGACGTCTTCCTATACTATGACATTTTTTATGACATTTTGAGGTCGAAAAAAAAATTGATTTTTTTTGTCCGATTTTGACGCCTTACTATACTATGACGTTTTTTATAACATTTTGAGGTCGAAAAAAATTTTGACTTTTTTTGCCCGAAAAAAACGCCTTACTATACTATGGCGTTTTTTATGACATGTTGAGGTCGAAAAAATTTTTGACTTTTTTTGCCCGAAAAAAACGGCTTACTATACAATGACGTTTTTTATGACATTTTGAGGTCGAAAAAAATTTTGACTTTTTTTGTCCGATTTTGACGCCTTACTATACTATGAGGTTTTTTATGACATTTTGAGGTCGAAAAAATGTTTGACTTTTTTTGCCCGAAAAAACGCCTTACTATAGTATGACGTTTTTATGACATTTTGAGGTCGAAAAAAATTTTGACTTTTTTTGCCCGAAAAAAACGCCTTACTATACTATGACGTTTTTTATGACATGTTGAGGTCGAAAAAAATTTTGACTTTTTTTGCCCGAAAAAAACGCCTTACTATACAATGACGTTTTTTATGACATTTTGAGGTCGAAAAAATGTTTGACTTTTTTTGCCCGAAAAAAACGCCTTACTATAGTATGACGTTTTTATGACATTTTGAGATCGAAAAAATTTTTGCCTTTTTTTGTCCGATTTTGACGCCTTACTATACTATGAGGTTTTTTATGACATTTTGAGGTCGGAAAAATTTTTGACTTTTTTTGTCCGATTTTGACGTCTTACTATACTATGACGTTTTTTATGACATTTTGAGGTCGAAAAAAATTTTGACTTTTTTTGTCCGATTTTGACGCCTTACTATACTATGACGTTTTTTATGACATTTTGAGGTCGAAAAAAATTTTGACTTTTTTTGTCCGATTTTGACGCCTTACAATACTATGAGGTTTTTTATGACGTTTTGAGGTCGAAAAATTTTTTGACTATTTTTGCCCGAAAAAAACGCCTTCCTATACTATGATGTTTTTTATGACATTTTGAGGTCGAAAAAAATTTTGACTTTTTTTGTCCGATTTTGACGCCTTACTATACTATGACGTTTTTTATGACATTTTGAGGTCGAAAAAATGTTTGACTTTTTTTGCCCGAAAAAAACGCCTTACTATAGTATGACGTTTTTATGACATTTTGAGGTCGAAAAAAATTTTGACTTTTTTTGCCCGAAAAAAACGCCTTACTATACTATGACGTTTTTTATGACATTTTGAGGTCGAAAAAAAATTTGACTTTTTTTGCCCGAAAAAAACGCCTTACTATACAATGACGTTTTTTATGACATTTTGAGGTCGAAAAAATGTTTGACTTTTTTTGCCCGAAAAAAACGCCTTACTATACTATGAGGTTTTTTATGACATTTTGAGGTCGGAAAAATTTTTGACTTTTTTTGTCCGATTTTGACGTCTTACTATACTATGACGTTTTTTATGACATTTTGAGGTCGAAAAAAATTTTGATTTTTTTTGTCCGATTTTGACGCCTTACTATACTATGACGTTTTTTATGACATTTTGAGGTCGAAAAAAATTTTGACTTTTTTTGTCCGATTTTGACGCCTTACAATACTATGAGGTTTTTTATGACGTTTTGAGGTCGAAAAATTTTTTGACTATTTTTGTCTGAAAAAAACGCCTTCCAATACTACGACGTTTTTTATGACATTTTGAGGTCGAAAAAAATGTTGACTTTTTTTGTCCGAAAAAAACGCCTTACTATACTATGACGTTTTTTATGACATTTTGAGGTCGAAAAAATGTTGACTTTTTTTGTCCGATTTTGACGTCTTACTATACTATGACGTTTTTTATGACATTTTGAGGTTGAAAAAAAATTTGATTTTTTTTGTCCGATTTTGACGCCTTACTATACTATGACGTTTTTTATGACATTTTGAGGTCGAAAAAAATGTTTGACTTTTTTTGCCCGAAAAAAACGCCTTACTATACTATGAGGTTTTTTATGACATTTTGAGGTCGAAAAAAATTTTGACTTTTTTTGTCCGATTTTGACGCCTTACTATACTATGAGGTTTTTTATGACATTTTGCGGTCGAAAAGAATTTTGACTTTTTTTGTCCGATTTTGACGCCTTAGTATACTATGAGGTTTTTTATGACATTTTGCGGTCGAAAAAAATTTTGACTTTTTTTGTCCGATTTTGACGCCTTAGTATACTATGAGGTTTTTTATGACATTTTGAGGTCGGAAAAATTTTTGACTTTTTTTGGCCTATTTTGACGTCTTACTATACTATGACGTTTTTTATGACATTTTGAGGTCGAAAAAATTTTTGACTTTTTTTGTCCGATTTTGACGCCTTACAATACTATGAGGTTTTTTATGACGTTTTGAGGTCGAAAAATTTTTTGACTTTTTTTGTCTGAAAAAAACGCCTTCCAATACTATGACGTTTTTTATGACATTTTGAGGTCGAAAAAAAATTTGACTTTTTTTGTCCGAAAAAAACGCCTTACTATACTATGACGTTTTTTATGACATTTTGAGGTCGAAAAAATTTTTGACTTTTTTTGTCCGATTTTGACGTCTTACTATACTATGACGTTTTTTATGACATTTTGAGGTCGAAAAAATTTTTGACTTTTTTTGTCCGATTTTGACGCCTTACAATACTATGACGTTTTTTATGACGTTTTGAGGTCGAAAAATTGTTTGACTTTTTTTGTCTGAAAAAAACGCCTTCCAATACTATGACGTTTTTTATGACATTTTGAGGTCGAAAAAAATTGTGACTTTTTTTGTCCGAAAAAAAACGCCTTACTATACTATGACGTTTTTTATGACATTTTGAGGTCGAAAAAATTTTTGACTTTTTTTGTCCGATTTTGACGTCTTACTATACTATGACGTTTTTTATGACATTTTGAGGTCGAAAAAAAATTTGATTTTTTTTGTCCGATTTTGACACCTTACTATACTATGACGTTTTTTATGACATTTTGAGGTCGAAAAAAATGTTTGACTTCTTTTGCCCGAAAAAAACGCCTTACTATACTATGAGGTTTTTTATGACATTTTGAGGTTGAAAAAAATTTTGACTTTCTTTGCCCGAAAAAAAAGCCTTACTATACTATGAGGTTTTTTTATGACATTTTAAGGTCGAAAAAAATTTTGACTTTTATTGTCCGATTTTGACGGCTAACTATACTATGACGTTTTTCATGACATTTTGAGGTTGAAAAATTTTTTGACTTTTTTTGTCCGAAAAAAACGCCTTGCTATACTATGACGTTTTTTATGACATTTTGAGGTCGAAAAATTTTTTGACTTTTTTTGCCCAAAAAAAAACGCCTTACTATACTATGACGTTTTTTATGACATTTTGAGGTCGAAAAAAATTTTGACTTTTTTTGTCCGATTTTGACGCCTTACTATACTATGACGTTTTTTATGACATTTTGAGGTCGAAATTTTTTTTGACTTTTTTTGTCGGAAAAAAACGCCTTACTATACTATGACGTTTTTTATGACATTTTGAGGTCGAAAAAAATTTGGACTTTTTTTGTCGGAAAAAAACGCCTTACTATACTATGACGTTTTTTATGACATTTTGAGGTCGAAAATTTTTTTGACTTTTTTTGCCCAAAAAAAACGCCTTACTATACTATGACGTTTTTTATGACATTTTGAGGTCGAAAAAAATTTGGACTTTTTTTGCCCGAAAAAAACGCCTTACTATACTATGAGGTTTTTTATGACATTTTGAGGTCGAAAAAAATTTTGACTTTTTTTGTCCGATTTTGACGCCTTACTATACTATGACGTTTTTTATGACATTTTGAGGTCGAAATTTTTTTTGACTTTTTTTGCCCAAAAAAAACGCCTTACTATACTATGACGTTTTTTATGACATTTTGAGGTCGAAAAAAATTTTGACTTTTTTTGTCCGATTTTGACGCCTTACTATACTATGACGTTTTTTATGACATTTTGAGGTCGAAAAAATTTTTGACTTTTTTTGTTAGAAAAAAACGCCTTACTATACTATGACGTTTTTTATGACATTTTGAGGTCGAAAATTTTTTTGACTTTTTTTGCCCGAAAAAAACGCCTTACTATACTATGACGTTTTTTATGACATTTTGAGGTCAAAAAAAATGTTGACTTTTTTTGTCCGATTTTGACGCCTTACTATACTATGACGTTTTTTATGACATTTTAAAGACGAAAAAATTTTTGACTTTTTTTGTCCGATTTTGACGCCTTACTATACTATGAGGTTTTTTATGACATTTTGAGGTCGAAAAAATTTTGACTTTTATTGTCTGATTTTGACGCCTTACTATACTATGACGTTTTTTATGACATTTTGAGGTCAAAAAAATGTTTGACTTTTTTTGCCCGAAAAAAACGCCTTACTATACTATGACGTTTTTTATGACATTTTGAGGTCGAAAATTTTTTTGACTTTTTTTGCCCAAAAAAAACCGCCTTACTATACTATGACGTTTTTTATGACATTTTGAGGTCGAAAAAAATTTTGACTTTTTTTGTCCGATTTTGACGCCTTACTATACTATGACGTTTTTTATGACATTTTGAGGTCGAAAAAATGTTTGACTTTTTTTGTCCGATTTTGACGCCTTACTATACTATGACGTTTTTTATGACATTTTGAGGTCGAAAAAATTTTTGACTTTTTTTGTCCGAAAAAAACGCCTTACTATACTATGACGTTTTTTATGACATTTTAAGGTCGAAAAAAATGTTGACTTTTTTTGTCCGAAAAAAACGCCTTACTATACTATGACGTTTTTTATGACATTTTGAGGTCGAAAAAAATTTTGACTTTTTTTGTCCGATTTTGACGCCTTACTATACTATGACGTTTTTTATGACATTTTAAGGTCGAAAAAAATTTTGACCTTTTTTGTCGGAAAAAAACGCCTTACTATACTATGACGTTTTTTATGACATTTTGAGGTCGAAAAAAATTTTGACTTTTTTTGTCCGATTTTGACGCCTTACTATACTATGACGTTTTTTATGACATTTTAAGGTCGAAAAAAATGTTGACTTTTTTTTCACAAAAAAAACGCCTTACTATACTATGACGTTTTTTATGACATTTTGAGGTCGAAAAAATTTTTGACTTTTTTTGTCCGATTTTGACGCCTTACTATACTATGAGGTTTTTTATGACATTTTGAGGTCGAAAAAAATTTTGACTTTTTTTGTCCGATTTTGACGCCTTACTATACTATGACGTTTTTTATGACATTTTAAGGTCGAAAAAAATTTTGACTTTTTTTGCCCGAAAAAAACGCCTTACTATACAATGACGTTTTTTATGACATTTTGAGGTCGAAAAAATGTTTGACTTTTTTTGCCCGAAAAAAACGCCTTACTATAGTATGACGTTTTTATGACATTTTGAGGTCGAAAAAAATTTTGACTTTTTTTGTCCGATTTTGACGCCTTACTATACTATGACGTTTTTTATGACATTTTGAGGTCGAAATTTTTTTTGACTTTTTTTGTCGGAAAAAAACGCCTTACTATACTATGACGTTTTTTATGACATTTTGAGGTCGAAAAAAATTTGGACTTTTTTTGTCGGAAAAAAACGCCTTACTATACTATGACGTTTTTTATGACATTTTGAGGTCGAAAATTTTTTTGACTTTTTTTGCCCAAAAAAAACGCCTTACTATACTATGACGTTTTTTATGACATTTTGAGGTCGAAAAAAATTTGGACTTTTTTTGCCCGAAAAAAACGCCTTACTATACTATGAGGTTTTTTATGACATTTTGAGGTCGAAAAAAATTTTGACTTTTTTTGTCCGATTTTGACGCCTTACTATACTATGACGTTTTTTATGACATTTTGAGGTCGAAATTTTTTTTGACTTTTTTTGCCCAAAAAAAACGCCTTACTATACTATGACGTTTTTTATGACATTTTGAGGTCGAAAAAAATTTTGACTTTTTTTGTCCGATTTTGACGCCTTACTATACTATGACGTTTTTTATGACATTTTGAGGTCGAAAAAATTTTTGACTTTTTTTGTTAGAAAAAAACGCCTTACTATACTATGACGTTTTTTATGACATTTTGAGGTCGAAAATTTTTTTGACTTTTTTTGCCCGAAAAAAACGCCTTACTATACTATGACGTTTTTTATGACATTTTGAGGTCAAAAAAAATGTTGACTTTTTTTGTCCGATTTTGACGCCTTACTATACTATGACGTTTTTTATGACATTTTAAAGACGAAAAAATTTTTGACTTTTTTTGTCCGATTTTGACGCCTTACTATACTATGAGGTTTTTTATGACATTTTGAGGTCGAAAAAATTTTGACTTTTATTGTCTGATTTTGACGCCTTACTATACTATGACGTTTTTTATGACATTTTGAGGTCAAAAAAATGTTTGACTTTTTTTGCCCGAAAAAAACGCCTTACTATACTATGACGTTTTTTATGACATTTTGAGGTCGAAAATTTTTTTGACTTTTTTTGCCCAAAAAAAACCGCCTTACTATACTATGACGTTTTTTATGACATTTTGAGGTCGAAAAAAATTTTGACTTTTTTTGTCCGATTTTGACGCCTTACTATACTATGACGTTTTTTATGACATTTTGAGGTCGAAAAAATGTTTGACTTTTTTTGTCCGATTTTGACGCCTTACTATACTATGACGTTTTTTATGACATTTTGAGGTCGAAAAAATTTTTGACTTTTTTTGTCCGAAAAAAACGCCTTACTATACTATGACGTTTTTTATGACATTTTAAGGTCGAAAAAAATGTTGACTTTTTTTGTCCGAAAAAAACGCCTTACTATACTATGACGTTTTTTATGACATTTTGAGGTCGAAAAAAATTTTGACTTTTTTTGTCCGATTTTGACGCCTTACTATACTATGACGTTTTTTATGACATTTTAAGGTCGAAAAAAATTTTGACCTTTTTTGTCGGAAAAAAACGCCTTACTATACTATGACGTTTTTTATGACATTTTGAGGTCGAAAAAAATTTTGACTTTTTTTGTCCGATTTTGACGCCTTACTATACTATGACGTTTTTTATGACATTTTAAGGTCGAAAAAAATGTTGACTTTTTTTTCACAAAAAAAACGCCTTACTATACTATGACGTTTTTTATGACATTTTGAGGTCGAAAAAATTTTTGACTTTTTTTGTCCGATTTTGACGCCTTACTATACTATGAGGTTTTTTATGACATTTTGAGGTCGAAAAAAATTTTGACTTTTTTTGTCCGATTTTGACGCCTTACTATACTATGACGTTTTTTATGACATTTTAAGGTCGAAAAAAATTTTGACCTTTTTTGTCGGAAAAAAACGCCTTACTATACTATGACGTTTTTTATGACATTTTGAGGTCGAAAAAAATTTTGACTTTTTTTGTCCGATTTTGACGCCTTACTATACTATGACGTTTTTTATGACATTTTAAGGTCGAAAAAAATTTTGACTTTTTTTTCACAAAAAAAACGCCTTACTATACTATGACGTTTTTTATGACATTTTGAGGTCGAAAAAATTTTTGACTTTTTTTGTCCGATTTTGACGCCTTACTATACTATGAGGTTTTTTATGACATTTTGAGGTCGAAAAAAATTTTGACTTTTTTTGGCCGATTTTGACGCCTTACTATACTATGACGTTTTTTATGACATTTTGAGGTCGAAAAAAATTGTGACTTTTTTTGTCCGATTTTGACGCCTTACTATACTATGACGTTTTTTATGACATTTTAAGGTCGAAAAAAATTTTGACTTTTTTTGTCCGAAAAAAACGCCTTACTATACTATGACGTTTTTTATGACATTTTGAGGTCGAAAAAAATTTTGACTTTTTTTGTCCGATTTTGACGCCTTACTATACTATGAGGTTTTTTATGACATTTTGAGGTCGAAAAAAATTTTGACTTTTTTTGTCCGAAAAAAAACGCCTTACTATACTATGACGTTTTTTATGACATTTTGAGGTCGAAAAAAATTTGGACTTTTTTTGTCGGAAAAAAACGCCTTACTATACTATGACGTTTTTTATGACATTTTGAGGTCGAAAATTTTTTTGACTTTTTTTGCCCAAAAAAAACGGCTTACTATACTATGACGTTTTTTATGACATTTTGAGGTCGAAAAAAATTTGACTTTTTTTGCCCGAAAAAAACGCCTTACTATACTATGAGGTTTTTTATGACATTTTGAGGTCGAAAATTTTTTTGACTTTTTTTGCCCAAAAAAAACGCCTTACTATACTATGACGTTTTTTATGACATTTTGAGGTCGAATATTTTTTTGACTTTTTTTGCCCAAAAAAAACGCCTTACTATACTATGACGTTTTTTATGACATTTTGAGGTCGAAAAAAATTTTGACTTTTTTTGTCCGATTTTGACGCCTTACTATACTATGACGTTTTTTATGACATTTTGAGGTCGAAAAAATTTTTGACTTTTTTTGTTAGAAAAAAACGCCTTACTATACTATGACGTTTTTTATGACATTTTGAGGTCGAAAATTTTTTTGACTTTTTTTGCCCGAAAAAAACGCCTTACTATACTATGACGTTTTTTATGACATTTTGAGGTCAAAAAAAATGTTGACTTTTTTTGTCCGATTTTGACGCCTTACTATACTATGACGTTTTTTATGACATTTTAAAGACGAAAAAATTTTTGACTTTTTTTGTCCGATTTTGACGCCTTACTATACTATGAGGTTTTTTATGACATTTTGAGGTCGAAAAAATTTTGACTTTTATTGTCTGATTTTGACGCCTTACTATACTATGACGTTTTTTATGACATTTTGAGGTCAAAAAAATGTTTGACTTTTTTTGCCCGAAAAAAACGCCTTACTATACTATGACGTTTTTTATGACATTTTGAGGTCGAAAATTTTTTTGACTTTTCTTGCCCAAAAAAAACCGCCTTACTATACTATGACGTTTTTTATGACATTTTGAGGTCGAAAAAAATTTTGACTTTTTTTGTCCGATTTTGACGCCTTACTATACTATGACGTTTTTTATGACATTTTGAGGTCAAAAAAAATGTTGACTTTTTTTGTCCGATTTTGACGCCTTACTATACTATGAGGTTTTTTATGACATTTTGAGGTCGAAAAAATTTTGACTTTTATTGTCCGATTTTGACGCCTTACTATACTATGACGTTTTTTATGACATTTTGAGGTCAAAAAAATGTTTGACTTTTTTTGCCCGAAAAAAACGCCTTACTATACTATGACGTTTTTTATGACATTTTGAGGTCGAAAATTTTTTTGACTTTTTTTGCCCAAAAAAAACCGCCTTACTATACTATGACGTTTTTTATGACATTTTGAGGTCGAAAAAAATTTTGACTTTTTTTGTCCGATTTTGACGCCTTACTATACTATGACGTTTTTTATGACATTTTGAGGTCGAAAAAATGTTTGACTTTTTTTGTCCGATTTTGACGCCTTACTATACTATGATGTTTTTTATGACATTTTGAGGTCGAAAAAATTTTTGACTTTTTTTGTCCGAAAAAAACGCCTTACTATACTATGACGTTTTTTATGACATTTTAAGGTCGAAAAAAATGTTGACTTTTTTTGTCCGAAAAAAACGCCTTACTATACTATGACGTTTTTTATGACATTTTGAGGTCGAAAAAAATTTTGACTTTTTTTGTCCGATTTTGACGCCTTACTATACTATGACGTTTTTTATGACATTTTAAGGTCGAAAAAAATTTTGACCTTTTTTGTCGGAAAAAAACGCCTTACTATACTATGAGGTTTTTTATGACATTTTGAGGTCGAAAAAATTTTTGACTTTTTTTGTCCGATTTTGACGCCTTACTATACTATGACGTTTTTTATGACATTTTAAGGTCGAAAAAAATGTTGACTTTTTTTTCACAAAAAAAACGCCTTACTATACTATGACGTTTTTTATGACATTTTGAGGTCGAAAAAATTTTTGACTTTTTTTGTCCGATTTTGACGCCTTACTATACTATGAGGTTTTTTATGACATTTTGAGGTCGAAAAAAATTTTGACTTTTTTTGGCCGATTTTGACGCCTTACTATACTATGACGTTTTTTATGACATTTTGAGGTCGAAAAAATGTTTGACTTTTTTTGTCCGATTTTGACGCCTTACTATACTATAACGTTTTTTATGACATTTTGAGGTCGAAAAAAATTGTGACTTTTTTTGTCCGATTTTGACGCCTTACTATACTATGACGTTTTTTATGACATTTTAAGGTCGAAAAAAATTTTGACTTTTTTTGTCCGAAAAAAACGCCTTACTATACTATGACGTTTTTTATGACATTTTGAGGTCGAAAAAAATTTTGACTTTTTTTGTCCGATTTTGACGCCTTACTATACTATGAGGTTTTTTATGACATTTTGAGGTCGAAAAAAATTTTGACTTTTTTTGTCCGAAAAAAAACGCCTTACTATACTATGACGTTTTTTATGACATTTTAAGGTCGAAAAAAATGTTGACTTTTTTTGTCCGAAAAAAACGCCTTACTATACTATGACGTTTTTTATGACATTTTGAGGTCGAAAAAAATTTTGACTTTTTTTGTCCGATTTTGACGCCTTACTATACTATGACGTTTTTTATGACATTTTGAGGTCGAAAAAATGTTTGACTTTTTTTGTCCGATTTTGACGCCTTACTATACTATGACATTTTTTATGACATTTTGAGGCCGAAAAAAATTTTGACTTTTTTTGTCTGAAAAAAACGCCTTATTATACTATGAAGTTTTTTATGACATTTTGAGGTCGAAAATTTTTTTGACTTTTTTTGTCCAATTTTGACACCTTACTATACTATGAGGTTTTTTATGACATTTTGAGATCGAAAAATTTTTTGACTTTTTTTGTCCGATTTTGACGCCTTACTATACTATGACGTTTTTTATGACATTTTGAGGTCGAAAAAAATTTTGACTTTTTTTGTCCGAAAAAAACGCCTTACTATACTATGACGTTTTTTATGACATTTTGACGTCGAAAAAAATTTTGACTTTTTTTGTCCGATTTTGACGCCTTACTATACTATGAGGTTTTTTATGACATTTTGAGGTCGAAAAAATGTTTGACTTTTTTTGCCCGAAAAAAACGCCTTACTATACTATGACGTTTTTTATGACATTTTGAGGTCGAAAAAAATTTTGACTTTTTTTGTCTGATTTTGACGCCTTACTATACTATGACGTTTTTTATGACATTTTGAGGTCGAAAAAAATTTTGACTTTTTTTGTCCGATTTTGACGCCTTACTATACTATGACGTTTTTTATGACATTTTGAGGTCGAAAAAAATTTTGACTTTTTTTGTCCGAAAAAAACGCCTTACTATACTATGACGTTTTTTATGACATTTTGAGGTCGAAAAAAATTTTGATTTTTTTTGTCCGATTTTGACGCCTTACTATACTATGACGTTTTTTATGACATTTTGAGGTCGAAAAAAATTTTGACTTTTTTTGTCCGATTTTGACGCCTTACTATACTATGACGTTTTTTATGACATTTTGAGGTCGAAAAAAATTTTGACTTTTATTGTCCGATTTTGACGCCTTACTATACTATGACGTTTTTTATGACATTTTGAGGTCGAAAAATTTTTTGACTTTTTTTGTCTGAAAAAAACGCCTTACTATACTATGACGTTTTTTATGACATTTTGAAGTCAAAAAAAATGTTGACTTTTTTTGTCCGATTCTGACGCCTTACTATACTATGACGTTTTTTATGACATTTTAAGGACGAAAAATTTTTTGACTTTTTTTGTCCGATTTTGACGCCTTACTATACTATGACGTTTTTTATGACATTTTGAGGTCGAAAAAAATTTTGACTTTTTTTGTCCGATTTTGACGCCTTACTATACTATGACGTTTTTTATGACATTTTAAGGTCGAAAAAAATGTTGACTTTTTTTGTCCGATTTTGACGCCTTACTATACTATGAGGTTTTTTATGACATTTTGAGGTCGAAAAAATGTTTGACTTTTTTTGTCCGATTTTGACGCCTTACTATACTATGACGTTTTTTATGACATTTTGAGGTCGAAAAAAATTGTGACTTTTTTTGTCCGAAAAAAACGCCTTACTATACTATGACGTTTTTTATGACATTTTGAGGTCGAAAATTTTTTCGACTTTTTTTGTCCGAAAAAAACGCCTTACTATACTATGACGTTTTTTATGACATTTTGAGGTCGAAAATTTTTTTGACTTTTTTTGTCCGATTTTGACGCCTTACTATACTATGAGGTTTTTTATGACATTTTGAGGTCGAAAAAAAATTTGACTTTTTTTGTCCGATTTTGACGCCTTACTATACTATGACGTTTTTTATGACATTTTAAGGTCGAAAAAAATGTTGACTTTTTTTGTCGGAAAAAAACGCCTTACTATACTATGACGTTTTTTATGACATTTTGAGGTCGAAAAAAATTTTGACTTTTTTTGTCCGATTTTGACGCCTTACTATACTATGACGTTTTTTATGACATTTTGAGGTCGAAAAAATGTTTGACTTTTTTTGTCCGATTTTGACGCCTTACTATACTATGACGTTTTTTATGACATTTTAAGGTCGAAAAAAATGTTGACTTTTTTTGTCGGAAAAAAACGCCTTACTATACTATGACGTTTTTTATGACATTTTGAGGTCGAAAAAATTTTTGACTTTTTTTGTCCGATTTTGACGCCTTACTATACTATGACATTTTTTATGACATTTTGAGGTCGAAAAAATGTTTGACTTTTTTTGTCCGATTTTGACGCCTTACTATACTATGAGGTTTTTTATGACATTTTGAGGTCGAAAAAAATTTGGACTTTTTTTGTCGGAAAAAAACGCCTTACTATACTATGACGTTTTTTATGACATTTCGACGTCGAAAAAAATTTTGACTTTTTTTGTCCGATTTTGACGCCTTACTATACTATGAGGTTTTTCATGACATTTTGAGGTCGAAAAAAATTTGACTTTTTTTGCCCGAAAAAAACGCCTTACTATACTATGACGTTTTTTATGACATTTTGAGGTCGAAAAAAATTGTGACTTTTTTTGTCCGAAAAAAACGCCTTGCTATACTATGACGTTTTTTATGACATTTTGAGGTCGAAAAAAATTTTGACTTTTTTTGTCCGATTTTGATGCCTTACTATACTATGACGTTTTTTATTACATTTTGAGGTCGAAAAAAATTTTGACTTTTTTTGTCCGAAAAAAACGCCTTGCTATACTATGACGTTTTTTATGACATTTTGAGGTCGAAAAAAATTTTGACTTTTTTTGTCCGATTTTGACGCCTTACTATACTATGACGTTTTTTATTACATTTTGAGGTCGAAAAAATTTTTGACTTTTTTTGTCCGATTTTGACGCCTTACTATACTATGACGTTTTTTTATGACATTTTGAGGTCGAAAAAAATTGTGACTTTTTTTGCCCGAAAAAAACGCCTTGCTATACTATGACGTTTTTTATGACATTTTGAGGTCGAAAAAATTTTGACTTTTTTTGTCCGATTTTGACGCCTTACTATACTATGACGTTTTTTATTACATTTTGAGGTCGAAAAATTTTTTGACTTTTTTTGTCCGATTTTGACGCCTTACTATACTATGACGTTTTTTATGACATTTTGAGGTCGAAAAAAATTTTGACTTTTTTTGCCCAAAAAAAACGCCTTACTATACTATGAGGTTTTTTATGACATTTTGAGGTCGAAAAAAATTGTGACTTTTTTTGTCCGAAAAAAACGCCTTGCTATACTATGACGTTTTTTATGACATTTTGAGGTCGAAAAAAATTTTGACTTTTTTTGTCCGATTTTGATGCCTTACTATACTATGACGTTTTTTATTACATTTTGAGGTCGAAAAAAATTTTGACTTTTTTTGTCCGAAAAAAACGCCTTGCTATACTATGACGTTTTTTATGACATTTTGAGGTCGAAAAAAATTTTGACTTTTTTTGTCCGATTTTGACGCCTTACTATACTATGAGGTTTTTTATGACATTTTGAGGTCGAAAATTTTTTTGACTTTTTTTGTCCGATTTTGACGCCTTACTATACTATGACGTTTTTTATGACATTTTGAGGTCGAAAAAAATTTTGACTTTTTTTGTCCGATTTTGACGACTTACTATACTATGAGGTTTTTTATGACATTTTGAGGTCGAAAAAATGTTTGACTTTTTTTGCCCGAAAAAAACGCCTTACTATACTATGACGTTTTTTATGACATTTTGAGGTCGAAAAAAATTGTGACTTTTTTTGTCCGAAAAAAACGCCTTGCTATACTATGACGTTTTTTATGACATTTTGAGGTCGAAAAAAATTTTGACTTTTTTTGTCCGATTTTGACGCCTTACTATACTATGACGTTTTTTATTACATTTTGAGGTCGAAAAAATTTTTGACTTTTTTTGTCCGATTTTGACGCCTTACTATACTATGACGTTTTTTATGACATTTTGAGGTCGAAAAAAATTGTGACTTTTTTTGTCCGAAAAAAACGCCTTGCTATACTATGACGTTTTTTATGACATTTTGAGGTCGAAAAAAATTTTGACTTTTTTTGTCCGATTTTGACGCCTTACTATACTATGACGTTTTTTATGACATTTTGAGGTCGAAAAAAATTTTGACTTTTTTTGCCCGAAAAAAACGCCTTACTATACTATGAGGTTTTTTATGACATTTTGAGGTCGAAAAAAATGTTGACTTTTTTTGTCCGATTTTGACGCCATACTATACTATGACGTTTTTCATGACATTTTGAGGTCGAAAAAAATTTTGACTTTTTTTGTCCGAAAAAAACGCCTTACTATACTATGAGGTTTTTTATGACATTTTGAGGTCGAAAAAAATTTTGACTTTTTTTGTCCGATTTTGACGCCTTACTATACTATGACGTTTTTTATGACATTTTAAGGTCGAAAAAAAATTTGACTTTTTTTGCACAAAAAAAACGCCTTACTATACTATGACGTTTTTTATGACATTTTGAGGTCGAAAAAATTTTTGACTTTTTTTGTCCGATTTTGACGCCTTACTATACTATGAGGTTTTTTATGACATTTTGAGGTCGAAAAAAATTTTGACTTTTTTTGTCCGATTTTGACGCCTTACTATACTATGACGTTTTTTATGACATTTTGAGGTCGAAAAAATGTTTGACTTTTTTTGCCCGAAAAAAACGCCTTGCTATACTATGACGTTTTTTATGACATTTTGAGGTCGAAAAAAATTGTGACTTTTTTTGTCCGATTTTGACGCCTTACTATACTATGACGTTTTTTATGACATTTTAAGGTCGAAAAAAATGTTGACTTTTTTTGTCGGAAAAAAACGCCTTACTATACTATGACGTTTTTTATGACATTTTGAGGTCGAAAAAAATTTTGACTTTTTTTGTCCGATTTTGACGCCTTACTATACTATGACATTTTTTATGACATTTTGAGGTCGAAAAAATGTTTGACTTTTTTTGTCCGATTTTGACGCCTTACTATACTATGACGTTTTTTATGACATTTTGAGGTCGAAAAAAATTTGGACTTTTTTTGTCCGAAAAAAACGCCTTACTATACTATGACGTTTTTTATGACATTTTGAGGTCGAAATTTTTTTTGACTTTTTTTGTCCGAAAAAAACGCCTTACTATACTATGACGTTTTTTATGACATTTCGAGGTCGAAAATTTTTTTGACTTTTTTTGTCCGATTTTGACGCCTTACTATACTATGAGGTTTTTTATGACATTTTGAGGTCGAAAAATTTTTTGACTTTTTTTGTCCGATTTTGACGCCTTACTATACTATGACGTTTTTTATGACATTTTGAGGTCGAAAAAAATTTTGACTTTTTTTGTCGGAAAAAAACGCCTTACTATACTATGACGTTTTTTATGACATTTCGACGTCGAAAAAAATTTTGACTTTTTTTGTCCGATTTTGACGCCTTACTATACTATGAGGTTTTTCATGACATTTTGAGGTCGAAAAAAATTTGACTTTTTTTGCCCGAAAAAAACGCCTTACTATACTATGAGGTTTTTTATGACATTTTGAGGTCGAAAAAAATTGTGACTTTTTTTGTCCGAAAAAAACGCCTTGCTATACTATGACGTTTTTTATGACATTTTGAGGTCGAAAAAAATTTTGACTTTTTTTGTCCGATTTTGATGCCTTACTATACTATGACGTTTTTTATGACATTTTGAGGTCGAAAAAAATTTTGACTTTTTTTGTCCGAAAAAAACGCCTTGCTATACTATGACGTTTTTTATGACATTTTGAGGTCGAAAAAAATTTTGACTTTTTTTGTCCGATTTTGACGCCTTACTATACTATGACGTTTTTTATTACATTTTGAGGTCGAAAAAATTTTTGACTTTTTTTGTCCGATTTTGACGCCTTACTATACTATGACGTTTTTTTATGACATTTTGAGGTCGAAAAAAATTTTGACTTTTTTTGCCCAAAAAAAACGCCTTACTATACTATGAGGTTTTTTATGACATTTTGAGGTCGAAAAAAATTGTGACTTTTTTTGTCCGAAAAAAACGCCTTGCTATACTATGACGTTTTTTATGACATTTTGAGGTCGAAAAAAATTTTGACTTTTTTTGTCCGATTTTGATGCCTTACTATACTATGAGGTTTTTTATGACATTTTGAGGTCGAAAATTTTTTTGACTTTTTTTGTCCGATTTTGACGCCTTACTATACTATGACGTTTTTTATGACATTTTGAGGTCGAAAAAAATTTTGACTTTTTTTGTCCGATTTTGACGCCTTACTATACTATGAGGTTTTTTATGACATTTTGAGGTCGAAAAAATGTTTGACTTTTTTTGCCCGAAAAAAACGCCTTACTATACTATGACGTTTTTTATGACATTTTGAGGTCGAAAAAAATTGTGACTTTTTTTGTCCGAAAAAAACGCCTTGCTATACTATGACGTTTTTTATGACATTTTGAGGTCGAAAAAAATTTTGACTTTTTTTGTCCGATTTTGACGCCTTACTATACTATGACGTTTTTTATTACATTTTGAGGTCGAAAAAATTTTTGACTTTTTTTGTCCGATTTTGACGCCTTACTATACTATGACGTTTTTTATTACATTTTGAGGTCGAAAATTTTTTTGACTTTTTTTGTCCGATTTTGACGCCTTGCTATACTATGACGTTTTTTATGACATTTTGAGGTCGAAAAAAATTTTGACTTTTTTTGCCCAAAAAAAACGCCTTACTATACTATGAGGTTTTTTATGACATTTTGAGGTCGAAAAAAATGTTGACTTTTTTTGTCCGATTTTGACGCCTTACTATACTATGACGTTTTTCATGACATTTTGAGGTCGAAAAAAATTTTGACTTTTTGTCCGAAAAAAACGCCTTACTATACTATGACGTTTTTTATGACATTTTGAGGTCGAAAAAAATTTTGACTTTTTTTGTCCGATTTTGACGCCTTACTATACTATGACGTTTTTTATGACATTTTGAGGTCGAAAAAAATTTTGACTTTTTTTGTCGGAAAAAAACGCCTTACTATACTATGACGTTTTTTATGACATTTCGACGTCGAAAAAAATTTTGACTTTTTTTGTCCGATTTTGACGCCTTACTATACTATGAGGTTTTTCATGACATTTTGAGGTCGAAAAAAATTTGACTTTTTTTGCCCGAAAAAAACGCCTTACTATACTATGAGGTTTTTTATGACATTTTGAGGTCGAAAAAAATTGTGACTTTTTTTGTCCGAAAAAAACGCCTTGCTATACTATGACGTTTTTTATGACATTTTGAGGTCGAAAAAAATTTTGACTTTTTTTGTCCGATTTTGACGCCTTACTATACTATGACGTTTTTTATTACATTTTGAGGTCGAAAAAAATTTTGACTTTTTTTGTCCGAAAAAAACGCCTTGCTATACTATGACGTTTTTTATGACATTTTGAGGTCGAAAAAAATTTTGACTTTTTTTGTCCGATTTTGACGCCTTACTATACTATGACGTTTTTTATTACATTTTGAGGTCGAAAAAATTTTTGACTTTTTTTGTCCGATTTTGACGCCTTACTATACTATGACGTTTTTTTATGACATTTTGAGGTCGAAAAAAATTTTGACTTTTTTTGCCCAAAAAAAACACCTTACTATACTATGAGGTTTTTTATGACATTTTGAGGTCGAAAAAAATGTTGACTTTTTTTGTCCGATTTTGACGCCTTACTATACTATGACGTTTTTCATGACATTTTGAGGTCGAAAAAAATTTTGACTTTTTTTGTCCGAAAAAAACGCCTTACTATACTATGACGTTTTTTATGACATTTTGAGGTCGAAAAAAATTTTGACTTTTTTTGCCCGAAAAAAACGCCTTACTATACTATGACGTTTTTTATGACATTTTGAGGTCGAAAAAAATTTTGACTTTTTTTTCCGATTTTGACACCTTACTATACTATGACGTTTTTTATGACATTTTGAGGTCAAAAAAATGTTTGACTTTTTTTGCCCGAAAAACACGCCTTACTATACTATAACGTTTTTTATGACATTTTGAGGTCGAAAAAAATTGTGACTTTTTTTGTCCGATTTTGACGCCTTACTATACTATGACGTTTTTTATGACATTTTAAGGTCGAAAAAAATTTTGACTTTTTTTGTCCGAAAAAAACGCCTTACTATACTATGACGTTTTTTATGACATTTTAAGGTCGAAAAAAACTTGACATTTATTGTCCGATTTTGACGCCTTACTATACTATGATGTTTTTTATGGCATTTTGAGGTCGAAAAAATGTTTGCGTTTTTTTGCCGGAAAAAAACGCCTTACTATACTATGACGTTTTTTATGACATTTTGAGGTCGAAAAATTTTTTGACTTTTTTTGTCTGAAAAAAAACGCCTTGCTATACTATGACGTTTTTTATGACATTTTGAGGTCGAAAAAATTTTTGACTTTTTTTGGCCGATTTTGACGACTTACTATACTATGACGTTTTTTGACATTTTGAGGTCGAAAAAAATTTTGACTTTTTTTGTCCGAAAAAAACGCCTTACTATACTATGACGTTTTTTATGACATTTTGAGGTCGAAAAAAAGTAGACTTTTTTTGTCCGATTTTGACGCCTTACTACACTATGACGTTTTTTATGACATTTTGAGGTCGAAAAAATTTTTGACTTTTTTTGTCTGATTTTGACGCCTTACTACACTATGACGCTTTTTATGACATTTTGAGGTCGAAAAATTTTTTGACTTTTTTTGTCCGAAAAAATCGCCTTACTATACTATGACGTTTTTTATGACATTTTGAGGTCAAAAAAATTTTTGACTTTTTTTGCCCCCCCAAAAAACGCCTTACTATGCTATGACGTTTTTTATGACATTTTGAGGTCGAAAAAATTTTTGACTTTTTTTGTCCGAAAAAAACGCCTTACTATACTATGACGTTTTTTATGACATTTTGAGGTCGAAAAAAATTTTGACTTTTTTTGTCCGATTTTGACGCCTTACTATACTATGAGGTTTTTCATGACATTTTGAGGTCGAAAAATTTTTTGACTTTTTTTGTCCGAAAAAAACGCCTTGCTATACTATGACGTTTTTTATGACATTTTGAGGTCGAAAAATTTTTTGAGTTTTTTTGCCCCCCAAAAAAACGCCTTACTATACTATGATGTTTTTTATGGTATTTTTAGGTCGAAAAAAATTTTGACTTTTTTTGTCCGATTTTGACGCCTTACTATACTATGACGTTTTTTATGACATTTTGAGGTCTTACTAAAATATGATTTTTTTTAAAAAATAAAAGAAAATAATAATAATCCCTTCAATTACAATAATGCTGTGCACAAATTTCATGCACTGTCCCTAATCATAATAATAATAATGATAATAATAACAAACCTCAATACTGCAAAAAAATAATATGCAATACGCTGTTTTTAGGCAATGACTTGGTATGTATGACTGCGTGTTTGTCTGTTATGTATGCTGCTAATGTTATTATATGTTTTATTTATTTATTCTTTTTTTAAAAAAATATTTTTATGCACTGACTGGAGATAACTTAAAATTTCGGTTTACCTGTGACAATGACAATAAAGATCTATTCTATTCTATTTTATTCTATAATAATAATAATAATAATACTAATAATAATTCCTTCAGATACAATAGGGCTCTCGCACGTTTTTCTTGCTCGGACCCTAAAAAAGCAACATGAGCTCTGTCGTCCATTAGTAACCAGCTGAATGATCTCCAGAGATCCAGGGGTCAGCCATAAAATCATACAAAAATATCAATCCGCAGCTGTGATTCCAGATCCCAAGTGGGATAAACTCCCCATTACCCTAGGCTGTTATGATAATAATGAAGTGATTATGTCAGCGTTAAAAACCTATAACGTGTGTTTGGTGGATGGACAAGAGTAGGTTTATTATGTTGCTGTATTTTACAGAGCCAATGGTTCCTCTGTGAATCCTCACCAACTCACTGTGAGAAATCAAAGCACTCGCCAGTCATTTAGTAGCTCTAATTAATAAATTATATTCCATTGCAAAAGCTATGAAGCACATGAGCAATCAATCCAAGTTGAACGTATTGCTTCACTGCTAATACAATAATCTCTCACCAAACATATTGTTACAGCTGGAGTGTAAAGAGGAAACAATTAGAAAAAAATAAAATTACTGTATAATCGTGTTCTGTTAATCCTTGCAGTACTGCACATTGCACCTGCACACAGGGCTGAAACAAAACCATTAATGGACTATTTTGATTAATGGACTAAATTTATCTGGCTTCTAAGGTATCAGAATATGCTCCCTTTTCTTGTCTTAAATTTAAAGTTTTACTTCACATTTTTCAGATGTTTTGTGGACTAAACAATAAATTGATCAATCAAGATAATGAAAAGAATCGTTAGTTGCAGCCCTCATAACACATTTAAAGCTATATTCTGTCAGGACATCATACAGTAACACTGCAACAGCACTGCTACCACTGTAGTATTGTACATTTTTAAAGCTGTACTGGTAATGCTACTTCTCTTATGCATGTTTGCGGCTGACACTAATCACCTACAGTTGTTGACCTGGGCAGAACAGCCACTGTATAATAGCTCTTGTTGAAAAACAAGGGAAAAAAATCTCTTCCTAATTAGTGTTGTCTTGGGCATTTTTTCTAAAGGGACAGCAACAAGGGAGAGTCCTTGGCGAAGCATGGCAACATGATTAATGTAAATGTTTTTCTTTGATCATATTGGTACAGGATTGAAGCAGTGCAGGCAGCTTGGAGGCTCAGTGTGGGCTGGTATCATGCCTCTCGCCTGTGTCCCGCACTGGGCATACCCAGTGTAGTCCTGGCACTTCCAACCTGGCCTCACGCTTCCTAGAGGAATTTGGGTCCAATTGTAGTGGGAAAGAACAAGCAGAGGAAAAAGGACAGACATGTTCATGTCCACAAGATAATTCTTTAAAAACTGAGAAATATTCAAAACTTGTTTTGGATAGTGTTCCAGTGGATCTGTTAAGCAAATAGATGTAAAAACACTATGTCTGGATGTAAAGTGATTCAATAGATGAAGGAAAAAAACTATTAGATCAACAAACAGTACAGGGGAAGAGACAGCATTTGGACGTTTAGAGGAGCTGGCTGAGATCACACTCCTGAATTTGTCAGCCTCAGTGGTTGAGGAAAGTGAGCCAGTTTTTGGAGCAGAACTGATAGAATTGTTTTTGGAAACTCTTGCTTGAATTAATGCTTATGTTTTGCTTTATTGCCTGAGTGGGCTGAGGTAGATTGTTGAGTTGTGTGTCTTTGCTGCATTTTCTGTATACATTTTCCTGCTTCAAAGTTCAGACTTGCTTCCACATAAGCGTATGTTTGTATCTTTGCTCGCACATATAACATGTAATTGCTTCCAGTGTTGAAATATGTATGTATAAAACCTGACTGAAGTGGAAAAACATTCAGACAGCTCATTTGCATTGTGATTGACACCTAATACAGTATCCTAAGAGCTTTTGTATTCAACAAAGCATCAAATTCTGAGGATCTCTATCTCTTGGGAATCAAAACACATGTAATTGAGATGCAGTCAGAATCATAAATACAGGTTTCTGAACAACAGATTGGACTTGCTTCAAAAAAACAAAAGCTAAACAGACATCCCTCTGCCTTCAGAACATAATGATTAAAATGATTAAAAAATAGCGGCACACCTGTGCTGCGGTGGAAGCCAATATTCTTCCAAATATACTAAAGTATAGCTAATCATAGTTGTTATAAAACTTTACTAGTCAAAGCTTAATCAGCAGAAATCTGTTTTATAGCAGCTGTGTTGTTTCCACCTCAAACTCAAATACATGTAGTGCCCATTTAAACTCTCTGGATCAACACTTAGACTTCTGTGATATTTTATGATATTTTATTTTATTTACATAGCAGTAGCTATGTAGCTAACATTTAGGTCAGTTGTCATGTATTTGTTTTAAAATTATCAGTTGTTTTTTTTTCAACGTTTGACCTATTGCTATCAGACACTACCAATGGCCACGATCAAGATTATTTACCACCCTTGTCTCTGTATCAGGTGTTTGATCTGGTGGATTTTCATTTCAAGTCAGTAAAAACCCAAAGCGAATGTACTGATGACAATGATACAGAGAATGTTTTTAAGAAGCAAGATAGATCTTTAATTCCTTGCTGAGTTGCCCATGCCCTCACTAATAGTCAAATGTAAATCAGACTGCTTAAAATGCCGACCACAAACCCAGGTGTTTTTGGTCGGGTTTAAGTCATCTCTCTGGATCTTCTGCATCCACTCTCTCTCCCCATACCGCAGTGTTAATGGGGAATGCATGAAAGCTGACTTCCTTGTTGTAACATGACAAAACAGTGCATAACGGCACACAACAATGAAGTGCGGCCATTGGTGAGCGGTTGTGCTACTTGTATCTAGTTTTCTGAACCAGTGCATTACAACAAAATCAACAAAACCAAACAAAATACTCAAACAACTATTCGGTAGGCCCGCCTCTGACAATCTCATACTACTCCTAACTTAGCAATAGGTTATGCTTTCTCTGCGCCAGGTTGAATCGTTTTTTCTGGTCGAGAAAAGTTAGCGCTTTTTTCAGGGTGCCGTGTTTTTTGTTTTGTTCGTATGCACCTCAACTAAACATACACACATACATACATATATATATATATATATATATATATATATATATAAACAGTTACAAAAGCACACCCACTGCCCTGTTCTTCAAGCACACCCTCTTTACCCACGTACACATAAACCTCTTTCTTTCAAATATTAAATATATTTAACATTTGTATTTTATTGTGTCAGCTTGAAACCATACAAACACGTAGTGTAGTCGAACAAGAATGTGCATGGTGAATCAAATCCCAAACAATCCATGAACCAATAAATGACACATCTTGATTGCACTTCATTCTATTGACCACTAGATGTCCTACTCGAGCACTGTGTCATTGAAGCCTTGGGTAATGAACCATTTTTTTAATCAGGTGTCGAAGCTTCAACAAAGCCTCGATCAGCCATCACTAGTGTCAGGAGCTCTTCTTATCAAACAACAACAGGGTAAGGATCATCAGTTGCGCTGTACTGCTTTTTCTGCCTGTAGTGCACTGCCAGATGGGTAGTTAGCATGGTAGCTTTTGTGACACGTAGTAGTAGTCTCTTTCTCCCCTTCACTGTGAAATAATACGTCTTCTTCCTTTTTTCTGCCATTTTTTTGGGAGTGGAAACTGCATTCAACTCGCAGTCTTTGCAGCGCTTGTTAGCTTATCTCAACAAACGCGGTTTGTCATGCGCACAATACTGACCTTTGAACCAGACGAGATCAGAGTTCATGTATATTGAACATTTTTACTTTTGAAAAATTCTCTTTTTTAAAAAATATTTTCGGAAGTAACCTGATGAATTAAATATTTATTTTTATTGATACTTATATTAAAATTTTAGACTCAACTCATTGATGGCTAGTGTTATTTTTAGAACAGGCCAGTGGGCTACTCATGTGGTCCCCGCGGGCACCCCGTTGGCGACCCCGGCCCTAAAGGATCAGGTTACTAAAATTTCCAAAATGTAGTTTCCCACTTACCCCCTGGTAGTGTCAAGCCATGCACATAGTACTGGTTTTTATTATCTGAGGTTTTGAGATTTCCACTGCTGAGACTTCCGCTGTCACCTCTGTGCAATTGAGAAGAACGGCATTTCATTTACAGGGCTCAAAGGATTAAAAAAAAAAATCAAATTGAAAAATCCAACAGCGCCTTTGTGCCAGTACAATGTGCTTTTCCAGAAACAATGTCCCAGATACTCAGGATAAACCTCGCTGCGAATACTGTTTAACATAACATTATTTTTAACCTTCACCGCAATGTAGACGCATATAAATAAAGTTAATGTGTAAGATTGGCCACAATAAAAGCAGTGGGACGTTCATCATAAGTTAGATAATGAACTTAGTACCTCAGTGAAAAGATGAAAGTATACCTCTCAATATTTCACCTACTCTATCAGAAAAGTAGGACTCCTGGCATCATCAAAGCTATAAATCTCTGCAGAGAGCAGTAAGTGGTGTGTCACAGATGCTAGACTGTGTTGACAAATGAATATTTATGACATTGAGAACCATAACAATTAGCATTAGCTTTCATCAGGATTCTGGGTTAAATTACTCTACTCATGAGGCTCCTCAAAGCCTCTGAACATTAAAACACTTAAATGACAAGGAGGATGGGCTACTACAAAACAGTCTTGTTGCAGAGATGGCAAAATTAGCATGGGTGCTTTAAAATGCGGCAATCTATCACTGAGTATCACAAATATTATAAACTATTAATGTTATAAACTTGCCACGTTTATTTTACTTAAAATAATATAATTTATAATAGATATGCATATTCTTTGTTTTTTTTTCTTTAACATACCAACCCATATAACACAACATACCATACACATATTAGCTCTAGGCATCTGTGATAACCCACTGACCTGAACTTTCTCGCACCTCCATACTACATACCAGTATTATACCTTTTGTACTATATACCAAAAATCAAGATTATCAGTTACCGTATTTTATAATTTCATACTGACAGGAAATGACATAAGGTGTATAGGGAGAGTTCAAACTACCACATCCAATTAAATGTGACAATAGTGATTTTTTTCCCCAAATCTGTCTGTCTGTCCGTCATTTGCAAAAACTTTCTGAAGCTGTTAAACTTCCATCCCAGTATTTGTTTTAACTTTACCCAGCTGTAAGTTGGTCCTCTGTTTCCTTTGTGCATTGCATAATGATCATCAACAGCCCACTCAAAACTCAAGCTTACTCAGTTTGCATGCTAACAAGTTTGAGTGGTAGGGGTGAAAATTTGGAAATACACTTTGACTTCATCATCACCCCACAGGATCAAAAATACATTTCAGAGGGAGAGATGATTAGGGACATTAATTGTCTGCAGCTGGATCTTGTAAGCTGTCACATGGTGTGACTCACACCTGACGTCAATTGGTACTCGTCAGTGACCTCTACCACAGAAGCTCGGCTGCTTCTTAGACTGTGTAATTATTTTGTCTAAAAAAGCAAATCCTTTTGTACTGGGCATTTTGGTGCAGACTGAAATAGTATTAGATGGATTGCCACGAAATTTGGAGGAAATATTAATGGTCCCCAGAATGTCTTAATCTCAAAAACTTTGGTTGTGCTCTGACTTTTCCTCTAGTGCCACCATGACATCTGTGGTTTTGGTGAAATATCTTTGCAACTGTTGGATGGATTGGATGTAATTTGATGCACACATTTATGTTCCTCTTAAGATGAACTGCAAATCATTTTGTGATCCCCTGATTTGTCAACTAATGCAGTCGCCTAGTCAAAAAATGAATCTGTCCAATACTTCAATGGCTAAACTAATGACAGCCTCACAGAGGTGCAAGGATGGCTGTAGACTAGCCCATAACGTAGAGAGTACATTAGAAAAACAACTTGCGGATATCTGAACGATTGTTTCCATCATTTTTCAGTCAAAAATGGTAAAAATTTTTGGCAAAAATTCTGTTTCCAGTTCCTCTGATGTGAAGATTCACTATTTTTCTCTGCTACACTAAATATAGTCTGGTTTTGGTCTGTTGGTCAGACAAACTCATTTGAAGACATGATTTGTGATTTTGGACTCTTTGGCAATTCATAGACAGAATTGTTTGTTGCAGCCCTATTATAATGCAGCTCTTGTTGGCTTTGTGTGGAAACCTTTGGTTTGACCTTAATGGAAAAAGCCTCAAGCATGATGTTCCTACATAAACCAAGCCACCTCTACAGTACAATCTATTTATGGATATATATATATATGTTGTTTATACCTGTCGATTCTAAACCCTCCTACTTCTGACCCCTGAGCTGCCTGAGTTATTTTTAGAAGTGTGTATTAGCAGCTGATTATGCAGCTGAGTTCCCTTCCGGGTGATAACAAGGTGTTGGGGCAGCAGATGAGGCCAGCCTGGCGGACCAAGTGTTGGCAGTGCACAGGATGTTCTGACAAACACATACTGGAGCTACACAGCGCTGTGTCTGAGGGCTGAGGCATCTGCTCAGTATACACATGGGTGAATCTAGTTGCAGAAACGCACACTATACACACTAAGACTTGCACACTTGCACATGCCAAAAACATACTATGTAGACTCACTTGCTCAATTAGTCACAATTTATGGTAAAATGTACTCATATCTGGCAAGATAGGCTTCTAGCATGACTGTTAGTTATCTAATTAGAATGTATAATTGAATATGAATATTAAATGACAGCATGACTGGACTAAATAGTATCATTTCCCCAAATCAGAATCTAGTTAATAATCACATTAAAGTTTTAATAATCATAAAATTGGGTAATGGCATGGGACAGAGCAGCATGGGTTTCCATGTTGCCTGGATTAGCTGTATCCAGTAATCAGTCTTTGTGCTAATCACATATACTAGGAGAATATTACAGCCACCTCAGTAACTGTAATTCAGTTTCCAGTGCATAAACTTTTCAAAGTCATTGATGTTATGGGAAACCAAATACTGGCTGAAAGTCTGTCATCCTGAATACAGTATCTCTCCAACAACAAATGCATCACCTGTGCTGCTTTTCAGGGACCCCCCCCCCCCCCCCCCCCCCATTCCAAACAATTTGTCTGCAGCTAAGAGAGCTATTTTAGTTAGTTCCATAGCAACCCCAGCATGCACGCACGCATGCACGCACACACAAATCACGAGTGAGTCCCTGAGTAGAGATAAGTGAAAAGAATTCCATTTTCAGTTCATTGTTCAGAACAAATTCATCCATATCTCTCTGTCCTTGGCCTGCTGTAGGGAGAGAGAACGTAAAGCTACAATGCACTGATAGGAGACAAAAGCTGTTATGGTAGGAAAATGTAGGTAGGAATTGTGCAGCAATGAGCTCTTCTTACTCCTCCTTCAGTATGCTTTTTCAGTTTCAGTTGAATGTTGATGTAGAGTTTTAACATTGACTTGCCTGGTGATTTAAGTGCTTTTTTAAAAAAATTTTAACTGAGTGTGCTTTGAGACAATTTTGATTGTGGAAGGCGCTATATAAATAAAACTGAATTGAATTGAATTGAATTGAACAGCATGGTCTGTAGCTCTGGTGAAATCCTAATAGAACATACAGTAGGAGGTGTAAATAAATGGGTAAAGGCTGTTGTTTCATTGTATATATGGCTGCAAGTAATACTGCATTTAAATTATTTATCAAGGTAAAATAACATACATTCGGTGGTTCCAGAGTCTCAGATGTGAGGATTTGTCTTTCTCTGTTTTACATTATTGCAGATTAAATGTCACTGGGTCTTGGACTGGCAAACACGACTTGGACTGTTGGTCAGAGAAAACAGTCAATCTGAAGATGTCACTTTGAGCTGTGAAAAATGGCACTGGGCATTATTTTCTCAAATTTCATAAGCTTTTATGGACAGAATCATCCATTAATAGTAAACTTAACTGTCACTGTAAAGTTGATTAATGCTAATGCACAAATATGCTAATATAAACTGCGAGCATACTCATGCTAAGTTAATATGGTGTTATTTTTAAGGGGTTTGTACTGATTTAACACAGTTTTCTGATGACTATTTAATATATATCTACAATTACTTCTGGTTACTGTTATTACTTGATGAATATTGCTGTTGTAATGGTTCAACATTTTTGGGAAAATGTGATTATTTGCTGTCTTTCCGAATGTTAGACTTGAAGATCGATACGACTCCTATGTGCAATAAATAAGAAGCAAGCTGTTAGTTAGCTTAGCATAAAGACTGGATACAAGGGGAAACAGTTAGCATGGCTCTGCTTGAAGATCATAAAATCTGCCTAAAAGTACCTGTCTAGTGCACTAATTAATATAGTATACATTCTATACAAGATATGATTTTTGAATGGCACAAAACACATCTATCAGCCAAATATTTTTCAGTGCATAGTTAGAATCAAGTATTTCACTATTAGTTTTAGAGACAAGCGAGGCAAGAAATATTGTTCAAATCCTTCCATATTCCTATTTTCTTCCCTTCTTTTACCACGACCCTGAGAGAAAATAACTGTTAAACAAACCATGAAAGTGAGCCGACAAGAACAGGAGGAGCGTGGAACAGGAATTTAAAATTAAGTCTTAATTTGAAGGGTTTCATTCCAAAAAAAAATGAGAAGTTCACTACCTGAATAATATGACAAAATAGCTGCAGGGGAGAGATGTCCAACTCTCTAAATTATTTTTTAAGTTGTTTGCTTACTTAAAACTTTTCTGTCAGGTAGTGACATCTCAGGTAAGCTGTTTTTTGTCGTGTTTGTTTTGAACTGTATGAGATGACATTTCTGTCTCAGAATACATCTGAGGGATTTTATCCAAAGGTGGTAGTAGGAGGGTTAGGATAGCGGATAAGGAGACTGAACCTGTAATTTTACTGTTTTTGTTGTAGGAAAAGACAAAGCAAAGCTGGCTTGTATCTTTATTACCTGCTATTTATGGTCTGGCATTTTTCTCTGTGCAGTAGTCTGTGGTTAATGCAAATCATAGTTATTCTCACGGTGTGCTATCTAATAAGACCAAACAGAAGGTCAAGTAAAGAGATAATATATCACAGTGCATTGTGCTTTAACTACAAGAAATTTGAGAATGTTTAGGTTTGCTCGCTGCTGAAAATGTTGAACCTTTAATAAAACACTTAAAGTTAATAAAAGTCTTTGCTTGTAAGAGTTTGCTTGTAAGCAGCTGAAATGTCCATTGACATGTGTCAGGTGAAAGGAGATGAAGTGTAAGCTGAGGATGCTTGAAGTTCAAGTGTGTATGTGTGTGTAAGTTGATGTGTTAACTTACAGTGGTTAAAATGTCTTTTGGTTTGTGCTGTATCTTCATGGAATGGAAAATCACCAACAGTGGCCTGTAATTAATTAGACATGTGTTGTTTAATTAATCAAAAACAAAACGGTCAAGTAAAGAGGTAACATGTCACAGTAAAGGCTAAATTTTTCTTTGTTTTAAATATTTCTTTGTTCACTGCTGTAAATGCTGAAAGCAGATATGAAGTGTTAAAGTGTAAAGTTGTTGAAATATCAGTTGTGTGGAAGTGGAAGCTTTTGAAAATAATTTAGCTATAAGTTGAATATAAGATGGAAGCAGGTGAAATATCCTATAACCTTTGAAGATGCTTAAAGTTTGTGTTTAAATGCTCTGTAAGCAATTTACAATGTCAGTTGCAGTGTAAGCAAAGCTGGCTTGTACTGTATATTAATCTGCCATTGCAGAAATCTTCCTCTAATTATACCGTTTTTTTTCTTTGGCTTGAAAACGAATCATTATGTTTTTGTTCCTCCATTTGTCTTAAATCACTGGAGAGTTGAAAATATGAGTAGGTGGAGCTGACAGCTGTTTTGAAATCAAATAGTATTTGAAACAGATCTCCACTGACATGCCAGTTATTCCCTATAAAACTGTCATACTGGTCTGGACAGCTGGAGGACAACTGTGGCAACGAGATAGTGATAGCTCTTCCCCCTTTGACGGAAGGTCTTGCCAAGTCAGACAGCAGCCCCGAAGATTCTGTTGCTCCTGCCCTACCAGAGATTAGGGAGGGGATTATTTGTTGTGTTTGTCCTTTTACTATCAGTCTCAGGTACATTCAAATGGACAGTGATCCTCCCATTTATGTCCCCCAGGCGAGGTCGGGCAAGCTCAGATGTACAAATTGTGCCCTTCACTATTGCCCTGCTTTCCATTATCATGCCTTAGCCGAAGGTAATAAAAGTCCTGCAGGCTGTATAATAACGTTTACACTTAATATTTAAACTCACGCACCTTTGCATTAGTTCTTTTTTAAGGTGTCAGTAAGATTAATGTCACCAGATCTGTGACATTTGAGTATCATTTTTCAAATTAGTATTAAATGTCAATCATGTCAATAATACATGCTTATTCTATTTAAAGCCAATGAAAAAATCACTTCAAGCTATCAGACAGAAATTAGGATTCAGATGACAGCGGGTAGAGCTGAATCATTTGGTGAGGATGATATTAAATCTTGCTTTGTTGGCCTGTCACCGTGGTGCCGAAGTGCAACGCTTAAACCCCATTAGTCATATTCTGGGCGTGATTGCTGGAACTTTCCACAACCCTGAGACGTCCCCCTTTAATTAAATCTGTAATGAACTTCCCGGAAGCAAATAGCGAAACAAATGTAAGCAGCAAGTGAGTCCAGTTTCCTTCCTTTTTGCAGGTCGTTTCCTTCTGAGGTTACTGTAGCTGCCTGCTGTACCAATCAGGTAGTCAAAAACTTACTGAAAGATAAATACCACAGCAAGCTGGACATAGATTTTTTAAGGTAAGTAAACAAACAAGGCCAATGAAAAGGACACAACAACTGTCATTGTTTTAAATGTACAAAGTTGCACAGGTCTTTTTATCAGTATTTGAAAATATTTAACAATGAAAGTTAAATCAACCAGTAAGAATAAGTAATAACAATTAATTTCAGCAATAACTAGACTTAAAATCAGAACTTTTTAGTTTTTTTTTTTTAAACACCTGAGGGAAGCAAATCAAAAGAGAACCCAGAAAAAATAACCACTGAAGTTTAGAAAAGAAAAGAAAAGAAAAAGATCACAAAATAAAGTCAAGACAAGCTCATACAGGGGTCACTCACTTCATCTGTATGTACAGCACATTCGCTCTACAACTGTGCAGGACAGCAGTGATGGAAAGAACAGTGATGAGAATGAAAACTCGTCTCCGCAGTCTAACAGCCTTTAACATCAGTATTGGCAGCTGTATGGATTCACATGTAAAGGCAGGGTGAAGCAGAAAAACTACAACAGAAACAGGAAAATCCATTTGGAGCTAGCTGGCAAATGTGTCCTTTTTCCTTTATGCTTGTATTACAGTCACAGAACTGACAGAACTCCATTTGTTACTCTGATTTGAAAGGCTGAGAGAACTGAGAAAGCATTGTCCTGTTCAAAAAGTAACCCAAGCATACAGCGGAAACACAACCCAACATCATTTTTTAAAAAATGGTCCCTGGATGCATAAGACACTGCCACTTTCCTGACACTTCCTGACTTTAAAAAAATCATTCAAGCTTGTTTCAGTAAGAAACATGACATCAACATTAGTTTGGAGGTGGATTTGAGAATCACATTTCGTGTTTGTCTGTACATTAATCAATATACATTACAATTCAGTCCTCATAGTAATTTTTACTTTCTGGCAAATCCCACCGAAAACACATTACTGGGAAAGAGGGGAATAGAAATGCAAAGAAACCTTTGGTCAAATAGTGTACTCACAAAGGAAAAAATGCAGTGACAAGTTTTGAGGAAATCATTCATCGTTCAAGATTAACGAAACAACGAAATCAAAGAGCAAAACTCAAGTGGTTTTCTGTACGTTTCTCTCTCTTTCTAACAATATGGCCCATAGTTCAACCCTCCTCCCATACATTTGGGTCTGAAAGTTATACTGGTTTCCTCACAGAGGAAAGAAGGAAAGAAAAAGGTGCTCTTTTCATGAAAGTCATGTTTGTCTTGATTGTCCACAAAAAAAGAAGTGCCAGCAGGAAGTAACCCCGGCGAAAGGATCTACAATCACAGCATAAAACGACAACATCCTTTACTGGAAAGGAATTGAGAGTTCATAACACGCTCCTGAAAAGACTGAACCTGCACTGAATTGGTGTTTGTATTTGTGTGACTGTGTGCGCAGATGTGTCTGAAACTGTCTCAGTTGTCGGTTTGTGTTCAGTCTTATTCAGAGACCGTCTTATCCTGTGTTGCTTCTTCCTGCAGGCAGCCCTTGCGGATGATGGGCAGCGGGTGGGCCTCTGTATTGAAGACCCAGTCCTCCAGGGGGAGGAGGTCATCGTCAGAGAAGAGCAGGTACAGATACCTAATCAAACATGAAAAACATCCAGTTAGTTAAATCAAAATCTTGGCTAATAGTTCACTTTTGCTTTGTGCTTCTGTACATTCATTGCTTTTACATACACTTACAGGAATACTTTATAGGGCTGTCACATTTTCAAAAACTCAACTTGAATACAATCCATACAGTATAAAGCCCCTCCTATTTATTCTTTATACATATCCCTGTGTGGTGTCTTGAGATTGTGGTGTGATTTAGAATTTTAGCTTCGTCATTATCCTGAATCCCTTCTCCATAAACAAAGCTAATGGGCCACACGTTTTTCATATAAATCTTGTTACATTATTGGCAATGGCCTTTTTATAAGCTTCTGGCAGCAGCCCTCTGGATGAATGTGAGGGGAAGACAAGGTTGTGTCGCTGGTGTTGCTCCACTCATTTCTGGGGCCACCGCTGCCTCACTTGAGTGACTTCGTAGCAGGTGAATCTTCAGATTTTTTGTTGTTGTAGAGTAAGACAGTTGAGTTTTAAAGTCAACAAACTTACTTACAACAAACGACTTATCTTTGTTGATAACTTTGCCATCTATGATGTAAAACTTCCATGCACAGGTTATCAGACGTTTTGCTCGCTAGTGTCCTCTGTTTTTATTTATTAGCTTAGTTTACAGATCAATAGGACATGCAACAGGTCAAGCTGATTAGAATAGAATAGAATAGAATAGAAATACTTTATTCATCCCAAGTTGGGAAATTTCACTATCACAGCAGCAATACACAGGCACTCAGCCTCCAAATATTGTGATTGTGAATTTTAAGAGCGCCCTCTGCTTGACTACAGGGCAAACTACTTCAACCAGCTGCTTAGCTTAGCATAACGATTAGAAGACCTGAAAGGGGCAACAAATCCACCTACCAGCACCTTTAAAACTAATGATTAACATGATAAATAAAGTTTGTTTAATCTGCTAAAAAGTTGTGCTTTTACTTTGGATACTTTTTGTTGGATAATTTCTTGTTAGGGCTAAATAACTACCTCCTCTTTGTGACGACAGGACTCCGTGAAGTCATCCACAGTTCTGTCATTTTTTTCCCCCACTTATAAAACATGTTAATTAGTGAACTTTAGAGGTTGTGGTAGGCAGATTTTGTTACCTCTGGATAGAGCCAGACTACCTGTTTATCTCCTGGCCGTAGCTTCATATTTGCTAAACAGACATGAGAGTGGTATCATTTTTTTCATCTAATTCTTGTCAAGAAAGAGAAAAGGTGTACATGTACTTTCCAAATATATTTCTTTAAGTGACTGGCTTACAGTCACTTTTCTGCAGCAGCATGATTTCTTATTTGATGTAAAAACCTCCATCTAGAACACCTACTATTGTTGTATGTCACTACAGTTTTAAAGTGGATAGACACTATGAATAGCATTACATTTGGTGATAAGGCAACACAGTCTGGAGTTAAAAGTCATCCTGTCTTCAGGAAGAAAAGGCTTTTTACCATCTTTTAACTGATAGGATGTGGCACCCTGAATGGTTTGCGTTGCCTAATGACCCAAGAAAGACTGGAGGTGTATGATTGCACACCATCTCTTCACCATCCATGTTTCTTTAACAAGTGAAAAAAAAAGAAAATCACATTCAAAAAGTGACTGAAATTAGCTCAGATGTCTCCTGAGCACAGTAGAGGTCGTGTGTGTGTCTCACAGCATGAGTGCACTTCATGGATGGAACAGATGATAGACAAAGACAAATCCTCCATGTTCAGTATTGGACTCTATATTACTTTCTATGTCTATGATAGTTTGAGAATGCAGAATGTGAAATGCCATTTGCCACATCCCCTGTTACCAAGGGAGAAGTGGAGAGGCAATAGGACTTACTTGAGAGTCTCTGAGAGGAAGAAGCTCTGCTGCATGTTATCGTGGCTGACTGTCGTGGTGTATACGTCTCGGATCCCAGAGAAGCCAGACTCCACTCTGCAGTGCTCCTCGAGGGCCTGACAGGAAACAGTGAGGTAGATCGCAGGTTTAAATGTGCACACCTATTTCTCAAAACACTTATTGCTGGACAAGCTAAAGACTACTTTTTGCAGTTGTGGGCTTGATTGTGCAAATTAAATGAATAATAATTAATTTGTTCATTATATTTAATCAGTCATTGCAGAATGGCCTTTTCACTAAAAGACCATTCATCTCATGTTGTGGTGCAAAAAGAGAAAATAATTTACTCTGCATCAGTGTGTCGATGTACACCTAAACAAAACTGTAAATGATGGAGCATGTCAAGCCCCTCAGCTGGCTACACAATTGAAGCCCAGGCAATGCTAAATCTGACAAAGGCTAATGGAGAGTGGCTGAGCTAGCCAAGCGGATTAGCACATTATTACCCCTGCTACAAAGGGCTGGCTTATACGTGCTAATTAACAAAGACCCCAACGTGTTAATGCTTGATGTTCATGAAGAGAAGTGTTGTGCACTGCTTTCAACCTTTGTGCCCGATAATTAAAGGCCTGTCAAACTCGTCAGCCTGATCTCTCCACTTCTGTGCACACTAAATTAATGCTAAATCTATCATGCCAGCCCTGTACAGTTTACTGCAGCTAATGTCCTGTCTATTGCCACATTAATAACGGTGCTCCCTACTCAACCTTCACCTCCTGCTAGTGGGGTTGCTTGATCTACAAGCTAATGTATAGTGCCACACAATATCAAAGAAGCTGGTTGAGGGTAATTAAGGGTGTTAAAGGGGCTTGACATAGTAGGTGAGTACAATTTATAAAATCAGAATCACTCCTAAGAGCAAGGTATAGGGTACAAAATTATACTGTACTGTATCTCCCACTTAAATATAACATGAAATTATTTTGTACCACATTGGCCTGAATATAAGACAGTGTTTTTTTTATTGATATTAATGTTTGAAAAAGTGGAATCTGTATTATTTAAGGACGAGAAATTACTATTTGTAAAACAGCAGATGCTCTGTTTTAATGGAGCGAGTACCAGTCACAGTCACATTAAATATTACATTGAAAGAATGTTGGATTATAGGTTGTTTGTAGTCTTAATGTTGCCAGACTGATGAGTTGCTTCAAGTCTGTTTACAATGTGTCTTTAATCATCTGTCTCAGAATATCATGATGAGGAGGCAAATGCAAACAGCTGGAGCTTTATTGTACTTGCTTATTTCTTGACTTTTCAAGACCTGTTGTTTTGGAGGTGGTCTGATCCAGTTGTCTAACCTTCTTGGCCATTCAACTTCAAGAACTGAGTTCACACACCTATGGCTTACTATATCCCACCCTTTGATAGGTGTCACTGTAACCAGATACTCACTTCACCTGTCACTGGCTTTAACGTTCGGTGTATGTTTACAATCTGTCTGCATTTTTTGTCATCCTGATTGTCCATACTGTAAATTTACTATTCAGGTCAATGAGGGAAATTGAGATAATTACCTCAACAGCCTCCCAACCCCATTCTCTGTACTTGGGGTCGTGGGTGAGTCTCCACATGTACATGTAGCTCTCGATGACTTCTGGTCGTAGGATGTAATATCTGTCGCTCAGCCTGGTTGCTGTAGCTTCAGCTCCACCATCGAATCTGAACGCCTCGGGTCCCAGTTTGGTCGCTGATGGGAGACAGAAATTAAAGATAAGAAGATAAAAACATAAATCTTTGTCAACCAATAGACATGAGCTCTTGCTCAACAGATCTGCAGCGCATTTCCAAATCTAAAATCCTTCAAAGCACACTGAATGTTCTTTCCTTGCTGTTTACAAGAGGAGGAACATAACATCAGTGCACTGAAGCCATTCAATTACTGTTAGTTAAACAATTAAGACCTCCCCATCTGTCCAGATTGTCTCTGGGCTTCTCTTTTTCTGCCTCTTTCCTTATTCTTCTCTTTACTTCCATTTCTTTTCTAGGACAATTCAAGACTGCTGGCAAACACATCTTATTCATGATACAGCACAAAGAGATCTATTCTTACCAAGGTCAGGACAGGAGCATTGGCATAGCAACATCTTAAATTTAGAAGCATTCTCAGAGCGGAACTTGCATTATGGCATGCAAGATGATTCTGAAATTTCATTTCTGCCAACTGGTCACTTTGGTTAGACTTTTCTTTTTCTTGGACTTATCATCTGTGATTTTGGCAAACCACTGGCTGCTCAGAACACTGGACCATGGCTGGAGGAAGCAGGTTCTTTGAGGTCAGAGAGGATTTCTGAATAGATGCAGCAAGTTTGACAAATAATAGGCAAGTGTGAGAGTGAGCATGTGCACGCAAGACAAAGAGACAGATGGAAGCAATAAATGGTCTTCTGTTCCATACAACCCCACAGAGTACACTTTACACATATCACTGTAAATAGGGAAAACAAGATGACCTGTTTAAAGTGGCCGAAAAGATATCATATATGTATCTCGATACTATAGGTTAATTCTGTAGGTTAATTCTTTTCTCATTTTATTTCCTGTGTGCTGACACCATACAAGTCTGACATCCTCTGATACGTCTCTATTAATGATTTCTAGGTTGAGTCTAAAAACCAGAGGAGACTGAGCCTTTCCAGTCAGAGCCCCTAAACTCTCGAACAACCTGCTGGCGGAGATCAGGCAAGCTAATTTTATTCTGTGATTTCACTGCATTTTTTGTTTTAATTCCATCTTCTGATTTGCTTCTTATTCTAATAGAATTCTACTTATTTATACTCTATCGCACTGTCCAGCTCTTGTGTTTCTTTTTGTGAAGCGCCTTTAAAAAAGTGCTAAATAAATACAAATAAAGTTAATATTATATTAGTTATTATAAATACATTTCATCATTTTAGTAAAAAGCAGTCCTGTCCTTAGATCAGTTTTTCTTTTAATTAGCTTTTGATTCAGTTTGCTTCCTCCATGTTTAGTCTTGATAAATTCAGCACAGTGCATGCGTCCTCAGCACAACAAACAACCACGCCACAGCAATGACTTAGGTGTTCCAAGTCTCTCCAATTGAAACACCATGTTTCTTTCTTTTTTTTTTGGCGTCGTCTTGAAGGACGCCTTCCAACAAAGTTTACGTTAAACCCACCAAGAGCTCTGAATTCTTAAACCACTATTTCCACCACCAGACTCCAAACACTGTTTTCTGAGTGGATATTGACACTTGTGACTGGAATGCTAAGGCTGCTTCTGACATCAGTCAGACAATCATCAGTAAGTCAGATCACAGGCAACACAATTGATTTTTCTACAAGTTCATCTGATGAATAACACTCTTGCGTCAAACACAATTAAGAAGTTAATCTCAGGATTTGTTTTACGTACTTTGGAAATTCAATAGTGACGTTTTCACACAAAAATTCATTTTGGTCTCAACGATGTTATCTTCTCACCAACCTGGATTTATTAACAGCAATTTTACATAAGTCTCAGTCTCATAAATCTCAAAGAGAAGAAGAATTTATGTATAAAAAAAGTCTTGAAAATCCTTAGACAGCTATTTAACCTGTTACCAGACACCGCCATTTGTGCACAAGCCTGAAAATAATGTACCCAAAATAAAAAGATTACTGTTGAGGACAGATTGATTGATGATTGATTACAGTCATAACCCTGGAGTTTTTGGAAAGGTAATGCTTTATATTTTAAAATAGGGCCTGTAACAGGCCTGTGTGAGCCACAGCCACAAGACTGGACCAGTTCTGTGTCAACAGTTGTTGCAATGGTTTGATCCTAAAATGCTTTGCACAGATAGAATCAGGAGACTTAGAGCTTTCAAACAATGAATAATTTGTCAAGGTTGTGAGAAGACCGAGTCCGGTACAGACCAAATCACACCTAAAGTAGCGCTACCAAGGCCAAAGCATCCCATGGGTGGGACAGAGTATTTTAGAGGCTGAACTGGCTGCAAGGTTGAAATGCTCATTTCCAGAAAATGACCTCCATGAGCTTCATACAGGTCTGCCTGTGCAAGACAATACTGAAAGTGACTAAAACTTTTCATGGCACCTCAAATGATAAATCTAAGTGAAAGTCTGACGTGACTCTTGCTGTATTGTTGAATTAGTGCTGTGGAAATTGAAATTATACTGCATTTATCAATGAGAGACATGGAGGAATTAGAGATAAAGGCCCATCTTTATCACCCTGTCTGAAATACAGGCCTGGTTCTCTCTGCCACTGAGATAAATAAGGATTCTGATCACTGTTTCAGAATTTATGGTATATTAAAAGTTGCTTTATTTATTTTATTACGGTACAGTTTTCAGTACACTTATTTATATTTAACAACCCTGCCCATGTTTTTTTTTTTTCACTAAGTAAAATCTGGTCTGACTGTGGTCCTTTATTTCCCTGCTGAACTTGAGTGATTACAGATCAAATATTTATTTTTTTCCTACATGATACATGTAGTCAGTCTTTGAAGTTGCTCTACTGTACATCAGGTCATATATCTCAAAAGTGAAATTTCACACAGCTAAGAATTAAAAGACTATTACCACAGATTCTCTAAAACCGGTAACCTTTCCTTTCTCCTGCTGCTTCCCATGAGATCCCCAGTTTCCTGCATTGGGTTCAAGCCTGCTTCAGTCTTGCTGTGAGGATGGCGGAGATCCAGAAGAGCAGCAGAAGGAGAGTCCTTATGGCATCTGTACTTAAGATGCAGCTAAATAGCAGCCACTTTATACACATAGAAGAGCAAATCTCACTTCTCCTTCTCTCTCCGGCAGACAGCTAATCCAGGAGCTGCTAAGCACCATCCCGTCCCTTTAATGAGTGAAAAGAAACCTGGTGGATGACTATGAAAGAGAAAGCCAGAGAATCCTTTTGGGCCTGCAGATCAAAAGTATTCCAAGCGTATCAAGGAACCTGTTATGTGATGAGTCACATTAGCTTACCGGAGAAGCGAAGGCAAAGGAAACTTGAAGATGAATCCTTACAGCCCACCCAACAGTGGAGGGGCAATAAAAGCTTGAAATTAGCAGAGGAGATTATTGTCAGGGCCAAGACAGATGCCAGGGAAGAGAAGAGATCAAACATGGGTCTTTGCGCAAAAAAAAAAAAAAAAAAGCGAGTAGGCTTGCTCTATATTCAATCCCTTTTTCACCCTCTTTCTGGCATTTTTCTCCTCTTCAGGAGAAAAGTATATCAGTATATCTTCAGTCTGTGAGTGCAACCATGTCTTCTACACTACCTCATTTATAGTTTGGAACCACAGTAAATTTGCCTGTGGGCTCAGTTTTTATCACAGTGTTCGCTCTTCCATACTCTATCTCCTTTTTCCTTCTGTCTCCTAAATTACAAAAAACTGTGATTATCTGAATCTAAGACACTTAGAGGCACCTCCACATCTGCCGCTTGCAGCTGTGAGACGTTGGAGAAATAATCCAGAAGTTTAATTCTTCACTGCTCCTTAATAGGCCTGCCGTCTCTCTGTTGAGGTGAAGCCACCGAGAATGATTCTCCCTTTGAGTTGGGGCAAAATGAAAACGCCTCAGGCCCTTTTAATTTAGAATATACTGCTCTCTCCTAGACTCTTAATTTTCTTCTTGTGACTGCTACCATAACCTTTCTTAACAAGACAGATACAGTGTACCACAATGGTAATGAACTGTAGCTTTTTACTACCATATAGAGAAAAAATACTGAAAAATATGAATATCAAACTACATTTAAATGAACTTTTTAGCCATGCTAGCTGCACATTCAGTCAGCCCACCACCTGGTCCTGAGTAAAAATATCTCAGCAGGATTGATTGGCACAAAATTTGGTACAGACATCCACGGTTCCTGGATAATGACTCTTATTGACTCTGGTGATACTTTGACTTTTCCTCTAGCATGTTAGTATGCCGAAATTAGCACTTAGCTCAAAGCTGAATCATAGACGCTGTGTTGTTGGATGATAGCAAGCGAGACCATAACATGTTTTAAGAACGATCATCTGTAAAATGTCTTTATGTAATTACAAGAAAAACATTTTCTCCTCAAACAGATTATTTCTTCAGCGCACAAAAACAACCCCAAGAAAACAGCTGCCTAGCAAATCCTGGGTAAAAAGGGCCACTCGCAGTGTAAACCAGATTATATGGACACAGGCAATGGATCTTTTGATTTGACATGGTACATTTAGATTCAAAACAAAATGAGTAGGAGCCATCACTCATCCACTGCTTTACTCCAGCATAACAGTGACCCTCCTGAACAGAAGTACTGTTGAGCCTCTCAAGACAGAGTCTCTGCACACTCTAAATGGCCCTCTCCAACATCCCTGAGCCTTTTCCACCCACCTGAGCGCGTGTAGCTCTCGTGGCATGTATGCGTGATCTCCGCAGCCAGGTCCAAGTAGTGTTGCCTCTTCTCCGGAGCTCCATCATCAGCCCCAATGCCAATCATTCCCCCAGAGAAGCAGGCCAGGTGGCCCATTTTGTGATCCAGGATTCCACCTCTCCACTCAGCCATGTAGGTGAGCCCACCGGGTGACTTCTGTACCAGGTTAACTTCAATTGCCTGCAGCAACACACACAGTTGGGAATATTATGTTAATCATTGATGTACTGTGTGCCATGTAATTTTGACACCTTGTTCTAAATGTTATCAGAGGAAACCACAACCAGAACCTTTGTTTTTCATTAGTGGTTTGTTGCTCCAACAAAACCACTATTAAAACCTCTACTGCTCCACTATTGAAGCCTCTAATTGCAGGTACGTTTCAATGCAGTACAGCACTCAAAGAGTTGTGCAGTACACCACTCAAAGAGATTTTGTGTTTCCATCTTGTGTTTCAATTAATTGCTGCCTGAGATCTTCGAAGTATCAACACCTAACACCTGCAAGGACAGTTGATCATCTCTATTAAAGCCTCTAATTGCAGGTACGTTTCAATGCCCTCTTCCCCTTTGCAATCACATTTTGCAGCCCAAACAAATTCAGCTGTTTTACCACAAAGTTTTCACAACTCTATCCAAACAGATAATCTACATTTAGTTAGGTAACACTACACACTATACACATTACACTTTTGGTACTCTATTTACTATTTACAATAAGCTGACCACAGTTTGAAATATTTTCTTTAGCATAACTCTTGAGTTCTTTATGTATTATACACATAAAATTAAAATAAATATAACAACACAAGTGTTTGAGGGCTTTACTCGTATCTGAACTTAATATGTATGCTTACTAAGTTTTGCAGTGCTTTTAAATTGGCACAGCTAGTACCCATTTTCAATGCTATACCAGCCGATCCAGTAACCACCATATACCACTTAGAGATGCAGTCATGCCAATTAGAACACAAACTTGACCGAATGATGCAACTTCTGAAACTAGATTGGATCTGACTTCGCATTAGGGGTATCTATACACCACATGTTCTCTTAGGGATGAGTCCAACTGCTGCCACACTGTAAACGTCTGTATTTATATGTTAAATTATGTATGTTTTGTATAAAACATGCTCTGCTCTGCACTGATGGAAGCCAGATCTCCAGGGAAATCCATCTGATACTCTATGAGAAAGTGGTCCAATGCAAATCCTTTTAAGGGAAGTTTTACTGTTTTTCAACCGGGGTCTTAAGTTGCAGTCACACTATCGTCAGAATGGGAGGAATAAGAAAAACACCAATAACCACTAAATTTCTGAAATCTCCGATTTGGAATAACAGCTTTTCACTTTACGGTTTTTCACACTTGGCTGCTCGTAATTATGGTTTAAACAATATGACGCAATCACGGCATTATTCTCAGTAACATTATTCTCAGTTGTGACAAGGAGTCATAACAACTTTGCACTCGTGGCTAATCTCTGTTTTGTTTCTGGTCGGACAAGTATTCTAAGTGATTTATGTAAATTTTAAGTTTATTTGAAAAGCCTCAGGAGTCTTTTGCTGCCCCGTTACTATGTTTTGCCCAAGCAGCATTTCTTTAATCTCTACAATGCATGTGGCGAGCGCAAAGTTAGATGACCCAGATAGAGGAAAAAAAGCAAAATTCTCCATAAATTCAAGTGATGAGAAATCTCTATCATTCCGAGAAACCTTCAGATTTGATTTTGCACATTTCTGTAGCTGTTTCTTCTCAGTACTGTACATTTTATAAGACAGAATATAGAATAAGATAATTTCTGAATGACTCACCATTTTCTCACTTTTACAGATTCTGTCTTTCTCTCATGCCCCTCTCACCTACACTGCCTGGCTTGCTGCTCGTTTTGCATTTGAATACAGGTCTGAGATATTCTGCCGCAGCACCCCACAAAGTGCTGATTATTAAAGGTGTAAACTCCCTTTTGAATTTCAGGTCCAATCATTCATTAATTTTCTTCTTTTTTTAACAGCTCTTTCAGGCATGAGGAAATTAACACACCCTTTTCACACCACTTTTTCAGATTTATATTAGAAGAGTGGGATATATATTTTAATTCTAAATTACATCATGACAATGAAAACCAGTACTGTAGCATATACTTCACTTTTCAGTTGTTCCCTCCTACCATTGCTGTGCACTGTATGATGATAAACCTTTCATGCTAAATAACCTGCAATAACAGAAGACAAAACAAGGTAATGTGTATAATATGAAAGCTTATAAATATCATGTTCTCATTTTTCTTGAGGGCTGAGAATGATGTTTTTCCCAATAATTAGCTGTTGTTAGCAGCAATCATGGCATAGTATAATTGGAAAATGTTCTCTCGTTCAAAGGTATGTTTTAATTAGTAATCTACTTTTATTTGAATGCCAAAGATAATGAGTTGTGCTGTGCCTTCACCTTAGATCTCTGCATAAACATACAATATATAACTTAATCTGATAACGTGGGGGTCCTTGGCCATTTAAATACCAAGTCACAGGGGAGAAAGAGAGGATGTAATTAGTAGTTCTGCCTCTGGCCTGACCCTCTGATGAGAACTGAGAAAATCTCAATGGCAATCTTAAGCTATTGTCTATGATACTGTAATTGTAGCCGGAGGGAATGTGCTGACATTATCTTCATTTAACGAGGAAAACAGACAGCTTCTCGTGTATTTTTATGCACGTATATACCCAGCAGTGGGTTCATGCTCACAGACGTTTTCCTGCAGATAGTGGGAGGGCTCCCATTTTACATTACAATATTTGAATACACAAGTCAGTTGCCATCTAATCACAGCTCTAATCACATTATGCAGTACCAAGAACCTTTCCTTCTCTATTTTATCTTTCTTTCTTTCCCCTGTGACCACTGAGAATACCTCTGTCACAAAGATACTCATACTGTATATAATCGTCCTATGGTACTTTGAATAAAAGCATCTATTTCATCTCCACAGGCAATACTGAATAAGTTCGACTTAATTTCAATAGGAGAGAGAAACACCTTTACATCTATGCATAAAAGCACTGATACTGAGTGATAAAAGGATACTTTACAGTATCACTCCATTAGTTTAATTTTTTTAATTTAGGCCCTTTCCCACACATACATTGTTACATAATTGTGATGGCAATTGATTTTATTTCTTTTTAACTCAACATTCCGATCTTCCTTACCTGAGTGGACTCATGTCTTTGTGTACAATGTAAGAATAAAATTTCCATACCTCCAGTGCGCTGTAGTACATCTTCTTTGCATCTTCATCGGTCTTGTCTGACATCAGATATGATTTGATCAGGTACTCGTAGAAACTATCCCCGAGGCCACCGATGGAAACATGATCTAAGACGGGGAACATGGGGGAAACAGGGTTGTATTACAATAATCAACAGGGTTACCACAGTGGTTTTTAGCCAGGCTATCTGCAGGTATTAAAAATCACTGAATCCAGTTATTTTCTCTCGCCTGCTCTAATCAATAATTTTAGTTATTAAACAATTTTTGTATGATGTATGATTGCAGTTGTTGGGAGACGTTACATCATTTAAACTTTTGGTTGCGACAATGGAGTTTCAGTCAGCACCATCAGACCACTGGCAAGCACTGTCACTGCTGCTACCCACAGTAGCTTGGAAGTTCATTGTACCAGGTATCCAGGTGGGAAGATAAGAAGTACTGAAAAACTATGATATGATAATAAATATTAGAAAGTCACATTCCCACCACACACCACTCTGGCTTTTTTGGTTTATCCGTGGTGTGCATGATCGTGTGCTCTGAACCCACACAATCTCTGCTCTCTTATGGTAGAAAACAGGTGTTCTCTTTTTGTTTTGTTTTTTTTAAGTTAAAACCTAAATGATGTAATATACTTCAATCTTGTGAGTGAAAATTGAAACAAGTAGCTGTTGATTTTCCTCCTGCCCGCTCTTAGGTCCACATTCAAATTCATAAATATGAATATGATATTGCAGTGGAGGAGTGCATGGGTTTCCATCTATCCACTCATGCTCATTGTGTGCACATATACCTTCACTAACTCCCCCGCAAGGTTATCACAGTGCTGCTGTGTTTGTCCTTGACACAGACAGATGAGGGAGAGCTGCGAAGCCTAAGCCTCTTTTCCCTTTGTGGCAATAAATGTACAGTTTTGCTTCTCTACAAGCTCACCCACAACAATTAGCCTCTGTAATCATCCAGATTACCAGCTTTTCAGTCCTAGCGTCGTCTTATCCAGGCTTTTTTCACCGCTTTTCAGGTAAATCAGAAAGATCCAATTTCCTGAAGTAATTGTATTCATTATCATTTTAATAACCCAGAGCAATGGGAGTCATATAGCTGTTGCTATGAGCCTGGTATTAAAAATGAAAGGAAATAGACGGATGGGTGGTTGGATGACATAGATGAGCAGCTAAAAGAACTTTGACACATGAGGTGACTCAAGGTCTGTCCCCAGTGTGTCGGTGGAGAAAAGGGTAAAAATGTGAAATGGCATTCAGTGAACTCAAACCCTCATAATCTTGACCCACAATGGGGGCAAGCACAGTTACTGTAATACTTAGCAAGTAACATGAATGAACTTTTTCATTTCTGAAATGGATGTGTCATTAAAGTAATGTGTTTTTAAATGTAGATAGGTCCCTAAGTCAAGCCAAATAAAACTGTTCTACGTCTTTTGCTATAACTCAAACATATAACCTTACAATAATCTTACAGATGTTGAACCAGTATGAATGTCCTGTGTGCAGTAATTACAGCACTTACGTTGGACCCAGTTGCCACTGACTGGACTGAGGAAATTGGGATATAGGCCGTGGGGTTTTTCAATCTTGTTCAGAAGTTTCCTGATGTTCATCACCTGCAGAGACACCACAGTACATATGAATATCATCAGGCTAAAGCGCAGTATTTGGTATCACACGTTCCATTTAGTACTCAGTTTATTCAATTCAATTTATCACTGCCTCAAGGTTGAAAAGCATCTTGTAGGGAAATTGTGCTAATAAAAAAAAAAATCAGTGGTCAGATCTGTAAACAGAACTCACACATTTTCAAAACTTCTTGAAAATGATAGCAAACTGTGAAAGTACAGCAAAACTGGGAAATTGATTCATATATTGTACCTTCTCTGTGTAGACTGGATTGCTGGAGAGCTCGGTCAGATGGACGAATTCGAGGTGAAGGGTCCCGAACTCAGCCAGGATGCTGCTCCCAGCTGAGGCCCAGCCCCAGCTCCAACTGGTTCCACTGCAGCAGAGACAACATACAAAACAGACTAAGTACCGCGGATATCACACAGAGGCATACACAGGTACAAAATAGAGTTAGGCGATCCAGCTGGATCCATCACTGGGACTGATAGGTTCGGGCCCTTTTTTTGAGTGAAACATTGGGCTCAGGTTGGATTATTCTCAAAGGGAACATAATAAAATAATAAAATTCTATGATGCACAATGCCCAGTGGGGGCAGGGGGTTCTTAAAATCCCCAATGATTAGGGGTCAAACACTTTCATAATATTAGTGTATATATATATCAAAGAACTTACAAAAGGTAAAGCATGAAAGTAGCAGAGCATGGCATGTAGAGACCGGAGACACATTGAATGGACAAGGTGGACAAAAAGGGAACCTGAGCAAACATGGTGGTTGTTACTTGATAGTTTTATGTTCACTCAATAAAACTGTTAAATGTCAATTTTGTTTACTGTATGCAGGCTCATCTCATTCATCAACTATAACGTCAAGTTAAAAATAAACAAGAGATTGGGAAAACCTTCCAGAAGACAAGAATACAGAAGTAAATATACAGAAATTGAAGTAACATGAAACAAGCAAACAAAAACAAATTTCCTTCTCATGCCCTGTGTAATTCTGTTTGAGAGCTGGTATGTTCTGACATTTCCAAAAATAAAAGTACCAGTGTTATATGAATAAGAGTACTTCTGAATTTCATCCTGTTTTGAAGTGAAGTTCTAGTGAGTTTAAAGTTTTGCAGGCAATTCCAGTTTCATATGATCCTGCTATATCTGCAGCAGTATTATCTGTAAACTCCAGCCAACTACTGCAACTACTTTCAGTTCCTCCACAGTCTCTTTTAGAAATGATTCTCCCTCAGTTATTACACTGCACATCACATTCAGAACATGATGCAGCTGAACAAAGTTAAAGAAAGTAATCAACTCCTGCCCGATGGATCTCTTGCCCTTTTGTACTCAAACTCTTCTTAATAGATCATAGCAGACATACTTGCGTCTTACTTTTTTATTGCCTTTTCAGATGGAAATCAATAACCATTAATTAGCAATTTGTTTTTCATGATGATTAACATTTTAAAGGTTTTCAGAATCATGGGATCAATTAAGCTACTTCAATACTGTTAGCACCAAAATATGTGTCAAAAGAACAACTCACTGAATCCATCCCCCTCAGGATCAAGCCACAATTTTCGATTTAGTCTCAGGGGTGGCTCACAATGTCACCCTTTCAAAACCCCTGTTACAGTTCAAACAATTAATAGACAATTAATAGAGGACATAATCATAAAACGGATAACAGTGAAAATAATGTTTAGTTGCAGAACTATCAAACACTGCATGAGTTGAATGAAGTTGACAAGGCTTAACCTTTGTGCTGTTCATACAACAACCGGTCAAATCCCGATATCATGTCAAGGTTATAATAAGACAGCTTTTTAATCAGCTGATGCTGAAGAAAGAATTTTGAGAAATTATTGAGAACACATATTGCCAAGGTTTATGGATCAATTAGTTCTGACTTACATCCAGTTGCCAGTTGTTAAATTTCAAATTCTACCACACACTACAAACAAACAACTATACACACACACAAACACACACAAACACACACAAACACACACACACACACACACACAAACACACACACACACACACACACACACACACACACACACACACACACACACACACACACACACACACACACACACACACACACACACACAAACACTACTCCTACTTCTCATTGTGTGAAATGCCTGGTGAAAGCTTAGCTCATAAACTGGGTTCTTGTAATGGAGCTAAGTGTGCAAATGTTTTGAGCTGATTAAGATAAAGTTATATAAAAAAGTTAACTTGGCATAAAATATTAATTACAGTATATCAGGCAAATTAGATTTCTGTCTGCTAAGAATAAACTCATAGGTCTATGAAATAACCTTTGCCATCATCTACCACTAAATGCATTTATGGTTGCCTGCTGTGATTGATGCTAATTTAGTTGTTAATTTTCTTTAACCTCAACCTGAAACTTAAACAATGCAGCCAAGTTATGTGTGTTCACGGTGTAATGACAGCATTAAAACCCTACCTAGAAACTCAGAACATCAAGGGCACCCTTGAGATTTATTTCCTTAAGTCAGTGTGGGTAACGTCGCACTGCTGTGCAAATCTAATTCTCAGTAAATGTGTGGTGCATTAATGCTTGCTCGTTATTAGTTGAGGCAGAATGTACCACTAGAGTGACTTTACATATCCTCTGTAATAGATGCTGGGGAAGATCAGACATCCGGTAATGAATTGAACTGAATTTGTAAGAAGGGGAGAAGATGGGGTGCGGAGGGGCGTAGGAGATGTCTGGTGTGTGAGGGCAGAGGGGAATCAAAGGGTTTACCACTCTGGTGAATGCATCCATTAAAAGTTTGGGGGCTACGAGTGGCATCTGAATCCTCCTTTAAGAGGAATCAATCGGAGTATCAATGCAGGGTGTGTGGGGAGGGTGGGGGGAAGGCAACAACACTGGCACTCATTCATTAATCTTTTCACCCTGTTAAACAAACATGCTCTTCCACAGCTATCAGAAGTGCAAAAAATGATGAAAAAACAAACAAAAATCAATATCACACGTCATGCCTAATGTGTTAGGGAAATTGCTGTTTTGTGCATTTTAATAGAAAAGCTTAAACGATTTTAGTCTGTGATGTTGACTAGGACTACACACACTTCACATTTCCAAGTGTGTAACCTCAGTGTATGTAATCAAAAATAGGATTTCTTCTACGAACAGTGATCTGTCCGTCTGTCCATCCATCCATCCATCCATCCATCCATCATTTCAGCTTTTACAAAGAATAACTTGTAGAGATCAGGTGTGAAGTGAGATCTGCACTTCCACCTGAGTGTTCTCTTTTCACTTATTATACAACAGGTACTATGGAGTTCAATTTTATCTGCAGACCTTTGGCAAGTTGTTATGTATAAAACATACATACAGTAACATACCGCACTAAACATAGAGGAGAACACTCATCACTTTTGCGTTGTTAGAACAGAGCCCACACAGTTTGTCAGAGCCGCAGGCTGTGCAGCAGAACTAAAGTCGCCTGTGTGCACAGTGCTTGCGGACTGCTTATGTTCTGTTACACAATGCATATGTTCTCCTCTAAAGTGACGTGTGTGTGTGTGTACATAGTGTGGATAGGCTTGTTTATGTGTCACTCCATACACTCCACGCTATAGACAGCATGGTTCCTCCTGCCCATCTGCACCGCAGATCCATGTTGGTGATGTAGCAGGAATTAACTGTAGAATAAGGTAATTAAATCTGCCAGCAGCTGTCCAGTTTGGCTGGTGGGTTAATTGGAAGCAGGTGGATGACAGAGGTGCCAGGAAGTATCTTATAAAATTAGGAAATGAGAGGCGGAGGTGGGTTTACTGTAGGTTTTAACCGTAATCTTAAAAACAGATAAAAGGAGTTTGAAGTAAAATTTGACTAAATAACTTCAAATAATCAAATGTGGTTGTATGAGTATAATATTTTAGATCCAATCTCACAGGATCATCATGTAAACTGTTTTTTTGCGCTGTTCATGCATTTTACTGCATATTGGCAGGACAAAACAGACATAAAGTCAGTCTGCCGGTACTTAAGCTAGCGATGATAATTTGACTGTCACAGTCGTCGACACAGTGCTGTCCTCAGCATTCATCAGTTTGTCAGATATATAAGGGTCAAAGCCAAATCTAGAGCTTGAAATTAATGGTCAAATTGCACTGAAAATGAAAATAGCTTGCAGTTGTATTGCATGACTGCGGCATTAACAAAATTGTGTCAATAATGATTTTAGATTACAAAGGTAATGGTTCGGAACAGATTAAAAATTAACACTAATTTAAAAATATGCAAATATTATTCTTATGATCTTGCAAAGTGCCTACGAACACAGATTAATTCTTATCCAAATGTCATCGTCATTACAAAGCTTGGCCTGCAGCTGCTCTATTGTCTATAAACAGAGATTGTGGGTTTGTTTGTATAGACTCTTCTTCTTTTTTTTTAGTTAACTTTTTGTTGTTTACTGTCATTTTTACAAATTCATGAATATACTTTCTTCTCTCTGGCTTTTTTAAAGCATGTGAAAGTTTATTTTTATGTGCAGAGCTGTCATAAAGCATTGAAATAATGGAAGGGTGAAATTCTGAGTTGTTGCACGCAACCTAACTGAGTGTGAACATAATAGCATTTTTCCTACTTGTTGACAACTTGCATGTCAAACTTGGCTCACTTTCACTGGCAAAGTTCTGCCCCTGGTTGCTAAGATGAAAAAAACTTTTGTGTGCTGATTAATGCCAGCCAGCCTGATATCATCTTTTATCAGGGATGGAGAAGGACAGTTGGAGGTGAAGGCTAGCGCTGAGACTCACCTCCCCAGGTTGATGACTCCTCGGGGGATTCCTGTCGGCGTGTTGAAGGCAGGCAGCAGCTTCTCTCCCAGCTCCACTACTTTATTCTTGAACAGCTGGGAAGAAAATACAGAAGAAGGCAACTTGTAAAACCTGGTAAAAAGACAAACAATACAATACAAACCTGGATGCGATACATAAATAATTAGAAATATGTACTTTTCAAAGAGATAAACTGAAGGAACTGCCTGTCATCTCACACAAGCTTAGAAAAGAAATTGCTGTGACAGACTTGGATTCAAAAGCCCTGCACACATTTCCCCCTGGTTTTCCCTCTAAAGCCAATTATGTGAAACATAAGGCTTGCTACAACAGAAGTCCAGCAGGATTAAAAGCAATCTCATCGATGTAATCTACAACAGTTCATTTGAAACCACAGTTCCTTCCCATCTCCAACAACCAGACTCTCTGAGGCTGAGGCTAAGGCAAAGTTAATGTATCATTTTATGAGCTGGATTATCAGTCACCATATCTTCTTTAGCCAGTGGGAACAATGCTTGGGGGTGGGGAAAATAGTGATGACAGTGAAGTAAAATATTGAAATTCTGACAATGAGAGAGAAGTCTGAGGAGACAAAACGGGTCAAGGTAACAGAGCAGAGGCGAGAGGAAAAGAGAGATTCATACAAGAGACAGAAAGCCTCAGAGACAAGGGAGAGCAGCGACTGAGAAGAGACAGACATGGTTTATGGAGGAACAAAAGTCTAGGCAAAGACAAAGCGCAGTCAGAACGAGAGAGTTTGAGAGCGTGGCAGCAGTGACTCAGCAGGAAAACTGAGGAAGATGAAGAGAAAATGGAGAAAATAAATTGCAGTCAGATAGGTAGAAACCACTGTCCTTCACTATGAAGACTTCTTACTGTACAAGTAGTCTGAAAAATATTGACTTTTTCTTCAGCAAAGCTGCATAAGCTGTTAGCACATCCTGTTTGCAATGTACCCATTCACGTACAGACATACACAACTATCACTCGATTACTTTGACAAAGAAGAAAACTTAAAAATGTGATGAATCTCAGGGAAGTTCTGCAGTTATAAGGAACGTCTTTTTTCTATGATTTCTAAGACAAGTTATGGAAGTTTATTTGCGAAGGACATCTGAGTTAACTCTTTGAAAAGTGTACGTCACAGTGAATCTAAAAATATGTTTCATGTCTTGTGTGTGTTCAGGTACAAATTTACCACAAATTGCAGCGATTGGGTGCTAGCAGTTTTAAAGTACCTTGATTTCCTCTGTGAGCTGTGTGGCACAGCTGCTGCTCAAACTGTTAATTGCGTTGATAACTGAATCAAACTACGATAAGTAGTGAAGTTCCAGTTGTTTTTCGATCGTCTGCATGCACCTGTCCCCTTTCACATCGCACAGTATGTATTTATCTCACTCACCCCAGGAATACATTCACAGTGATGTGTGCTGTGCTCTAAGGCACCCCCGCTTTCTCATTGTTTTGTACTATATATGGGCATGTAGCAAACAGTACATACAGTACAGCATTCTGCTAATTCACTCGTGCTCAACATGCAACAATTTCACAGCCTGTAGCTTCAGTGCCTCTTAAAACCTACCCATGAGCCTTTGCCTGAAACACTCATGAATATTATTGCTGCTCAGCTGACCCCCGTAGGAGTTTTGCAGCTTTACAAAAACACTGTATCACAGACTCACTTGCTGTTATGGCTAAAAAAAAAAAAAAAGAATTAATGGATGATTGAATAAATGAACAAACAGACTTGATTTGACTTGTTTTATACAGGGCTGTTGATAACATATTCTTACAGATGCTGTCAGAAGCTGTTTGCTGCTGTATGTGAAGAGAGCCAAAAGTACCAAAAGCTGGCATTGAATGCTTGGTCTTGTTTACTAATTCTTTGATCAAACATTATCTAATTTAAAATCAATATTTTGCCAACAGACCCCAGACTAGAGCTGCAAGAATTACAGAAAAATTAAGCAAGTAATTTTATTATCAATTGATCATTTAAGTTACTTTCTAAGCCAACATGCCAAGCATTTAATGGATGAATATGTCAATTTTTAGTGTTTCCTTGTCTTAACATAATAAGAAATTGAATATCTGAGTTTTTATTTTTGGTCAAACAAAAACTAAACACATTTAATGAGGTTATGTTTGCCTCTAGTGATGGATGCTGTTCACTGTTTTTTGATATATTCATAGATCAAACGACTGATCGAGAAAATATCCGTTAGATGCAGCCCTACTAGCTGTACTTGTATTGATGCCTATACATCAGTGAGACATCAGTGATACATTTGAGAAGTTTCACTTTTTCTTTAGCTGAAGAAAGAATAGGCTTTGTAGGAAAACTTGTTTACTTTCTTCAAAATAAGATTTCTTGTAATAAAAGTTGTGTTTTTGGTCTCAGAATCTCAGCTATTGTGTTAGTTTCATAATTTAGGGGAAAAGATTCTATGATATTTGTGTGTGTGTCTACCAGCAGCGCTCAGTACACTACTTCTGCACACCACTGTATCAAAGCAGTGTTATGGGACCGGGGTGGCATTAAAAAGTGTCTCTGGTGTGTGTGGGCTTGTTTTACAATATTTGTGGGGTCCAAACCGGGAGACCACTACACTTGTGGGGTCCAACAGCTTTGATGGGATCAAAATGCTGGAGCCCACAAGTTTAAATATCTGTTTGAGGGTTAAGACTTGGTTTTCAGGGTTAAGTTTAGGTTTAAGTTAGGGTTAAGTATTTAGTTGTGATGGGCAAGGATAGGATGGGTCCCCACGAATGCAGTAAAACAGGGATGTGTCTGTGTGTATGTTCGCGTTACACTCCCTCTTGAGTCCTCTGGCTCTCTCTTCTATCAAAGACGGCAATAATGATCCTGCGACTGGTCTCATCTCTCCTCATCGGTCCTTTCTACCACCACTGCTGCGCGAACAAACCAGAATCCCACAGGCACACACACATTCAAAGCAGACACACAGAGTTCAAAACAAATGCACATATACAAACCTGCTCTCATTTGGCAGCTGCACTTGCATCATTTTGAATTTCACAACAGAAATGTACTTGTATATGTGCAATAATGCACATTTAAGTGAAACAGACAGTAAACACACACATACAGCTGCATTCTTTGTCAACATGCGACACCTAGACACACACAATCCTTTGTTAAGTAACAGACAAGCATGAACAGGGGCAGCTGATTATACTGCACTCATTTATTCTTGTTTGCTTGTTTATAAATTAGTTGATTAATTATAGTAAAACCCCTTTGGCTGGCATCTGCTCTGTGATTTACTGTACGCTGCACACAAGCTAAATTAAGGGCTGTGTTAATAAATCTGTCTTCACTGATGCTGCTGGTCTCTTGTGCCACACTGGGAGCCTTCTTCAGCATGTGAACTTCATTACTGAAGTGCTACTGTAATTATACTTTGTGTGTTTGCACCACCGACTCATCCATCCAGTAATGCTTAGCTATCAGTAAATTTCAAGATTGGTTATGTTCACAAGTTGAATTTTTTTTTTCTAACTTTCTCTACCTGTATGATAAGAACGGCAGCATGGTGGAAATTCGCAAAGACTAACATTGATCCGATGTGACAGCCGAGAGGTTGCTTTCTTCCCTTTCAGTTGGAATTCCCTCTAGGAATGCAGATAGGAGGCTGGACACAAATGGCTCTTCTATCAGCTCTTAACCACCAAGGACATGCATAAGACATTCAGTCATCTCTCACATAGCAAACATCATCAGAGTCCTATGGAGAGACGCTTTGAGAAACTTTTCTTGGACTGCCACTTCTGTTTAGCAGTAAAACCTCTCAGTCCTCGCCTTGAGGAACAAGGGACGTGAGAAAATAGGCCTATGCACTCTTCCATACCAGCTGAATGTTAACATTTTTAGATCTCCATATGACCGACTGTCAGTGTGAAATATTGTTCCAAAAGAGTTCATGCAACAACTGAACAAAAAGCAAAGCAAAAAAGTGGAAGTTTAAGGAGAATATTGCTCTTTTGAATTACTGGTTAAGGCTGGTGTTAGCCTTAGCTACTCCATCTCTCACCCTAACCCTACACTTATTGCAGCCAGGAAAATCACAGCACACCATTTTATCATGATGGTATAATACTACTACTGAAGCTGAAATATAATGGCTTGGATTTATCAAACCTAACAAACACCATGTGAACCATACAATATATGCTTTGCTGGGGGCTGCAAAAGTATAAATGTAAAATATACTTAAAAACACCCGAAAATACAAGGAGGTTATTAAAAGTTTAGGACAGTTGCATGGGAGTCTGACTTTAAATGCAGCACAGTGTATCTCTTAATTTTATGTTAATTGTGGTGATGACAATAATAGAAATTGGTGGTGGCATTATTTCACTCCAGTACATACCCAATTCCCAGTTTATTAGAGACAAGTATTTCTGTTATTTAGTCTACCCTCACTGATATAAATGGGGTGGACAAAATAATAGAAACACACTGCAGCAGAACACAATACAATTCAACAGCTCTATAAACTGCATGCTCCAAAAAGACCCTGCAGTTGAATGAACATCACTCTAAAACAGTTTCAACAAAAACTGAATGTTATTCATGAAGACAGGATTTGTTGCAAGACTTATCAGACTGCATTAGTTTTAGGTGTACAGAATTAACTGGCAACTAGGATTGATTTATTGTTGGGTTGAATATTTTCCATAGGATCTGCAGACAGTAACAAAATTATCACCAATATCACCAGACTTACAGCTGCATCTCTACAAAGAAGAGAGGCTCTCACCTGCTTTCCCTTTCCTCCACACATTTGAGACACATTCTCAGGTCTGATTAGACAGGTGATGGGCATGGAGAAAATATAATGTGGCAATAAAATGATTAACTGTGTGACTGGTTGCTGGTGTGTTTTAGCAGCCAGTGAAGAGCTTCGTCAGCTGCACAAATCCCTGATTCACAGTGTCACTGATTCTGAGTAGAAATGTGGGCTTTTAATGTGAGAACAAAGCCCTGTCTCTTATAAACCTCCCATCACCCATTTCTTCACATTACAGAGATGCAGGAGACAAAGCAGGTAGGAAACCTGATCTGCTGAAGATAAGAAATGGAAAGTAAGCAGCAATGTCATTGAAAACATATCTGCAGTTTGAAGGCAAATTTTATCTCCACTTCAGAGCAGTGCTTGTGGTTTCCTAGATTCTGTCCTTTAGTTCTGAGACCAAAGCACATGCAGAGTGCATGCATAATGTTGTCTTTATCCAGGTCCGGCACAGACATAGCTATTTTCCTGCAACCAGTTGCCTCTGGGCAAAGAGTTCATTAGGAGTCACTTCAAGCTCCTCTGTTCCATAAACAACGACCAAGTCTAAAAACTCAGTGGGTGACACGCTTAACACTTAACTGTTGCTACTGACATGTCATCCATAGACCCATACAGAGTTTGTGACGACAGCAATCACGTGTGGAAAAGATAGAAAAGTCTTTTTCTCTCAGGTTTTGTTGGCATCTCTGATATCTCTGTGACATCGCTCTGTGGGCACACACGGGGGCCAAGTTTGCAGTTCTTTGTATGCTACATTGCTTAAGTTTACAACAGGGTATAATTTCACTGCTGATTAAACTGCCAACTATTTTTTGATTAATTGTTCTATAAAATGACAATGAGAAAATCTCAGCTTCCTAAGCCCAAGGTGACGCCTCCAAATGTCTTCTTTAGGCCGACGAACAACCTAATACCAACAGATACAGTTTACTATCACATTAAACAAAGGAAAGCTGCAAATCCTCCAAAATGAGAGGCTGGATCTACGTTACAGATGAATGTTCTGTCAAGCGACTTTGCCACTGCTCTACTCAGATGTAGGATCTAGTTGGATCTAGTTTATAAATATTTACAAATCACTTTCAGTTACTGTAGGGGGTGGGATCAGTGTGATCAGGTGATCAAGTGTTCAAATTCAAATTGTGGTCTCAGCATTTTAAATAATGATAAGGGATCTTTCTTCAAACTGAAAGTTATATAATGAATAACTGGTGCGAGAGTGATGGTTTTTTTCAGAAGTAAAAGAGGCACAATAAAGTAAAAAAAAAAACTTGAGAAAAGAAACTATGCAAAAATTGGTTATTGCGTTTTTCATAATAATGTGGAATAAATAATGACTGTAACAAAACAAAAAACTAGAAATGTTAAATAAACGTCTGCCCTTTTTAGTTTCCTTTATAGATCTAAAAAGAAACAGAAAAGCTCATAAAACATGTATGCAACCAGCTGTGTGTGGATGAGAGGCCTAGAAATTTTTGTGCATTATTTCTAAGAAATCTCTTTCCTGCTGTTTGACTTAAAAATTTGTGCACACACCCACGAACACATGAAACATGGTTCAAGAGCTGCTGATGGATGAGAGGTGTCTGAGGGTTTTCGTTATGCTGAGGCCATAATAAGATGCTCATTTGCTCAATGCGAGCTGACTGGAACAAAAAGTTGATACTTTATAAGCTCCAGCTGCACCTGGATTGTTTAGTTACTCTCCCATGGGCATGTATTCAGCAATATTCAAAACAAAGCAGATAATCCACAGGTATCTCAGTCACTGGGTGCAGTCATCACTGATTGAAAGGAATAAGTCTTGGCTTCAATCATCTACCCCAATATTTCTACTCTTTCAGCTGGATCTGACAAGACTGACAGGAGAAGACCTTTTCTTGCACATTGATTTCGTTCTTCATTTCACAAGCTGCTGGTGTGAGCTGACTGTGAAGCAGAGGAGTCCACAGGTCGCAGCACCATCACCCGACTGCGGTTCAACAAGTCTGAATCTCAGTGCGATCTTGCCTTTGGGCAAGCTTTATCCCGTCTTTGAATATTCAGGTTCAGATGGTGGCTATATTGAGCTGCATTGGTGGTGTGTAAAATTCATATTAAATATTCAAGGTTAGCATGAGCAGGATAACGGAAAGCCTGTGGTGTCTGTTGTAGGCTCTCTTCAAACCATTATCAAAGGAAGTGTAATTGTTGCTAATTTTCAAAAGCTAGATTGTCTTTATTAGTCTGGCATCTGTGTCAGTGATTTCATTGTGAATTTCTGCTCTGTTTTATTCCACAAAGCTGTAATTTTCTGCCTGCGACACATGTTTGAAAGTCTCAAACGGCAAAGCTGGCAGAGTGACATAGATGTCTTGAACACTGTCTGCTAAGTTGCAGCACGCAGTCCCCCATCAGCCGCTCACCCCTGATGTCAGAAAGGAAAAGTACCCTGCATAATTTATGCAGTGTAGCATCGCCTGAGAGCAAGTAGGCGAACATACTAAAGCAGATCCAATAAATTAGACATGAGGACTTCTCAGAAAACAAACGCAGCGGTAAAATGTAAGTACCCACCAAAGCCCAAATTGGAAAACAAACAAGTGGCGGCTGCTCAATCAGGCCCCCGCTGGAAAGGAGCAGCTCTAGATTAGTCCACATTACAGCTATATTGTTAAGCAATGTTCATCAGCTTAAATGTTCTTCTCTCAAGTACATGAGCCACCCACCTACTTTTTACCCCTCCCTTTGACCCACTAAACTGGGCTTATACAAATAATTTCACAGTTTGCTGACTGCTGCTACAGTATAATGCAGCAGTCACAGTTGCTGTTATTTCTCTACTCCATTCAGTGATGACAGTTGTTGTGCATATAGACTCTCTGTCTTGTGCTTCAGCTCTTGATGTTACCCAGAGCCTAATTGCTATGAGTATGAAAGTAAACCATTATAACTGCCCTGTGTGTTAGCCAAAGCCAGGGAAAAAAAAAATCTTGTTGCAGAGGATTAAGGATGCTTGTCAAGATGTGGGTGACTGACTGTTATAAACACAACTGGTCATTACTGGAATGTTTCAGTTTCAATATAATCTTTCCATATTTGTGGGTAGCCACCGAGTGGCAGTGTGTGCCTCACTTTTTCTTTGGGAAATCAGAACCGTTTTTTTTTGTTTTTTTTATCTAAAGCAGATTGTTGTGTGCAATGTTATTGCAATACCTGGGTGAAATGAAAGAGGAAGAAATCCAGTGGAAGAGTCAATACCAACAATGTTCAACAGTTAGGAATAATACATGGAGACTCAACATGTTTCTGGAGCTACCTGTCACAGCAAATCACTGTGAGCCATTGTCTTCACACCTTGAGAGATAATAATGTTGGCACGCGAGACCCTCATCAGCTACCCCTGTGCCACACACTCTCAGTGCTCCACACACAAAAAATAAAAGAGCTTTCCTGTCACATAGCAACACTCATACCTGTTTACGCTTTGACGGCTGTCATACACGATCAGTCCTCCCCGTAGCAACAGACGAGACAGACCCAGTGACCCATCAATAATTCAACCTACAATTTACCCGCTGCCACAACCTCTCCGCCATCATTAGTGCGGAAGAAGAACAGGAAGAAGCGGGGGCTGATGGGACGCTGAGAGGAGCAGTGGTTGGAGAAGATGTCAGGTCCATTTCTCATTAGGGCAATGACTGCATGAGTCTGAGAGGCCTGGTGTAAGGAGGACAACAGGCACCTCCTGGCCCACTCAGCCAGACAGAAGAGCTAACAGGTACCTTCCTGTGTGGGCACAGACAGACAGTACTCCCCAAGACACTGCAGGAAATCTGAGAGATCTTGTTAAAGTCTAAGAGAGAAAAACTGTCTGAGACTATCTGTCAGTTAAATGCAAATGGCTGAGACATTGCAGGGCTGTGTGGGTGATGGATTAAAGTTTTCACACACTTTTTTATATTCTGTCAGCAACTTGCAATCAGCAGCAGAATCTAAAACTTTAAAAGACTGAAAGATTCACCCAGAGGTTGTAACATTCGTTACACTCCTCAGTACAAAAGTGTTGCACTAGTACGTAGTGCATTAAAAACAAGTTGGTCCTGAAGGAGGTGCTGGAGGGCAAGCTATGTGGTCATTAAAATCTAAATAAATTACCCGTTTGAGAACATTAAAGTATTCAGCAAATCTGCCCATTATTTTAAGAGATCAACGTACAAAACTGACATTTTGGCATAAAGTGGCACACGAGGAAAGATCATGTGTGTCTGAAATGGAAAAAAATATATTTCATGGTAAATTTGCCCATTAGATTTAAATTTTTGCTGTACAAGTGGCAGTTGGAGTGAAGGGGGTCAGCAAGTACATTAGGAGTCAGCTTTTAAATGCCTTGTAATGGGCACAGTGACTTTCACTGAAAGATTAAGATGTAGGGGCAGCCTGGTAGCCTAATGATTAAGGTGCATACCACATGTACACAACATCCTTTGGTTTGATTCCAGGCTGGAATCTTTGTCCCATGTCATACTCATCTGTCTCATCTGTCTCTATCAACTATCCAATAAGGGCAAAAACACCAACAAAAATCCATCACATGGATATTTAAACATTTCACTGAATTTAAATTTTGACCTGCTCGTGGATCACAAGTCATTAAGAGAACAGACATTCATGGTCATCTGGGAGACCGTGAATGTGAATACACAAAATTTCATAACAATCCATCCAATAATTATTAAGACATTTCAGTCTGGACCAAAGTGGTGGACCAGCAGCGCCAACATTGTTGTCCCTAAAGCCATGCTAGTGGCCAACCAACATAATCATTCTCAGGCTGAGCTTTTAGCACAGCAAAAATCAGAGATGACAGAGAGCCAGTGCCATTCTTTAGTGCAAATGGTTGCCAGGGTGCAAACAAACAGCAAAGGAATTAATTTCTTATTTTATACTGTCAGAAAAGGTCCATACCTCCTCCTCCAAGATATCTCTGAATACTGGACAATAAATATACTGCAAATACCTGTTGTTTATTCTCAGAAAGAGATAAACATAATCCGTGTGAAAAGAGCCACCGGATTGCATGGGAGTGTTAATGAGATTGGAGGAACACAATGCGATGAGGGGGTGAGGATAAAGTATAGAAGATAAAGCAGTCACAGCCTCAGTGGAGGAGACACAGAGACAGGGCGAATGTGGGAGGCTGGAGTGTGAATCTTTGACTGGGGATGAGAGGAGGCGAAGCAAGATGAGGAAGATCAGATTTGGGTTATCTGTGTGGCCTAGCGTGGATCTGTGGTTCAGCTGGCGATACGAGCAAGTTGTTTGTGTGCGTGTGTGTGTGAGTGTGTGTGTGTGTGTGAGAGAGAGAAGTGGGGATTCTTTAAAAGCTGCTGATGGCAGAGCCAGGCTTCAAAGCATCGCCTGCCTCATCAAAGACTTGACTCAGTGAGGGATATGGCCACTGTGATGCCATGCATGTGGGGGAGTGAGTGTCTGTGTGGAAGCCAGAGAGAGACAGATGTTTGCCTGAGAATGTGTTTATGACCTTTTTATGTGTATGTCTCCATTATAAACTGAGATGCTATATATTATGCTTTCAGAGATTAATGTTTATGGCATGAATTCTTCGTTGGTGCTTCTGCAGGAGGTATTGTCTGCAGCTGGCAATGAATAGGAAGGTGGTGAAGAGGTACACTGGTGTAAGCAGAGTGCACTTGGGAAGCCAGGGACGTGCTATCACAAATGTCAACCCAAGCAACACATGCAGTCATTAACTCCACTGTGTCTCTGACGTGTGATGTCTTTGGAGTGAAGTTGCTGCCCTGAGTGACAAAAACTCTGTGTAATCTATCCTCCTTTACAAAAAAGAAAACCCTACATAATCACCAAGACCCCACAGAGTCTGAAAATAAAAGGCAATTCAGCTTAACGCAGTGCACAGGCTGCGTAGCGTAGATAACCGCTATTCAGACCCACAAAATTTCACTGCTTTTCCTCGAAAATTGAAACAAGTAAGACACTCCAGAAACTCAATTTCACAAGTTCTTCAGATAGGGTGAGAGCAAAGGCAGTGGCTCACGTCTTATAATGATAGACATTTCATCAGCAAGCTGTAATGCCAAATATTTTAAAGGAAAGAAAAAACTTGCAGGCATACAAGGTCAAAGCAAATTCTTCGCGATTAAAAAATGGGGATATGGTGAAGCGCTAAAAGGCATTACCTCAGTGAAAACTATTTGAGATGGTAATATATACACTTATACTGCGCCTTTGTTGATGTTTTATCTGTCTTATGCAGAGTTGTAACAAAGGTGTTGCAGTGCTGCACAGCTCATCTGGAAATGTAAAGATGACAGGTTGGAGGTGCTTTTCCGGCACGCATAAATTAAACACTGCCTGCACTCTTGCAGACAAGGCAGGAGTGTCGCAAAATGTGGCAGACGTGATTGATCAGAGAATTTGAAATTGGGGTCACGTAAAGGTCACATTCAACTTCAATATAAGGCAATTATACCTCACATCTAACAGGATGCTTTTTCAGTAAATACAGATGCTATGAAAAAAAGAGAGCTGTTTCTAGTGAATGTGCCCCAATGTTATTTCCTTTTTCTCTACCTGTGCAATAAGAACATGTTTTATGACATTTACCTTGGACTTTCACATTACACCACATGCCCTTCTGGCTGAAGTAGATGGCGTGATAATGCTGGAAGCGTTAGGTTTTCACCACAGCAAAGAAAATAACAGTTCTCCCTACTACAAGGCTGCTAGCAGGTACATTTTTTTAGACTGGGGAAATCTTGTACACCAATCCTCCAATGCTGTAAATGTTTTAGTGAATTAAAATAAATCCCTTACTGTAAAATCACCTTTCAGCAACAAGCGGCTTGGTCAGCAAGGTGGTTTACTGAGTGTGGCGAAATCAGATTTTCATTCAGCTTCAGGGTCTGAGGTCAAACATACTCAAGTGTCCTTGAGCGAGACACTGAATCTCTATCAGTTATAAGGTTCCTGTTGTGCAGTTGATCTTCTGCTCTGAGGAGCAAAGTGAAATGACAAATTCCCTGTGGGCAAGAGTAGCAAAATACAATAACAGAAGGGAAAATCAGGTGAATTCAGATTCTAGAGAGGCAGCCCTTTCACACAACACACTGTGTAAACTCTCTAAAAATACATCAACCATAGACATGCCTTGAGGCTTTAGTCAGCTTCTGTTTAACAGCACTACGGAGGCATTGCTGATGACATGCCATTTTGCCTGTGATCTAAAAGGGTAGTTGTTGCCACCTATTTCAAATCATCCCTTTAGGATATGAAGCATATGGTGTTATATTCCTCTCATTCTTCCACGAGCGCGATGATGGATCCTCCTGATTCTTTCAGCACCAACCTCCATCCGTTAGGCTATCATCCTCTCTGAGTCTACCTCAGGGACCTACTTAGATGGCAGTGCTTTCTCCTCTCTGATTGGTGTTGCAGGCTTCCTGTTGCCGCGTACACGCTGTTGCCATGGTTTTGGCTGGGGCTGCGCTGCAGTGTTCGCTAGCTCCATCTGTCTTGGGTGTCAGCTGGGTGGAAAATGCTGTGATTCCACTCATTTTCTCAGTGGTGGGTCGCATCCATCCTGCTGCCACGCCTCTGTCTCCTCGCTGGCACACATCAACACAATTCCCAACTCGAGTTCAGACACACAGCTCGACAGTAAAGAGGATTGTTATTTGGAGTTGGACAAGCTTCATCAATTTGAAGGCAAAATAATGTAAGGAAAGCTAAACAGATTTGCCTGACTCCTGCCAAAAGATCCAGGTGCAGGATTCAGCCCCTGGGAGTGAGGAAAACAAATAAATACAGTAGAGCCTGTCTGAGCCCAAACGGAAAGGAGGTCACTTGTATCAGCAAACCAGCTTAAATTTCATAATTAAAGCACTCAGCCAAGCTGCTGCATATTCCACATTCCAGTTTCCTTTTTTTCCACAAGGGAATTCCCCATGTTTTTCCTTGTCTGCACAGTCTGGACGTGTTAAGGCTGAATAACTGAAGTTTGACCATGTTAGAAAATAGCAGGGGGCAATATGAGCAGAGCCATGCTTGAGGGCATCAGGCTCATAGCTTTTCCACCTGAGATTAGCACCAGTAAAACTGTGGTCACTGGCCATTTCTACTGGAACATGCTGATACAGTTCAGCGCAGTTTTTGCTCAGGGTGTTGCTTATTTAGTTGAAAGTCACTTGTGTTACATGGTAATTCACGAAGAAAAATGAACAGCCTTATGAAGCAGTAGTCAGACAACTAACTAGAAAAAGAAACTGCACTACACCAGCTGAAAAAAAGACAAGGCTACAGGCATGACCAACAATATAAATAACCATGAATCACTCTGACACTCTTCTTCTTAAGAGGAGTTTTGGCCTATCACAGGAACTGGAATATCTCTGGGCTGAATATTCTTACAAGATGGTGAGTAATGGTGTCTGATATTCCCTGGACCCCTCGATGTGCGAGGCCCCGGGGTCATCTGAGGGATCCCTGTCTTGCCACAAATGTCACAGCTCATAGATCCTGCATGGGCCCTGGCCTTTTGATGCTAATTAAATGTTACTGCTCACCAAGCGCCAAGATAAAGAGGACGTGCAGGAGCAGAAGGAAAGGAGTGTAAGAAAAAGATGGAGAAGGGAGAGGAGAAGAAGATAGACAGGAAAAATGTTTGCATGATAGAGAAAAGGAAGGCACCAGATGATGGTAATGATGATGACGGCAAGAATAAAAACCATACGTATGCCATTTCCCACATCACCTCTCACATACTTCAGAACTTACATGGATACACACAGCTTTCAGTCAACACAGCTGCTTTTTAAAAAGGTCAAAAAAATTTTATTTCATCCTCCTTTGTTAATGTAAATTTTCATTTTATACTCTATTGCGAAGAACTTCATGAAGTCTGTTTTGATATTGGCTCCATAAACTCAAACAGTGAATACCTTTCTGATGTATAATAATGACTGAGATGTCACCGCCAATGATGGTTTTCAGGTACATGCGATTAACAAATGACACAGGTGCTGTAAACAGCCACAACCATGCATAATGATAGCAGCTCCCAGCAGATCCTTTCTGATGTAATACAAGGTGTAAAATTGACACATCTAACAAGTGGTGGAGATGGCAGAAGCACTGATAAGCAAATACCTCATTAAGGGCGTGTCTACATCCACAAGGGGAAAAGAGGGCAGCGAATATGCAAGCAAATTTCTGTCTTGACTAAAATTGTGCGTACACACAGTTTTAATTGTGAATATACACAGAATTGTATGCCTCTGGCCCCAGGTTTAAAAAGAAAGATGGTAAGACAAGAAAGAGACAGTGTGATGTGTGATGTGTGATGTGAGTGTGATGCACTAAATCAATATCCTCTCTGGAACAGAACATCATTTTCAGACTGTTCAGATAAAATATACAACAATTCCTTTTTTTCTGGTGGTGAGCTGGCTGATGAGACAGTGGGAAAAAAAACAAAACTCTATAGTGGATATAACTGATATTTTACCATAGCAATGTATCAAAGGACAATGTGGAAACGATATGACAGTGTGAAAGGGGTCACTTGCGATGACTCTACAGAGAATTGTGACCTGATTCTGCAGCTCCTCTTTACAGCAAGCTTTCTAGCAAGTTTAAGCTCATTATTTAGCTGTCCGGTCCATAAATTTACAGTCTCTCATAGTGTCATTTTCAGCCACAGCAGGCAGCTGTTTTCAGAACAAAAAACCTCCAAAAACCCACTACCTGCTGAGCACCAAACAGTAGACAGACAGTTAGCAATTAGATGATGATGGACATATTTTCTTCAGGAATTGGCTACAGAAGGGAAAATTTAAAGTTCGCCATATCAACTTAAAAGATGATGATATAGCTGTGTTCAAAGATTATTAACACTGCTGCTCAAAAAAAAAAAAAAAAAAAAAGCTCAATCATTGGGACGGAACAGAAGCCACAGCCTCAAAGCTCATCGACTACCACCCATCAGCATGCTACCATTCACAGACGGCCCACCGTCTGTGAGGGTCATTACTGTTCCCCAGCCCAGTGTAGAAATGTGCACATAAAGACGGACTCTGATGGGGCTGACCCTGACAGGCAACACTGAGGCAGAACAACACCAGGCGGCCATCAGCTCGCCACTCGGCTGAGAGACAGCTGTTGATCGCATCAGGAGGTCCTCAATCGATGAGCCAGCAGAAAAACACTGAGCTGCGAAAATTGTCTGACTTTAATCTTGTGAGTATGTGTGTGTGTGTCCGTGTGTGTGTGCTTTGTCACATCTGAGTGCCAGTGCTGTTCTGTGAATCAGTGGTTGGGACTCAGACGTTTAAATGTTATTTATTGATGCATGGAAAACAATCAGCTTAACGCAGCGCTACATTACCAATTATTTGCCATCTTGTAACAACAGAACAAATCCTGCACAGAAGGGAACAAACGTTTGTTGGTGAAGCTGCACTCAGGGTAGGCCATGCTTTCGCCTGTCAGGTTAATAAAGGCAGAATGTTCAGTCAGGGATAGATGTGCTTAGATTCTTTGGGAGGACACAGAGAGAGTTATCTGTCACGGTGCTTTGTCGGTGCTTTGTGAAAGTCACCTTGGTGTGATTATTTCACTTTTCCGAGCCAAAGTCAGCGGTAATCAAGAGAGCGCTTCATGCCGAGTGGCGTTTGTTAATGTCCAAGACCAGTCAGGACACGCAGGCTTTGTTGGGACAAGTCACCGGTTCTGTCACCCTGAATAAGCATGCTGTCCCCATCGAGGCTGAGAGAGCAGGCTGCTGGTCAGCTTGTATTAATTTCAGAGGGCTGCAGGGACTTGCTGTGTCCACAATGGTGACAATAGCAGAGCCAAGGTGTCTCCTGGGAAGGCATGCTGTCACTCCTGCCACAGTAATGTCCACACAGGAGGCTTAACGTTTCTTCTTTTCTTGTCTTTCTCTTCAGCAGCACCTGGCACTGCTACGGCTTATTTCAAGCTGCAGTGGCATGTGAGAAGAGCTCACTTGTCTTTGTAGGAGTATGTGCGAGAGAGAAAAAGCAGGAACGGTGGTAGCTGGCAGCGCCTGTGTGGACCCAGTTTGAGGTGGCACATGTGTCACGTTGTGAGGGCAGCTACCTGCTTGGCAGCTGCAAACCGTCTCACCGCGGCTCTGTTTGTCACTTGCCGTCTCTTCCTGTCTTTGTTTTTCCCTCTCAGTACGACTTCTTAGACCACCGATCTACCAATTTTCCATCGCCTCAAACATCCCAATTAGCAGACAGACACAGAAACAACTTAAGCGCTCGCTCAAACTTAAAAAGTCGGCGTATAAAAACACTGGAGACGCCATTAGACGTTTGGATTTAGTTGAGTGTGTAGAGACGAGAAGCCGTTTTCACCTGTGGATGGCAATTAAAGTGGCCTGAGTGTCTGGCTGCAACTGTGCCTGAGTGCACAGCTTAACAATTACAGCTTAATTATATAAAGAGAAAGCTTTTTCTCCTTTTCTCATCTTCTTAGTGTTCCACTTTTATTATCTCGCACTCTCTCTTGAATATTACAGACACACTCAGACACTGTTCTTTTTTTTTTTTTTGCCCCACAAATTGTACATGGGTGGCTGTGAACGGTTCAGTAAATTTTTCACAATTTTTTTTTTTTTCCTCTTTTCAATTTTTCATTTCCCACAGCAGGATTAGGCTACATTTACTAATCCCCTGAGGACTACTTGAGCACTTTTAAATTCAGTCAGGCCAAAGTTACTGCCAACAAAACTCACAAACCAGAGGCGAAAGTACAACTTTGAGGTACTTGGACTTTACGTAAGTACTTCCATTATAGGATACCGAATTTCCTCAAATAGTTGCCAGCCTTTGTTTATCTCTGCTCCATAAGGTCACAGGCCTTTATTTGAAGCAGGCCATTATTGGAGGCCCAATAATGAGACCCAATAATAGCCTGCGTGCTGTGAATTTTGTTAAAACTGTATTTCATGAGAAAATATTGTACTTTTTACTCTTCTATATTTATATGGCATCTAAAGGTACATTACTTTTTTTTTTTTACATACTGTATTGTACACACTGAAACAATCTCATTGAGTAATTTGTATTCATTATTGAAGCCTGCAGTATTTTTTGATTAAACAAGTGAAAAAAGCTGCCAGTATATGAGTAATTAGATTTTTTGAAGGACTCTCCACAATAAATCAAACCATATCGATTTTTTTCTCCCAGTATTTTAGTGCTGCAGTCTGCCTTATTTTATCTTTGTCTACTGAAACCTAATTTGGGAAAACAAGTTGATTTATTTCCCAAAACAATCTTAATCCAAGGCCCATACATTAACAGAGCTTTCAATTCAATATTTCCTGGTCTTCATCAGTGGATGGAAGTTGAACCTCCAGGACAACTGAGCAAACTCCATTTACTGATGAAGATCGTGAGACGCTGTTGAAAGCTCTGCAAAAACCTAGTGAGTGGGCCTTGAGATGAGATTAACTAGTCAAACGACTCGACCCCAAGTAAAGAACTGACTTTCACACAAAAGTAGGCTTGTATTTGTATTGGAAACTGACTGCAACAGCAGATCTTTATCTTTATATTGTAACACTGCTGCTTTTACTTGAGTAAAATAGCTGAATATATTATTCATCGCTGCTGCCAGCTCAACACATGTCGTGCCACACCTGAGAAAACAACAGATGAAGTGAAGGGTGGGGTCAAAAGTTTGGGAATTGGAGAAACATGAGAGAGAGAGCTTTTCCCCCTTGGTACAATACCTTGAGCGAATGCCAGACTCTGTGTCCGTGCTCCGTGGGCAGAATGTGAGGGTATGGACATTGCCAAAACACTGTTTGGCACAAAAAGAAAGCACTTCGTAGTCCAACTACACTGGCTCTTGGCCCAGTCACTGCTAGCCTTTGCTGGTTTCAGCCAGCTTCTCCACTTTGAAGCTGCCAGGATATTTTCTCCTCATGGACGTCTGACAGGCAAATCAAGACATGTTCCCCCCACTGAGTTACTATACAGGTTAACTTGATCAATGCAATCACAGAACTGGCGACAAAAATCATACTAAGATGAGGTTCATTAAGGCCAAAATTAGCATGCCACTTCAAAGGGGAGCACCCTGATTGGCTCTGATTGATATCATTATGAGAGCGGTGATTGTGCAGCCACAGCTCACTCGACAGTTGGCTGTGAAAAAAAAAAAAAAAAAAAGATCTTTTTCTCAGGAAGAGAAAGGAAGCCTTGACCTGATATGGGAGCCAGGAGCTGAGTGGAGGTCACCATGTGTTCAATTCTTGGCTGTAATGAAATGTCGTGCTGGCTGGAATTGGCCCAATCTCGGCCTCCAAAAACAGTTTGGATGATGGAAAAGGAATTGGTGGCAAATGAGCTGAAGGGGAGCAGAAACAGTGGTGGAATTGGCCGTAGAGAATTGACGTGCACTGGTTTCACTTTGAGGCAATGATGTTGAGGAAGCTGGTGGAGTCATGAGGAACAGTGGGGATATTTCCTGATGTCTCCTGGGATGTAATTACAAGTTAATGAAATGCTCATCTTGGAGGTAGCGTTAATACATTTCATTTTTAATTTTGAGCATGACTGTACATTCTTTATACGTCTGCTCTCCTAGACCAGCAGTTTCTAACCTGGGTAGTAGGCTGAGTCCCAAGACAAAGGGATCAGAAAATGTTTATTTTTTCCTGACTTTTCTCTCATTTTAGATTTTTCAGTAACCCTTTCGACAAATTCTTTCACAACATAAAGTCTTATTGAGAGGTGTGTAGAGTAAGTAACTCATAACTGTGAAAGATCAAAAGAATCCCACACGCTGCTGATAACTTCATCAGTTAAAATTCAATTCCTTTGGCTCAAGTGCTTTTTTTCTTGTCAAGTAATGGATACTTTAAAATACACCTTGGCTAAAAAATTGTTTGTTTTTCTGTGTTTCTGAACATAGACGGATGATGCGCCTCAGAGGAGTTGTTCTAGACCACTTCTGTACATATCACAGTGAGATTCTGCTGACTTGACCCAACTATATCTGTCTAAAGTGAACAATGGTCATACACATCTTCTTTTAAAGAAGCTGGCGCGTTTCATATTTCAAGGGAATAAAAAATAAATAAAATAAAGCATGGCATAAAAGATCTCAAAGAATCTGATCTTCAAGGAGGGTACAGATGAAGCAGATTCATTCTCTTTTGGGATGTTTGACGCGTTTTGAAATGTCACAATGTGGGAAAGAGAAGGGAAAGTGAAGTGGCCGCTGGCAGAGAGGTGTCACGGAGCATCATGGGTAGATACAATCAGTGGCTGCCATCCTCTTTTATGCAATATGAAGACATCAAAACAAATACGCCACGTCTCTTGGCTTCCAGTTCCCTTCATCTCGTATAATGCTCTGCTTTCAGGTTGCCATGGATACAAGGTAGACCATAGGCTACACCGTGAGGAGGAAAAGGGGCTCAACTAAGAACTCACTTTCCCTCCATTTTTCACCATCTTTTATTATCAAGTAATGTACATGTCTAAGACAAGTGTTTTCGGGAATAGCAGTGGCCATTATGATAACTGTTGGCAGAAATCCCACTTGCTGCACTAATTATGAAAATGCAGACTGACACAATGGCTACACTCAATTATTTTTTTTACTACAGCTGCACAAACAAATTGTCCAATTACGGCTTCAAAGCAGATGGAGTACATAAATGCTGTGTATCTTACCGCAGCATCCCATATCTCATGCGAAAAGATGAATCATGGAACAATATTTATTATTTACTGACTGAAAATATCAGCGTGAAGTTGAGTTTAGCCGCTGACCCAGCTTCTGCCCTGTCAAACACTTCTTTCTGCTTAGTGAATTCATCACTTCCATCTTATGGGAACATTTGACTGACACCTGCCTTCTCGAACTGCAGGCTCATAACGGCAAGCATCAGAGTAGTCACCGCAAGAGTGTGTACATGCGCTCTGTCTGTGTGTGTGTGTGTGTGTGTGTGTGTGTGTGTGTGTGTGTGTGTGTGTGTGTGTGTGTGTGTGTGTGTGTGTGTGTGTGTGTGTGTGAAAAAGACAGAGAATGAGTGATGGAAACGTGAAAGCCAGAAGTGCAAACTTTGTGTCTGGGCAAACAACTATGTGTGTGATTTAATCTGCTAATTCTTCTCTTGTTTAATTTTTTTGGATCATAAAAGAAGAAAGTAGTGTTTGTTGTCCATCACCGTTTCGAAACACCCAAAATGATGGTATCAGATTGCTTGTTCTGGTCAACCAACACTTCAAGACCAAAGATACTGAGTTCATTATCACATAGGGAATAAGAAAAGCAGCAAATTCTCACAACTGAGGAACTGGAACAAGAGAATCTTCAGTATTTTTCCTTAAAAATTACCTTAAGACAATGGTTAATCAAAACACTTGCAATGAATTGCACTAACTGGCTATTCATTTCAGCATGTCCTTTGCCTGATGCTGTATTATTGTCTGCAAACCTTTATGACATAGTCTTGATCTTGATCTACTTTGCAAAACAGGTCACCAACCTCAATGGTACTTACCTGATTAAATAAATGAAACCATGTATCATTTAGATCATTTAGATCGTTTATCAAGCAATAATGTCCAACGTTAACTTTTTCAGCTTCTCAAATGGTGAAATATTTAATGCTTTTCTCCTTTTATATAATTTTAAATTGAATTACTTTGGGTTTTGGACTATTGGTTAGACCAATCATCTTTGGCTCCGGGAAACTGTGCTGGTTATTTTCTATTCTATAACATTATGTGGGTGCATAATAAAATAAATAAATTAATAAAAACAAACAAATACATAAATGCTAGCTGCAGATCTGTATGTGCATGTTTGTATGTATGTAGTTTGGGGAAGAGATACAGAAAACTACTCTGGCTTCTGCCAGGTCAGTCTGAGACTGAGACAGAGGCAGCTGGGGGGATGCAGAAAATGAGGAAAATGGGAGTATCTAATGACGGCATGTAATGGCTGAGTGGTCACGATCAGCTTCCCCTCTGTCTGCCCCTAATGGAGAGATACATAGGCCCATTTCCCTGTGTTAATCAGACCCACACCAGATAGAAACCAAAGACATGCAAAATCTGCCCACTGAGGGAGGGGAGGAAACAACAGATGAGAGCTGGTTATTGTTTAGATTTAATCAACTCCATTGCTGCTTATTGATATAGATTCTTACTCCAATCTAGTTCCTGATCTTAGTATATAATTTGTAAACAAAATTATTTTCAGCAAGATATTCTACAATTCTATAGCTTCCAAAAGTCCAGACATTAAACAGGAAGCACACTGTTTTCTTATCTTCTCTGCACGGGACCATAATGAACTCTGTTAATGAAAGCACTTTATGTTGGTGCTTCACATTTAAAACTTTCCACCAGCCAACCATTGTAAAGCTGTGGCCAGAACTGATGAAAAGCCAATTTTTGTGTTGTGTTATGTGCAAAAATTTGACAGCTGGACTGTTTGTGCAGTCTGTGTCTGTTTGCACCAAACAGCCAGTGAAACAACTGTAACAGATGTGAGTTAAGGAAGTAAACACACGATGTGTGTTGAGTACGACTTTCCTGGTTATATTTCAGAACTCAGCAGGAGATCCAGTTTTTATTCTTCAGTCTCTCCTTTCTCCTCTCGTCTCTGTATGTTTGTGAATCACCTTCAGATTTTGTGGACATGTGTTCTCATTTCCTAAAAAAAAAAAAAAAAAAAAAAACCCTGGCTCTTACAAATTTGGAGAAGCTTTTTGTTACCTGACCCTATAGACAGAAAAAGAAAGCAGATAGGTAGATAGATAAATAGTCGGAAAGAGAGTAAGAATGCACAGTGCCCTGAAGGAGCTTAGAAATACAGATGGGACACAAATAATTGATTTTTCACTTCCTTCTTTACTCCCACATGTAGGGCTTTTTTTACGGGGTTGTGGGTGTGTGTTAATGCTTTGTGTATTTCTGCCAGTGTGTATTTAGGTTATATATAGACATATCAGTGTGCATCGACAAGCCTAAATCTGAGCCCTCACACATTGAGGTTTCTTTCCCTCAAACCGTATTTGTACCCACTAAATGCCACACACGCAACCTGGTTACTGTCACCTACTGATAAAATACCTTCCTACAAAGCTGGCAGTTGTCCTACTTTCCAGAAAAGACCAGTTCTGGGCTTTCAGCAGAGTTAATACCTGATCTACTCGACTTGGGAACAGGCCCAGAACTGTGGGCTTAAGCCTGCATGCATATTAACCAATATATCAAACTCTTTTTCACCCCCAACTGTCAGAATGCTCTATAATCCTATTTCTAACCTACTCAGAGTGATGGGTTCACTACCCCAGAGCCACCAGAGAGTGTGAATACAAATCCTTTTTGTGAAGTCAGCATTCATCTTCACCTGTATATTACCACGGACAGAAGAAAGCAGAATGTAGCCTGATATGAATGTCATGCACACACAGCAGCACTTTTCCTAAGAGAGGAAAGGCTTCCAAGACTGGCTTAAAAAAAAAAAAATCTAAGCAGAGACAGTAAGTGACTAATTTTCTTGTTTACCTGAAAAACTAACATTCAAATATTCATGTACATGATTCATAAATGAATGATGGAGAAAGCAGGTTATACTGGTAGGCTCCCATGGGTAAAAGATCAAACTAATGATCCACATGGGGAAATTAGACAGCTACAAAGCAAATAAAGAGGGAGTAAGCGTAGGTAAACAAGAAAAGGACAAATGAGGGCTACATAAACATTAAAGCAATTTACACAAGAGAACTCTAAATACCATAGACATGTGAAGGCTGAGTATGATAAATGTTTGCATTATTGCATCAAGTATATATATCTGCCAGTACAGAAGGCTGAATTAACACTTCTCTGATGTTATAAGCTTTATCGCTGCAGGACAATATGGCTCATATGGTTTTTATACTGATTTCAAAACACTGTACAGGTGTTGTTATATCTCATTCACAACTGTATGTGCAACAGCATGAGTAGTTTGTGTGAGTCTGTGTACCTGTAAATATGAAGCTGGAGATTGCTTTAAAAGAACATGTGCACTGTACTCTGCAACCTTCCCCTGGAAATTACAAAGCACAGCTTTGTATTTATTGCATGACTAGGCAGGGAGACTGTAAGCTCAGACCTTGGGTTGTGACTGATAGGCGAATTTCTTTCAAAAGCCCTGCACTGACTGATGCAAGGCACAGATGTAAAACACACAAGATTGATTTCTTTTGTTTGTTTGTTTTTCCAAGGGAGGCCTTTTTGCTGCCATCAAAGTGTGATGTGTGCTTGCCATATCTAAATGTGTTCTCTGACTTCAATCTGACCACCTACAGTGATGACACAGACTGATCATGAGCTGTATGACACAAGCTGCATGTCAACAGCAGCAGCAGTGAGCCATCAGTCAACTGATGGCCATACTCCGCCTTGCTGCTCACTAAGACACAAACTGCTCCATGGGATTGTGAGTATTAAAAGCATTTTTGTGCAGAGAATCAAATCAAGTGGATGAATTCACAGCAGGAATCATAATTCCAACTGCCAAGTGCCTGAGAGCAATCAATCATGGGAAATCGCAGAAGAAAAGTTTAATCTTTAATCTTGTCCCTTCATCCCGATGGACCACAGCACTGCAACAGATAACTGAGGTGGGAAAAAAAATATACCAAAGAGATTCATATTAGCAGATAAAAAGAGCGGAAAAAGTGGAAGAAACAATATTTCATTTCCATACTGGAAACAAGATTATAATTTATCGTCAGGGTACAGATGGAGGCTTTCTTTGAAAAAGCCCTGGAGAGTTTCTTTGTGAATGGTTCTGCCTCATGCAGTCAAGAGGGACCATGAGCTCAGACTCATGAGATACTATCCACAAAAATGGTCATTGTAAAAACCAAAGGGGAGCAAAATCTGAAAGAGGGTACAAATTTGTTCTGCTCGGTTCATCAGACACAGTGTTTTGACTGGTGGTGTACCGCATGTGCTCCTACCGTAAATTGCCCGCACAGGTTAAAGAAAGACTGAGAGATCGAGAGAAAGAACCCTGTCACCCAAACCCAAAGATGTATGAATTCCCTTAGCCGAAGGCGTGCTGTGAACACAGACTCTCCCACAGGCCCCGGGGGGACACTCTGTTTGCGTCCCTTCTTTCCTCAGACGCACAGTGAAGCGTAACTACCTCGGGTGGAGTTTGTGAGCTGCCTCCTTTATCCCAGGGCAATCTCACTTTGTGTGTGAGTAGCACCGTTCCTGGAAAGTACAATGGGAGGGGGCAGCTGGCAGGGACATGGAGCAATGCTACAATCAAGATAAAGAAGATGAAGCTGAGGAGAGAAAAGGGACAGAAATAGGATATAAAAGAAAATAAAATATGGAAGTGAAAACTAAGTTTAAGCAAAGCATTACTTAATGTTGTGGGTCATGGCTGCAACTCTGGAGAAAACTTAATATCATTTTTTACACTAGACAATATATCATCATTACATCTCTAAGGAACCAATGTCTGGACGCGTCCTTTTGATTGACGGCTGAAGGACACCTCAGCAGTAGCAAGACTGGGCTCCATTACCCACACGGCGAGCAAAAGGACATGCACTGCAGCTTTAATGAAACATTTAAGTCAGAAAGGGGCTATTTGTTTGGTGAGGAAGAGTAAGGAACTGCAGTCCCGGGCCCTGATGGCCTCCCTGATCATCAGCTCTGAGGGAAGTGCTTCCAAATCTCTGCTTGCATGACTACTAAGAGGCCTGGCCCATTAGCTAATTGTGTTAAACTAAATATGAAGAAACAGATCAATTACCGCCTCCGCCTGGGATCAAGACAATGTGTGTTTTAATGCGTGCATGCACGTGGGTGTTTACATGTATGTGTGTGTGTGTGTATGCACTGTGGCTGGCGGTTTGCTGTTGCACACACAAAGTTACAGTCGTCTGTGGTGAAGATGTTAAGCCAATAATTTACCTGAGCTGTTACACAGACGTGGAGCTTCCTCCAGGGAAGAAGTGAGGATGATAAATAATTGAATTTCCCCAGGCTGCAAATGGGGAGATTTCATTCATTATTTATCATCTAATTGATTACCGCAAGTAGGTTTTCTAACCTGTCCCACAATTAATGTGCCACTTTTTATGTGCCTAATTAATGGCCACTGCAGCTTCATGAAAAACACACACTCAATTACATCTGGAATTGAAAAGCTGTGGCAGTTTGTGCTGTATCGCTGTGCTGGGGACAGAACAGAGACATTAATCAGCTAAAACGGAATTCAATAAGACAGACTTAGTCTTCTAGACCAAATTGGACTATTTTTCATATTGTTGTCAGGCTGCCTCTGTGGCAATATTACAGCTCAAGTTTTCCTCTTGACCCAAAATCCACTTCGAATAAACTTAGCCATCAACAATCTTTTCTGTTCTGCTCTGGCTTGTTTGTTCTGGGGCTGCAACTGTCCTGTCCCCTGTCCCAAACTCCTCTCTGTGACACTGTGTTGATGTTGTTTGAGTGCGGGACATCATTTCCAGTGTGCTGCAGATTTCATATTTGGTGAGGAGTTATTGTTTTGTATATAAACAATACATGCAAACAGAAACAAAGATGTACAAACTCACACTGGCACATGCGTTTATCTGTCTCGCTCATGTTTTGAGCGGCAGCCATCTAAACCAATTCTATGGGATCTTGTTTTGAATAAAAAGCGGTTATGGCCAACACTGTATGAATTCAAAATACCTTCCTGGAAGTATGAGCCACGGTGTCTGTTTAGGCTTGAAAAACAAAATGCTATCAATTCAAATTTTCATGTTTCACTGTTTCCTTTCAGCTTCCACAAAACCATTGCAAAGACCCTTGGCAAATCTGCATGTACTGTCCGTCTGGCTGTGGTTATTTTTCATATCCTAATTTGAACCCGTTGCTGGCTTCCTCACAACACATCTACTCACTTTGAATGAACAAAAACAATATTTGGAAAATATACAAATCAAGGGAAACAACAGTGCAGAATTAAACATATTCAAATGCTGAGCCTTCACATCTACTGTGTTTATATAAACTTTGGTTGCTAATGGGAATTTATTTTGTTTTTCCTCATTTATTTTAAAGTGACTGCAAATCTACATGATCTGTGTGCATCATCTAAGTCTTTCAACCCCTCTAGTGACAAATCAGCCACCAGTCCCACCACGCACCGACTCTCTCTTTCCAGGAAGGCATTGATTGCGGCCAAAGCCATCGGGATCAATACTTTCACTGTTAAAAGCCAGCTTGTTGACCCTTTAAATAATGCTGTATAGTGTACTGAGGCAATAATGGGCCTCTTTTACTAAATCAAATCATTTTGTCTTTGTGGGTGGTAGAAAATCCAAAAACAACCCTTGCCTTGAGTGAAAAGGAAATATTTCCAAGCTAAAAACACTTTTTTACTTCACATTTTTTTCTGTCTGCTGTCAGTCAAAAGTGTATTTTGAATACTTTGGATTTTGTTCAAATGTCTTCAGTTCATCCTCAAAGGCACGAAAGGGCTCTTTTGCTCTCCTTTAATTGCTAATGGCCAGGGAAGTGCACTGAAGCCTGTAAATAAGGCCCCGGGGCTGTGAGCTATGCAAAATGTGAACGAAAGGCCTGGATGCTACAAGGCTGACATCATTAAGAACAGCCTAATGATCCCCTGCGTTTGATTGGTTTGGCCTGTGTCGCGTCCTTTCTGACTGGCATGACTTGAGGAAAAAAAAAAAAAAGAAGGAAAAAAAAACAAAACAAAAAAACATTTCATCAGTCTCTCTACAGGGCTTCTATTGAGGTTTGGGCTCATTTGGGCTAGTGCCAAAGCTCTCTCCAGCTGAGTCCAATTACTTTAGCAAGAATGTTATGTACTGCTAAGAAAAAAAAAAGACTAATTGAAGGGTTTCTACAAGACGAAAACTAATAGACTGACTGAGAGAAGGTGGGGACACATCAAGGGTGACAATATACAGAAAAGAAAAGGATCCTGTGTTTTTCTTGGAGCTTAAAAACAGTGTTCACATTCTTAATTGTGTAATAATTCAAGCAGCCACAGAAGCGTATCCTTAGAAGCTCGGCTTGGCTGCAGTTGTGGCAAACAAGCTGCTAGCTTGTTGAGTGACAGATTTATTCAAAGAGTGAGTTATTATTAGCCACTGTACAAGACCCAAACAAATATTAAGTAAGCTGCATGCTCTGATGCATATAACATTTGAACAAGCTATAATGCAAGATGTGTGAGCTGTTGGTTATGAGATGTTGTTCTTACCCAGTGCCTCTTAATTCCATAATAAAACTGAAAGATGTAAGAGTGGAGCGGCGCACAGTTATTTTAACTCTGCACAAATGGGATTAGGTGTTTGTACACAGAGCAGAATGAGGGTTTGGGATAGGGAGCTTTCCTTTCACGGCTAAGCCTGCGGCAGGTACTACGGAGCGCGGCAGGTTACTGTGTGATTATGATGATCCACTTTGATCTGAGGAAATGAAATTTCTTCCAAGACCACGTCTCAGCTCTTCAGCAAAAGGAGACAAACAGATAAAATGCACAGGCAGGAACACTGCTCACACACAGGCAGCAGATCACACATACATGAACATGATACAAGCATCCAGTTCAGGCTAATTTACACTTACTATACTAATTTATCTTACCTCACTACAGTGTAAAAGTTATTGAAATGTCAGAATTATGAACAACAAGGCTTTGTGAAAATGGATTCCAGCGTTCGTTTCCCTTAATTAGCTAACACCTGCAAACAGCAAATTTCATAGCATTTAGTGAAACATGAGTAAAAATTAGATGAGTGTGAGTTGCAATTAAGAGAAAATGCCAATTCCCACCAGTTAATCGCGCCTGTAAGGTGCTGGGATGCATCAAAATTCGAGATTAGGGCTGCACCTTCTAGACATTTTCATTACTGATTAATCTGCTGATTATTTTCTTGACTAAGTGATTAAACATTTAGTTTATATAATGCCAGAAAATCGTGAAAATGTCTCTTGCAGTTTTGTAAGGTGTTTTTCAAGGAGTCTAAGGTAACATCTTGTCTTGTCCGATCAACAGTCCGAAACCCAAAGATATTTGGGGAGATATTCCTCACCATGAAAATGCTGATATGCTGATGAGTGGCAGGTATAATGTTTTCCATGTTCACCAGCTTATATTACTGTGTTAGCATTCTCACATTTGCTAATTAGCATCGAACATACAGTACAGTCAGGCTGTTTCACATTTTCACCTGATGGTGGTGCTAGATTAAAAAGCCCGGAGATTACCAAAGTTATTACAGTTCATCCTGTGGGGTACTTGATTGTCTGTATCAAAACCAGTGTACAGACCATGACAGATATTTTAACTTATGTGAATTCAGCTATCCCATATATTCTCTTAAATCACAGGAAGCACTAGTCCTCTTCCACATAATCACCACAGACATACTCAGCATCATCTACACAATAAATCTTCTAAATCTACAATTTCCCCCACCTGCAATGGCCAACCATATATCACCCATTTCAACCAGACTTCATTTTCCCATTTTTCTTTGCCTCTCAGCACAGCTTATGTAAGAGGCAGCTGGTGTGATGGGGGGATGGGGTGTCAGAAAAGGCACTGTACCCTTCAGCTGGCGGGAGAGTATATCCCTGTCTCTCCCTAAAGGATGGCTGAAAAGTGATCCTCTCCATGCACACGCTGATGAATATCACTGCTCACTGGACCACTGGCTCAGATTTATTCAACAGGCTCCCCATATACAGTAACTGATCGTACTGTGGAAAAAAAACAAAGAAAATCACCTGGCATAAATTTATCACTATAGCCTAACCCTTTCCTCTAGGACACCTGGTTACAGCAGGAGGGATTATATAATTTCTCTATTGCCAGCTGTTACAGTGGGTGATAGAAACGAGGATAGCAGGCAGACCCAAAGGGCCGTCACTGGCTGCTTACGCTCAAAGAAAGGGAAAATGATCCACAATCAGACCTGTGCAGCATGGATGCTAACTTGATTTCTGGGTCAATGATGTTTCAGTGATTCAAACAATGTTTTTAAAGAGAAAGTCAAAGAGGAACCAGAGCATGTGGCCAAGCTACAAATCTGCAAAGAGCAATGAGCAAACTCTAAGAATACAGTTCTACCAAACTGATATAAACAAGATAAAAAAATAAAAAAAAAACTTTGTAATTGCACCCAGGTGCTTCTGCAAAAAATTAATTCAGAGCACATTATGTTTGTGAATCAGCCCCACAAAGTTCAAAGCACACAGTCAGTGCTGCATGGTGCAGGTGCATATGGCCTGACAGTTGACATTTGGGTAATATTGTGACCAGGGGCGAATGGTGCGGCTGTAGCGCCGTTGGAAATTAGGTCAAATTAGGAGGAAACATTACCAGAAGGTGTGGTGGGGCCTGGCGTCAGGCATGACTAAGCAAATTACCTGTTTCTTGTTCCTTTAAAAGCAGAGTACTTTGTGTCGCAGTCAAGTTTGTCATCCTCACATCCTCAACAAACAATCTATGAGCTCTTGAATAACGTGTTCATGCATGCATTGTTTAGTCTGAGAAGGACAGTACATGGTTGTGCCACAGCAGGCACTGTGTTATCTTTGACAGCAAAACAAAATCTTTGCTGTGTCACGTCAGTTCAGTGTAGTCAAACTTAGAGTTTTAGAGTTTTGGAGTTTTCAGCACAGAAAACAAGAAATAACCTGGGTGGGCCAAAGAAAAATGCAACTTCACCAGAACACAGCAGGCTCCACCATGGACTGTAAAGGACATACAGCCGAAGGCTTGAATATTTATTTAAAATCTCACTCCATCAATTTTGTAACATTTTCAGAAATGTTTAAAACATGTTTTGTTTATCATAGTATAAACATATGAAATATAAAAAAACATAACCCATTTTGAATTCAGCTGCATCACTGCAGAAAATGTCAGGGGGGCTGGAAATTTTCTGGAGGTGCCGCAAGAATGAGAGACATAGAGAGAAAGAGAGACAACAGACGTGCAGGCACACGCACAGAGATGGATCATTTTCATATTCTTCCTGCGTTATCAGGTTTTGATTGAGTCTTAAGACATACTGGGCGACATTAGCTATGTTATGAATATCAATTTGCTCTGCGGGAGCTTCTCAAGGAGGCAAGTAAAGGTCAAATCATTCACTCTAAGGGCAAACTTTGTTCCTCTGTTATGCAGCACACACTGCAAACTAGCATGACAACTCAGTTTCACCCGGCATCATTAATGATGTGACTTAATGATTTTATGGCAGAGAGAAAAACATTCAAATACAGAAACTGTCATCTCTGAGAGAAATTTACAATTTACAGCATTTTTCTCAAAGTGATGTGTGCGGTATTTATATTGTCTGTGTGTGAGCGCTCTCCTGTGTTGTGACCCAAAATAAAACCATATTTGGAGACAGAAGTGGGTCACCCAAATTAGAAGGAAAACAACATGGACTGGTGCAAACACTGTAGCCCTCAAACACCACATTCTCTCACAAAGAAACCTCTAAAATTATGGTTTTTATATGATGCCACCAGATTTTACAAAGAGACCTACAGGCCATAAAAAAAAAATTAAAGTTTATGAACTTTAGTAGAGGAAAAAAAACAAAGCCAAGAGTGTCACAGTGTCTTAGTGTTCAGTTGTTGTGTTGTAGAGTAGAAAAGGTTAGAGTCGTGGCCCTTGCATTTCCTCCAAATATTCACAAACAGTTCAGCCCTCATCTCGGAGACAAGTAAAAGAGGTGGATTGAAGACCAACATCCGGTTATAGGCGTGAATGTGATTGACCCAGAACAGAAATATCCAGGTAACAAGATAACAGAAGTGTTTATTTCCTCCCAGGGAGAGCCACAGCAGCATTTCGGAAAACATATGCCTTGATATCAGTAGCTGTGCCTAGTCTTGCAGAAAGTTTATTTTTAGAACGAGAGCTTTGACCTTTATTTGTTGGCCTGACAGGATTTTGCAGAGTAAAATGAGGTTCATAATGTGGCTGCTACCAATGATTGTAATGTCTGACTTCTAATCCTTACCTGCCTATAGCACAAAAATACAAACTCTCTCTCTCTCTGGCTCTTTTCTGTCTATTCCTCTCTTTTCATTCTCCCTTTCACCCTGTCACTATAATTTTTCCCAGCCTCCATCTCTGGCTTTACTTTTTATTTTTTTCCTCTGTCCATCGTCTTGGTTTGCTCTCCCTCTTTGCCTCTTGACTCTCTCGCCCATCTCGTCTGTCTTTCTTCTTCTCTGCTTCTGTGCATCTTTCATGGGTAGAAATAGTCCGTCACACATGGGAGAGGACCAATTACATGGGGAGTCTAGAGGCTCTTCCCCAGAAAAACTGGAATTTTTGAGAGCATACTCCTCTATTTCCACTTAATTTGACATGGCTGCGTGGTACTTTTGACCATGTTAAAAAAGAAAAAAAAAAGAAAAAGTAAATTATATAATTAATAATTTACCTAGCTTGAATGATAATCTAACACAATGCATGCTTACTATCAAAATATGAGGAATGATGTTTATTTATTTTTCCTGTACAACAGACTAACTCTTCCTACACATTGTGCATACCTCTTGAGTTAGAGTCAGTCTGTTTATCTGTGTAAATAAATCATGTGCATACGCACCCACCCGTCTCTCATAAACAAAGGGACTGACAGCTGTCTATCATAACCTGGTCTGCTGAAGGATTCAAATTCTCTGAACAACAGTGCAGCTGAAAACTCCATGAGATGTAGAGAAAACTATATTCAAATTGTATCTGGCTGATGGATTGTCACTGGCCAAACAACCCGCAGTCTATACCTGGAAACTCAGTCGCTATAAAAAGACCTGTCACCATCTTTTGACAGTTTGCTATAAATTCGGATAATTTTTTCAATGTTTTCCGGTATTTTAAGTCTTATCCTCCATTCCTATTAAACTTACTGCATTAATTATGCGAAAGCTCTTTACAATTTTGCCTCACATTCACACACACAATGACACACCTGTGGAAGCCAGCTACCATGAAAGGCACAGGTGTAAACAATTGGAGCAACTCGATGTTCAGTGTCTTGCCCAAGGTTGTCCACATCTTCGTCCAACATCTTGACAGGAAGAGCTGGAGAATGAGCCACTACTCCTGCAATTAGTGGATAACCAGCTCTACCTGTTGAGCCACAACTGCCTCATATTACTGAATGAAACTAGTTCCCTGTCATGCTGGTGCCCCTACATCTAAAAAAAGAGAGAATAATAATTTAATTAATACTAACCATGATTCAAAAGCCAGTTAATAAGAAGGATATAGCGAGACAGCAATAAGTCTTATGACCAAATAAACAACAACTAAGTCTGGCAGTTGAGTTGGATCTTTAAATCTAAATCTTACAGATGCAGTCCCGACTGACAGCAAGATTTCTCTTCTCAGCTGATGTTGCAGTCAGGAGGATTCCTTCTTATAGGACGATTATGAAGCCAAGTCGTTAAAGGCAGCCAGTAGAAATTATTACTGTTATCTTTAAACTTTTGGCTTGTCTTTAACCAGAACAAAAACTATAAACGAACACATTTATTAGTGAGCGACAAGTGAGTGAAAATATGGGTTCTCACACTTTTTTTTTGTGTATTTACTGGCAAAAGTTAGTGAACCTTGTATTTAGTGTCATGTAACTGTTGTGTGTGGATGAAAGAGGATGAACTAGTTTTGGGCCACTCAACCCCTTTTCCGTCCCTAGATATACTGCTCTGTCTCTAATCCTCCCCTCTCTCTGTATCACCTTCTCTTGCACTCTCATGTATGCTGATCAGCATATGAAAACACTTCCTCTCTCTCTTCTCCTCCTCTCCTGATCCCACTCTCCCTCTCTTCGCCGTCTCCTCTTTCCTCTTGCCGATGAGCATATGAACACACGTCTTTCTTCTCCTCTGCCGGCTGCTGCCTCCCTCTGTCCCTGCTGCTTCAGCTCAGCCCATGGGCAATTTTCACACAAGGCTGATTTAATTCATTCACCACCCCCCACCCCCACCCCCCTTCTTCCCTTCACTGTTCTCTGTTCTTGCTAAGGGAAGGGGATGAAACAACATGGTCTCAACACCACACACGTTTATATTCATATAAACGGACACTGACAAATGAAACACACTGTGAGTGCACACACACACACGCGCAAGGCTGCACAGAGGCATGCAGTGTGCACGCAAGCAGTGGAGAAATTGAGGCAGAGTTAACATACAAGCACGCATGTTTTTATATGGAGGTGAAGGGGCACATCGAATATGCACAAGCACCTGAGAGAACACGCATACTAATCCACTTGTATGTACCGAGGCAAACATTGAACTACATACAAATTGATCCACGTAGAAGAAATGTTCCCATGATAAACACCCAGGAGCTCATATGTAGATGCGGAGGCAAGAAAACGCATGAATTTTTAAGTATTTGAGGAAAGCTGTTTTAATTAGTCAATCAACAGAAAATTAACTGAGAGCAACTCTGACTGTCAAAAGTTGGTATTTGCACCAAATTTATTGTAAAAAGAAATTAGTACTGAGTTCTCAGTTAATTTTCTGTTGACACCAACAGTGGGTGCCCAGAAAGTAACTCTGAACTCAGGGAAATTTCAATGGGCATTTGTCACTATTTTCTGACTTATTTTTATGCACAAAACAATAAAATTATTAATCCAACAATAAATATTTAAAAAAAATCGCCATATAGGTAGGCACACCACAGCACAACACACATCAAACGTAGTACTACAGTAATAGCCACTTCTGTCAGAGACGTTTGGCCTGGCAAGGTTTGTGTGTGTGTGTGACGGTGAATGATGAAAGAGCAGCGAAAGGAGCTCGGGTGGCGGCGACCAGACCTGTTTGAACAAGACGTTTAACCTGGGGACTGCTTCCATAAAGACTAACCATTATCCTTCTGGAGCCCCAAGAAAACACACACATATAAACAGTGCACACACACGATCAAAACAACAGGAGGTTATTAATGGTCAGGTGTTGTTCCAGTTCCGCTCCAAGCACTTCTCCTGCAAACTGCATCCCGCAAGGAGCCATAATCATCACCCACTCCCCAGCAATCATTTACAGCAGCACCAGCTGCCCAATGTCCTCTGGACAAACTGGATCCACAATCTCATAATAGTCTCACACACTGTATCTCGGGTGATTTAAGTCTCTGCAGCAGCAACAGACCTTCAAACTGTCAGTTTTATCATTCGGATGGAACAGTAGAGTCAGAACAACAGACCCTAATGGGGAAATCGTGGGGAGGGGGATCACGTAACAATAAATCTCATTCTCGGGGACCCTTCGCAGAAAGCACACGAGTGAGTCATGTGATGGATAACTGCACCAGTGTAAAGGGTATTGATACGTCCGTCAGGAAACTGAGATGGCGTGCTCCATCTTGGGAGAATGATAGTGTACTGTAAGCGGCTTGAACATCCAAGGAAAAGGATGTGGGGAAATGGGCTGCAGTCGTGGGAAGAGCAACAGAATTTTTTATTTTCTACAGATTTCCTTCTTGCAGATTATTTGGTACTAATGTCCTTGTGTGACATGGCAAGATGGCAGTAAACTCCAAGGATAATACATCACTCTTCCTTTGCACACTCACATCCACACACTCGTATTAGATAATGTCATTATTGATGCCGTTTATAGAAATTTCCATGGGCCAGTGAATAAAATAGAAGAACATCCTCTGCATGGCATTAGTGGCACGCAAATGTGGAATAATGGATTCAGATATGTACTGCGCTCCAGCAATGTATTCATATTTCACTCATCCAGCAGTGGTGGACAATTTTTATGCTGTTCTCCCCTCAACTCGCTCAGTCTGCAAATCAATGTCCATTACACTGACTTGAGTGTTCATATGTCATTGGATCCTCTCTCCATTAATTCTGCTTCTGCACAGACTTCAGCCTCCTCCACTGAATGGCTTTCAGAACAGAGCAACTACTGAGTACGTTGTGTGCATGCTCCAGGAGGCTGCTACAGGCAGATGGTCATTACAGTGACACGTTGACCTCCAGTGGCTTCACAATGCACTGATAATGAACTAAACCACTTGTGCAGTGTGGTTGTCACAGGCACTTTTTAAACCTTTATTTATTTAGCCAAGGTTTACAGAGCTTTCATACTTCTGGCAAGGCCGTGCTTCACACTCATAAACTTTCACAGCTTCACACCTGGAGGCTGTCCATCGTAACCACAGGCCTTTACACTTGGAGCGACTGTGGCTTCTTCAAGGACACAACTGTGGTAGTTCTTCAAGCAGAGCAGAACAATTCTCATTCACCTTGCCTCACAAATTTAACCACCTAGGTTCCAGTTAACTTACTTCTCTAACCTCTAAGCAGCTCAGAAATACTGTGACAAAAATGCAATGGAAGTAATGTAACTTGGAGCTATTTTACATATTTTCTTTTCAGTTTTAATTTTTACTCGATAGCATATGCACAAAGGCTCCAGTACCCCACATTTATTAAGAGGTCCTGTAATAAAACTGTTAATTTGACTGGATTATTCAATCCATCCTGCACTCTCTTAAACTAGTTACATTCAGTGTTGGACCACTCAGCTTCAAAAAAGTCAATTACTGATTAGATATTGCTCATTGAAAAAGTAATAGCAATACTTCATTAATCACAAAACAGTGAAAGTTATTAGTTACAGTTCTCATTACATTGCTTACATTGCTCAGCACAGCTCCATCAAATTTGCCTTTAAATGACTTTAGAGCCTCCACACCCACACTTCACATCTTGTGTATTTAACACACGGGGAAATATTAGACATTATGGTTTAACAAGCAGCCAACCCACTTTTAGGAAGTATTTACTGACCATCAACAGCTTGATTAATGTTAGCCATCCACAAACTCAACTAACCGCACCGACACACCGCCAGCCTCTAAGACAAGCTAACACATCCTGCACCAGTTTGTCAACTGAACGCCTGAACGCAACCGGGCCTTATTTACTATGCAGTACAGTGAACACAACAACTTTTGGAGTGAAAATATGTTTGAATCAACCTCATTTTGAAAATCCTAAATTTTCCAATCAAAATCAGTAAAAATTCAAAACAACAAGCTTTATGTAAAAAACAAACAAACAAAAAAAAAAACCCTGAAAATACTTGTGTGGCGTGAGATTATTTTATGTAGTGACAAAACACACACACATACACACACTGACATACACAAATGCAGTCAAACTCTCTTCATCATTCAAGTTGCAGGGCTGTTTGGGGGATAAAGGAAGCAGCAGATCTCACCAGAAAAGGTGGATAACAGACATTAATCTTACCTCCTCTCCTGTCAGATAGTACGCCGACAGCAACCCGCCGACGTAACGGATGTTCACCTCAAAGAGTGACGCCTCGCCGTTCTGTTGAACCAGGAGAGAGAGAGAGATCAAATTGTCAAATGTCATATTTAACCAAGGTCTCAGTCAATGGTAAAGCAGCACAGTGATGTTTATGGACAAAATGAACACACTGTAGTCACCGTAAGTTGTCTTTTTTCCCTCCACCCATGGTTTTTGTGTGTGGAATTTATTTAACTCTGATAGCTGATAGATGAATTGTCCTTTGAAACCTCTGGGTATATTACAGCCCAGATGTGCTGATAAATATTTCAGGTCCAAGCTGTGAAGTCACCGTGAAACACGGGTATGTGAACAAAATTGATTACATCCAGGTGTGCAAATTCGTAATGCATGTTTGTGAGAGAAATAAATCTTTCCAACTTATTTAAACAAGAACCAGAGGCACCAAGACTCAGAGTGTAACCAGGCCATGGGCAGTGGTGGCTGTGAACCCCTGGTTGTGTTTCTGGGCATATGGCCCTGCACCGCTGTTCTGATCTAGTGGCAGACAGTCTTGTCACAACTGATATATCTGATTGTTTTTAATCTTCACATGATGAAAGCTTTTGTATTAGCATAACCCGCATGCTGTAAAAGCTAGTGTTAATGTTCACATTATTTTAAAGATAAGGCTGGCAAAGTTCTATATTTATACTGTATTTATACTAAACAAATGGAGCTTTAGTCCTCTCAATACTTTCTGACTTTCCTACCCTGTCTATGGCTTTTAGCCCCAAACCCATTGGTTCTTACTGTTAATCTTGAAAATGTCTTGTAAATGCCAATCTCTACAAAATGTGGCACATATTTACATTAACATTTTTCAAAAAAGTTAAATAATTTCCTAAAACAGCCAGGTACTGTAATTTAAAGTAAGTTCTCACTTACCATTGCTCTCGTTTTACACTTTGCCTTTGTTTTATAGTTGCTGCTACTTTGATTTCAAAGGGAGGAGTTCAGTATCTTTTTAACAGGCATCCGGGAACAGGTTGTCTGGCAGTTGGCGGACCCATTAACCTCTCCGGGAATAAGACTGGTGAATTTCTGCTTATGAGGGAGTCTCTCTAACAACCAGGCTCCCATGCTCTCTTTGTAAGCCTGTTGTAATGGAGATTCCCTCTCCAAAGAAATAAATGACTAGAGGCAGGCCAGCCTCAAAAAGTCAATCCCCAAAGTCAAAGCCATGTAACCATGTTCCCCAGAGTTTAGTTTCCTCTTTCCTCTTTTGTCTGAGAGTCTCTAACAACTGCAAAGCATTATCAATGAATGGAGAGTAAGCTTACTGACTCAAGTTGAATTTTATTCAAGCCCTCCGCTGTGTGCTTTTGAAATGTTTGTTGCTCCTCTTCTTTTGTCATTTATCGTTTTAGACTGGATACTGCTCTGTATCAGGTAAGTCCAAGATTTTTTATTTTTTTTGGACTGATTAATTACAATAAAATCCCTGATTATTAATACAGATAAAATAATTGACAGATTATTTTGACAGATAACTAACACTGTAAATTCTCAAATAGTGGCTGATAGCTTGGACCTTCATTTGCTTAAACTGCTGAGAAAACCACAAAGTGTTGTGTTTTACCTAAGGTAGCTTAACAATGATCAGAAGAAAGAGCAAGTAGAAACAAACCTGTCCTAATTCTTTTTGGAAAAATGTTGACACTTAAACAGTGTACCGTGTCTTCTGTAAAGAAACAAAAAGAACAAAAATAACATTTTCATCCAACAACTCTCTTTCTGAACTACTCTGTTTTATTTATAATTTCAGGTCTTTCAATAGAATATTTCAATAGATATGGTCTCAGCTCTTAGCTGCAGGTGCAGAAACAAATGAATTTGTAGTCTTATGGCAAAACAAGACACCAGACATTTTGCAGAAAAATCTAATCTGCTCATGCAGCAACTATGAATCCTTAGAGAGGAATTGTGCTAAGGTGCTGTTTCTGTTTGCCAACATTAAATGTTTTTGGTCTACTTCTTTTTCTAAATGAAATATGAAATAAGAGGTAACACTACATGTGTCTCAATATGTCACCATAATTACTGCATCTTACGCCAGCTGAGGGTTGAAGCAGACTGGTACTCATTGACTTGGAGACCCATTGAGAAGGAAATTGCTATCTCAAGTGTGTATGATAAGGAAACTGTAATTGGGTGCCAGAGAGAGCAATTAGCTCCACTCCGAGGAACAGCATAGAGAGGAGAAGTCACTGGCATCTGCTCACTGGTATCACTTATCTCCATATATATCTTTGCTTTGAAATATTTATATACTTAATCCTATTTTGTATTAATATACTTAATGTAAATCAATAACGGGCATCAATAATCATCAAACGTGTTTGTCTCTTAATCTACATACTAGATGCTGCCAGCAAAATACTACTTCACATCTCAGCAGCTTGGCAACAAACACATTTTTAACAAACTGTGCTCTTTAAAGAAATAGTTTTACACTTGGGGAAATACACTAATTCACTTTCTTGCAAAGAGATGGGTAAGAAGATTGATCTCACTCTCATGTCTGTTCTGTAAATATTAGGTCAGATTTAGAAATAGAAGTTTTGTTGATCTTTGCACAGAGCCTATACTAACCAGCTGCTGACATAGGCGTCATATTTACCATTCAGACATGAGAGTGGTATCAATCTTCTCATGTAACTTTTGGCAAAATTTCAAACTGTTCCTTTAACATACAGGGTCCTTGTCAACTGTTATGTAACTCAATGAATGAACTCAGGTATTAAGCGCAGGGGTGTTGTATAACCAAGATGCTGGCTCCATTCCTAAAGTCAGCACTCTGATGACATTTCAGGAGACAAAGCGATGCCGATGCCTCTGGCAGGGCGGCTGAGCATCTTGCCAACTCTAAAATGATTGGCCCATTCACTAATGGTTCTACAATGGTAGTGATTAGAACTGGAGTAACTATTTATCACCAGTGATCGTGTCACTCAACAGGCATAAGATACAGGAAGGACAAGAAATGCTGACAAAGGTTTTGCTAATCAGACTTTTACTTCCCTACACAGGCCCAATAAATTACTCACCAGGCTTTCCATAAAACTTCAATATATACTGATCTGAGAATCCAACAAATTGCACTGAGATATAGAACAAACCTGCAGGCACCACTTCTAATAAAAAGGGTTTTGTTGATTTTTCTGTTTGCATCTGATGTATTTCTCAGGAACAAATAAAACATTATTTCAGTGCAAATGGGGCAACCCTTCAGATTAAATCCACTAAAAGAAATAAAATAAAAAAATCAAACCCTGAGGCTCTGAAAGCGCACACTAAACAACAAAACTTATACTGACATAAATCTATTAAATAGTCACATCATAAGCAAGATATCAAGAAAGATTAGAAACCATGGCAAAGTCCTCTGAGAGCCTGTTTTCATATGAATAAATACAAATTCTGCATTTATTTTAGCTGTACAGAAGGTAAAGTTGAATAACAGCACAACAGATTGGATTTGACTCGAAGGCTGACTGTGGAACTGGTTAGATCTGAAATGCTTTTTCCAGCTTAACATTTTAATTTGTCCAAATCAGCAGAAAAATTGCTGCACTTAGAAATGTGTTTTTATTCATTATCCAAGCTTAGATTCTGATTAAAACACAAAATAATAACACTGAAAAGCTATCATGGCTGTGCACTTGGGCTATTAATTGGACAAAGATATCTGGATGATGTGAAATATCATGATACCCCCTTTTCTTTCTATAATTCTAATAAAGTTATGACAACAATAGAAAAAAACAAATTCAATTGTTGTATTTCAGTTTCAAAGATGAATTAAGTTCTTATCATAAAACAATTTTTCATCTAAATGAAAGCACAAAGATACATTCATGATGTTCGAGAAAAAAATCAATTTAGTCCAGATCAAAGAAAATTGTGGGAAATGTCAACATAAATCATTCACTTTCCCCGTCTTAAGTCTAGTGGTGTTATCTCAGTTTAACACAATTTTATACAGTTTTAGGCATGTTTTATAGGTTCTATGTTCAATTTTCTTGCAAATAAATGATATATCAATCATAAGAAAACCATAAGGGACTCCTAAAACCACATTTATCCCCAAAAAAAGCAATTGTGAAAGTATTCTGCCCACGCCAAGACATTTAAAGAGTTCAATTTAACTGTGCTGCAGCCCCCTCAAGGCACGTTTATGCACGGTGCAGCAAGCATAACTGCTTTCCTACAAGCATGACAAAGAAATCAGGTAAAGTTAATAACACCTGTTTTTTTTTTTTAACTTTTCTTTGTCTCTCCTCACAGTGCTCAAGCTGAGGACCTAATTAGGCGACAACACGGGACTGTCAGAGTAAACACAGAAGCTTTCACAGCCACTGCCACCGAGGTGAAACTCTGCCTCCAGTTTCTCTGTCTACCTTCATTTCTCAGCCTGGCGCATGATTACCGAACAGCAACAACAAATCTGCATTGCAGTGTTGCAGCGTTAGAATAAAAACAACTTCTGACTTGCACAAACATGTTAGACATAAAGCTTTTCCAATGTTCAGGAAAAACAAGCTGACATCTACTATAACTACTCAAGTAAAGGATCTGACTGAACATCTCTTCGCATAGTTTATGGGTGTTTTCACACCTAACCTGTTGGGTTAGATTAATACTACTTACATTTATTTACTAATTACCGAACCACAAAAAATAATGTGTTACATTAGTAGTAGTTAATAGTTAATTTATGTTTGTTACGTTGCTGTCATCTCCGCCAAAATCTACCCATAAATGACTCTAAATCCTCCACACCTTTGCGTTGCATCTCTTGTATTTGACGCGTGTAGAAACAAAAAACAAGACACTGCAGTTTAACAAACAGCCAGCCGTAAAGTTTGGAGTGACCATCCAGCAGCTCCCTTAGCCTCAGCTACAATCAGTCGTGCCCTCTGAGGTAAGGTTACACACCCTCCAACTACATAAAAGAGGTGATGCCTCAGTGTGGGCATAGCTGTAGCTAACATCTGCCACATTGGCCAGCCAAGAACACATCAAACTACAGGTGTGAAAGTGCCTGTAAATGAATCAAACTACAGGTGTGAAAGTGCCTGTAAATGAATCAAACTACAGGTGTGAAAGTGCCCTGTGTTACCATTGATATGCACAATACTAGAACAAAAATTTGCATTTTAATTGTTCCACATAATGTCTGATTGTATAATAAATAATTGTTGTGCAGGAGGAGCCGCACCAGAAAAGGAAATTAATTAATGAGTGTAATGACTCACTGGATGCATTACTGCCATACCTTGTAGGTGTTCTGCTCCACCAGCACCATGCAATGTTGCTAACTGTGTATGGTGCTGGTTTCTCTGTTGACGAGTATTCAACAGCCATGGCAAAGACTGCCTTCGGATTCAGCCCAGATTTGCCCGGGACATGAGCCTGATTGGCATGGCCGCTGTGCTGCCGCGTGCCAAGGAGCTGACGAGACTGTTGCCCAGTGGTGTGTCCTGCTCAGATGCTAATGTAATGATTTACTGCTAATAAAGAGGCATCATTGTCACTGGGCAGATGACTCTCGGCATCGCCGCGATCCAGGTTTCGACTCGCTCTCACATTTCAAAGCCAAATTACACTGATATGACAGGAAAAAAGTGACCCAATGAGCCAGGGATAAAAATTAAGCAGATGATTGCCTCTCCTACCAGAGTTGGTGAGTCACACTCACTGGCTGTTATTTAACTTAACATCGCTAATTAACATGGAGAAATGAAAAAGGACCAATTAGATCCTTCTACTCTAACCTCTATCAGTCTAGCATGCTACACACTCAAGGCAGCTGCCTCTGTCGGAAGGAGTTTCCCAAGGCTGCTCGTCTCCACCCAGCTGCTTTCACGACACAAAGCCAATGCTGCTTTTTCTTTTTTTCTTATTGTACAGTAATTACAGTCTTGATCAGCGTCCAAGCTGAGAAAGCAGTCTCCGACATTAGCGTTAATGACCGTTAACCTCTGGAGCACGCTAAGCACCCTTCTCTGATGGAATGGGAGCTCTTAACTTCCTGCCAATGAAAAAAAAAAAAAGAGGGACCTCACAAATGATGAGCCCACACAGCTCAATATTTAGGTGGGTGACATCAACGTAATTGTATAGAGTGAGTGATGAGAACATTATAGTTTTAAATTGTTTGATCTGAGTTTAAATAGACTACAGCGTGGTGACTGCGGTGACACATTAGATCATTTTGTTTATGGATATTTGCATTTTCAAGATTGCTTTAAAACTACCACATCAGCTGTTAAAAGAGGCTTGTCTAATAAAGTTAATGGTTTTTTTCAATAGACATGTATCATTACAGTGTATTAGAATGTTCCAAGAGACTGACGGTGCCATTTCATTTTATTACCCAGTGCAGCATTGTTGTTTGAACCCAACCTAATGACACACAAAATAATGCACCTAATTAAAAAAAAACCTAATCAAGAACAGCTTATGTTGGCTTGAGTGAGAAGAGCCTTTTAATTTTAATTTTTCAGCAACAATCAAAACACCAGGGAGTCGTGTCTCTTTCTGAAGCCCATCTTCATTGTGTTGATTTGAAATTTAAAGTGACTGTTTCTGATTTTTCAAATAGCATTTTAACTGACAGACATTAGACGGTAATGGTTATCAGTCACAATACATCAACTTCTTTTTCCTATTTTTTTTTTTTTTTTCCACTTGACTGCTACGCTCTTGTTACATTCCCCATGATGCATTTTTACAAGCTAGGGGTGTATGCTTCCTATTCCCATCTCAGACCAATAAACCCTAATTAAATGGTTGGAGCAAAGGAGCATTAAGATAAACTACTGGCTAATGGTTCAATTCTCATCAGGTATGATTTATTTTATTTCTTTGATAACACCAAGTTTGTAGAATATGGTAATTAATCAGCAGCTCACTCCCTAAACATCATCATAAAGACACATGGACACAAAAGAGAGAATGTACTTGATATCATAAACATCTCTACTGAATCTAATAAATGATAAATTAACAGCCTCGTGAATAATTAATCAAATCTGCCAGGGTGATAAATTATAGCTGAATTACAACCCAACCTATCACCCGTCTATCTTTTTCTCTCTCATCCTCTGCATCTTGGAATATTTGTTGCTCTGCATCTGTCTATTTTCAGAGCTCATCTTCATCTTTTGATGCTCTTGCTCTCTCTCTGCATCTGTAAACACAAATTCACACACACACACATATACAGAATCAGGAGAGCAGAATTATGTGTACAGGTCTCTGCTAACTCCTGGGGGATGCAGCCGCTTCCCACCGAGTCCTCTATGATAATGCTTCGGTCTCGTGGGACTTTGCTACGCTCTCACTCTGCTGTTATTATTCACCCCGCTGCAGTCCATCTTCCCTCTTCCTGACTCTGTGTGTAGCTGTCTGCCTCCGTCTCTCATCATATACCTCCCACTGTATTTGGCCTTACTGACTGGGTCCACATCCTTCACTTTGTCTCACCGGCACTGGAGTCTTGCTTGCTCCCAAACTGCCGACAAGAAAAAATAAGATGCACTTGAGCTGCCTAATGTTCCAGTATATTCAGGGTGATGTATTAAATGCCCAATTATGCTGATGAGGTCATTAACTGAGCTAATTAATGCATCAATTATAAACATTTCTGTTTCAATATACTTGTCTTCACATGACTTCTGTGGTATATGACTGAAACTAAATGACTTATAGTTGCTTCAAGGAAATCAGCTTTTCTCAATTAATTTGCAGATTTATGCAGGAGGGTGCTCTGAAATCTAATCAGGTCATTTTCTTAACAGAGGGGGTTCTTGTGATGAAACTGGAGTTCTTATAATATCCTGTTTCTGACTTTCTGCCTCAAAGATTTGCACCTAGCTATTATTTTCATTATGAATTCATTCATTTTCCCCCCAAAAAGTCAACTAATAATTTATTCCACATAATGTCAGAAGGTAGTGAAAAATTCACCTATTTCCTAAAGCCCAAACTGAGGTTGCCAAACTGATTGTTTCATCAGGCTTATAGGTCAAAACTTAAAAATATTCCCTTTGCAGTGATATAAAACATAGACAAGCAGAAAGTCCTCACATTTGAGAAGCTAGAAGCAGCAAATATTTGATTTATTTGATGTTATATTTAAACCTGCATTAACTGATTTTTTTTGCAAAGCAACAAGCAGGAAACACAATATCTAAAAAATTGCTCCACTATGTTCACCAGCCAGTTGCTAACTGTCTATCTGCTGTGTGGTGCTGTGTAGGTAGTGTGCAGAGGGTTTATGAGAGCTTTTTCGCTTAAAACAGCTGCTTGCTGCAACTAGAAAGGGTGAGAGGGAACCAAAACAGAAATGTTGTGGGCTATAAAACCAAAACACTGATATGAAAGACGGTGCATGTAAACTAACCATATTTTATCAGCAGCCTACAACTCAAAAGCTTTTCATAAAATACCAGCCTCAAGGTAAACAAGCAATATTCTCTCCCTTCTTCATTGATAAGACTACATTTCAACTAGAGCCTCAGAATCTGAGCCAAACCTGTCCTCACTGTAGTAGCCTGAATCCCATGTAAGGATTTGCCATTACCAAATGAGTCCGCAGGGACAAAGAGTAGGAATGATACAAAACGTGCTGGTAAATATTCGTAATGATGAACTACCCACACAAAATGTCCTTTGCCCTCCACATGCAGAGACAGAATGTCAGCTCAGCTTGACCTCAGCTTGGGGGCACGGCGTCCTCACTGAAGCATCTCCGGGCACCGTAAATGACACTGCTTTTCCTCAGACTGGGAGCGAGGTGGGTCTCGTTTAGTGCAGACAGGAGGTCATTAGGGGTCAAAAAACAGCTCTGCAGAGTTAAACAACAACCTTGCTCCAGGTCTCCTCGTTACCAGCTGCTGTCACTTTCAAATTCGAACGTGAGCGTACATTTAGAAAACAACTCATTAACAACTGAATTAAAAACAGGCTAATTTACAGACTGGGATACATAACTTGGAAGAGGACGGCCAAAGATTGAATATCAGCCTCAACAATATGATGAGATATCCAAGTTAAAAAACTAGAGTCATAAAAATATGTAATATATTCAGAATACATTTGAATCCTTAAAATATTTTAGGATAACAACCTACACATGCATTTTATATTTGCCCAAGGCGGATGCAAAGTTGAACTCAGTCAACAACTTTTTCTTTGGCAATTATGCTAGAAATAGATACCAATACATTTCTCTCCATTTCTCACATGTGTGTTGTGGTTCAGTACACACACTATATTGTTCAGTTGTTGGTGAGACGCTGCCGGCAATCTCTCAGATGATTTGATTAAGTTCCTCTCCCAAGTCAACTCCCTCACCAAACTTTCTCTGCTGCGTGAAAAGAGTGTGTCTTGTGTGAGAGTCTGCAAGAAAGTTGTGTATCTGAACTGGCAGCACACACCGCTCCCGGCCTCTGGGCCCAGTATCCTTTTAAGGTTGAACAGATTAACAGCAACAACAACAAGATATGTATCTGTGCTCATTCTACCAAAAAGAAAATTACATCTGGATTATTACAGCTCTGATATATACACTTGAGCTATTTTCAAACTAAATGCTTTACGGTTGCAAAGATGATTTGTGTGTAATGAAATTGAGACCTCAAGCTAATGCAGGCACTTTGTGATGTATACAGACATCTCAAGCTGACAGAGGAGGCCTCTGGGAGATCTGAGGGATTGTTTTTTTTTGTTGTTGTTCTAGGATGTTTCAGAGAGATGTGTGCTTCTGACAATGTACAACTTCCACCACAATTTAAAAAAAATACTCCAATATTCTGTTTCATAGTGACTAAAACAGGCCTGACTGCACTTTTCTTAACATTTCAGACCACAAGACTGAATGCAGGATAAAAACATAGCCCAAAACAAACAAGGCCAAGAGTGTAGAGCCAGGCTATCAGCTCTGCAAGGCTATACTTAGGCACAGTGGTGCTTTGAGCTACATGCTCACAATGACAATGCTAACAAGCTGATACTTGGTATAATCCTGATCATGTTCACCATATTAGTTTAGCATGTTAGCATGTAAACATTTGTTAATGAGCACTAAATACAAGGTACATCTGAGGATAATTGGGTGTCATCACATTTGCACGTATTTGTGCTCATACCAGATTTCATAATAATCTCTCCAATAGTTATCAAGAAACTTCACTCAAAATCACACATTTAAAACTCACAAGGGTGCAACAGGAAAAGTCAGATCAGGGTCAATAGGATTTATCATGGTGACTAAATATCTATAGCCTACCTGGTTCTGTGGTCTTATGTCTTGGCCTTAAAAGACACAACACAATTGTTCTGATGGCACCTCCCACACATTTCATGTCACTGCGGGTTTCATCCACTCCCACACTGCTGTCTCTCTTTCGTGCACTCTGCCCTGTTTAGTGATGCTTTGCTTACACATGCCAACATCTGCACTCCCGAATTGCTCAGGGGCAGAAAAATGCAGCACGCGCCATTGCAGAAAAACACAGCTCCTTTCTTTGGTCACCCACAAGACTTCACACTTCTCACGTCTCATATGAGATGTGGAATTATAGGCCTGAATGTGCTAATTACCCAGTCGCTTTGCCGTTTTGGTTTGGCTCAGGAGATTTTCAGTGTGGTGTATCAGGAGTTATTGCCAGTGCATGTTGCTAGTCACGCCTAAGAGGCTTCATGGGAATCATCAACAAACACTCAGGGGGACCCTTTAATCTATGCACAGCAACAATTGTGAAGTCAGAGTAGATTTCACTGAGAATAATGTGCACACTATATCTTCTGTACAAGATCGTTCTATACGACAGCACTTGACACACATTCACATATTTACAGAGTAAACCTAAAACCATTGTGACACCTATTGCTCAGCTGACAACAGAGACAGCCTAAAGTCAGCCTGCAAGCTTGTTTTGTCACATTAAAGACTAGCAAATAAATTGTTAGGTTTGGTTTTCTAAAAATGAACAAGAACAAAGCACAACTGAACTATTCAGCGTCATCAATTACACCTATAAATTATACATTTTGTATGAAATAACCTTCTTCACTAAGAATATAGCTTCAAAAGCCATGTAACATCAGCAAAACATCATCTACAAAATCAATGAAGGGAGCAACTGGATTGACAAGCCTGCCCATTAGATTGTCCAGCTCTTGTTTTTCTTCTTTTTGATAGTAGATCTGGCCAGGCCAATATGTGTGTTTCTACACTACAAGAGAATGATAGAAAGTAGATGAAAACCCAAAAAGACAGAACGTCTGGCTAAAATGATCTGTGGCTTAATCACACCGTAATTTAGAAGCTTTCCTGATGATGACGGATGAGAAGTGCTGATCCAGACACTAACTAATACGAAAATAACACTGAGCAAAACAGTAGAAGGAGGATGATGGAGATTTAGAAGAATAATAAAATTTTGGAGGCGACATGAGGGAATACAATCTAGTCTTAAAGTCTTCATTAGTCACTCTTACTGTCTTACTGTCTTTAAATGAGAAAAGCTGTGATGACCTGCCCAAGAAAAATTACCTGACCACAGCTTTCCTAGTACTGTCCAGACTGTTGACAGAAGATCCCCATGATAAAGCAATATATAACAATTTATGCCAAAAACACAGAAATACCACAGAAAAAATTTTGTTAAGTCCTAGTCAGACTCAGGAACCCCCATAACGCTAACTGGCAGAGACAACGCCAACTACTTATTCAAGCTTTATGCAACAACAGCTTGTGGAAAAATATGGCAAAAGCTAAGATTGGCGGAAACATTCTGGAGCTTCTTTTGTCTTGATAATTGGATCTGCCACCAGAATGGGACAGTCTGTTAGCTGAGCTGCTCATCAGGATCTGCATCAGGAGCCGCTTGTAGCTCGTTTCAAAGTCATATGGTCAAGATACATTTCAAAGAATTTCATTTGTTCTGTTGGCATGAATTTTTCAAATCTGTTGTTTCTGCCTCACTAAACTCCTTAGCTGGAATCTAAAAGTGGTAAATTCAGCAGCTGCGTTTGGTTTCATTCCCACAGAAAGAACAAATTCTGTGAAAGCTGATCACAATGAGCAGCGGCTGATGTCCAAACCTCCTGGTCGAGGGGACACAGACTGAAATGTGTTGCAAATACTGTCACATCTGTAATACTGCAGTGCTGTTCTTGCCCTTGTTTCACTGCTAACAAGTTATAGACCGGCTGTCACTATGTGTTGAGCTCTGGATGACAGACAGGCCTGAACAGATGAATCTCACAAGCTGCTTTGCAGTGTTAGTGGCTGTCTGGTGACACTGTAATATAATTAAGAATGTGTGCATGAAAATCCCTGTACGTGCATGTGTTTCTGCTCCTTCCGTTTTCCTTGTGCCACTGTATGTGCCAATATATACAACAGACATATATAACAACACACCATGACAAAAAGCTAGAGACCGCTGCTCTGCCTTCCTGGGACAGGACCTGCAACACAAATACTCAAACATGGTTTTCCCAGCTTGGAAAGACAAAAACATGGGGCAAACTTTTATTTGGCTCCATTATTATTGTTCGCATTTATAAACACATTTTTAGTTGATTGAGACTCTTTGGTGTATACTGCATGGGGCTGAGATCATTAAAGAGGACAAAAGTGAGAATCGTGAAGCGAATTAAAAGACAAATGTAAAATAAAATCACCACTGGGGTTTGAGGTAAAACAGGTGTTGTTTGTATTCCTTCTGTGGTGTGACAATTAATTATTCATTTAATTCATCTGACTTTTTTGAAATTTGACCCACTGGACACCTTGTCCAACATCTGATGTGAATATTAACAACAACACATCAAAATCTCCAGTGTAAAAATAGCATTAACCAGTTAGTATGAGATTGCTAAATTGGGGGTTTAATGAGCACACTGTTGACTTCAAGTGTTACCTTTCCTCAGCAGTCAATCTTACACTGCATCTATTTTCCTTAAGTGGTATTTGGATAAAATTAGGACATCAGAAAATTTCCTTAGGCTCTTGGCAAACTCGGTGAGCCATTCCAAAGTATATCTGACAATCTGTGTATTGAGCCAGTTATCTTTTCTGCAGCGATAATACGTTGATATATATGTGACGCATAAATGTTTGTCAAGTGTGCTGCAGCCTGTCTGAGGTGTTGCAGTTAGTCTGAGATCTAAAAACACAATTTTTCTGTGTAAAGCAGCAGATATGCAGGTGATTGTGTGTGTGTGTGTGTATGTGCGTGTGTGTGCGTGTGTGTGTTGTCAGTGTGCTTCTGAGTTAACAAAGCCTCACATCACTCCCCATCTCTCCCCATTTTACACTGTTCAATCATAACTCCATTTACCATGCAGTCCCATCAAATTCATACATGTGCACGGATGAATACTGATGAGTTACTGTAAAACGAAGGGATTTTTTTTTATCTCAGTGAAGATGACAGACTCTAATCACGTCTTCACACAGAGCAGCTCCTTCCTCTGGATATGTAAATGATTTAACCTTAAATAACCAAAATATTTGAAGGATTAATCCAAAAACCAAAATTGGCACTAATAAGTCATGTCTAATTGTCTCAGAGAAGATGAAGTAGCCGTCTGGTGGGTTAGACCACCCCCCCAGAAACCACAGATGAAGGAGTGAAGGAGCGAGGCTGACGGATTGTGGCAGATCACACCCGTGACAAAGTGCAGTGTGAAGTGTAAATCTGTGTTTGTTGTCTTGATGATTGGTGACTGTGTGGCTGTTTGTCAGCAGCTGCCATTACTGGCTCCCTGCGCACAGGCTCTTACGACTGCCGCAGCCAGCAGCTACAGTTCCTCTCAAACTTAATAGTTATCTGCATTCCCTGGCATAGACCGGCTGCAGGGAGACAGAAAAACTGTGTGTGTGTGTGTGTGTGTGTGTGAGTGTGTGTGAATATCATGCCTCTTTCCATGTGTGCCTTTCACTTATATTATGTATCTGTGGGGGTGTGTGTGATTGTGCCATGAGTGAGAAACATATTAGCTAAAATCTGAAGGCTTTCTTTGATGTGCTGGTGAAATTAACACTCACTGTGCATTTCTCCATGACCTCGAAACAAGCTGTGATCAAGATGGTGCTGAGCTCCATGAGAATAAATGTGTGCGCACAACTGAACTGTTAGCTTGGTTATATCTATTCCCACACAATTCAGATGTGCTAGGGGCATCATGTGCACTATGCCACACATGTCAAATACAGCCAGGAGTTGTTTTCTTAGCTTTGAAATAAACAAGTGGGTTTTTTTTTAATGCTAATTGTGGCAAATTTTGTCAGCACACAAAACATCCCAAAGTTGAGACATCTGACACCCTGTCATAACAAGCAGTGAGGAGGTTTAATCATTGCCTAGCATCTACAGTACAAAGTTGACAGTCATAATGACACAGCTCAGTTTGTAAACTTTTTGCAATTACACACCATTACGTAAACCACATTCTTCCACGTGGTGGAAAACTTGAGTGAGAAGTGGCCCAGAAATGACCTGTCTCATTTACAAAACTTAAAAAAACCACAGACAAACTGGCCCACACTTGACCTTTAGCAGCAAACCACAGAAAGATCTGTCTCTTTTCAGCCTCCACTCAATCCCAACATGATCTCAGAACTGGCAACCCTCAGCTGTTCCAGACCCGGTCATTACAGACTCACTTGGTGAAAGGGCCATGGCCTCATTTTGCCTCTTCTTTCCCTCAGTTTTTGTATCTAAAACGTCCCTTCGACCCTCTTCTCCTCTCTCTCTCTCCTTTATTTATCACATTTTCTGCCCCACAGAGACCTTTCAGAGAGGCAGAGAATCCCATCAGTCTGTAACACGGCGTGGCCGGTGGCCACACAGGAAGCTTTTGATTCCTGCTGGAATGTCCTGAGCCTTGGAGACCTGTCAAACTCAGTGGACACAATGTTGGGGTTCGAGCACAAAAGCACGGCTTAAAATCAATCCAGCACGCAAGGCTACTGCTGAGAACTTCATCATGTTAGTGTAGTCAGAGTGTGGTTGAGCCTGATGGTGGGTTGGTGCTAGCACACGAGCTAAATGGGACTTGGTGAGTTACAGACTAAACAAGAAGGAGCGTCTTACTGAGTTCAGGTCCAGGCTGGTCTGCACCCACTCCTTGGCATCATTATATTCGTCCATCAATCCCATTATATACAGTGTGTCCAGTGAGTCGATGATGGATGCTCCTCTCAGGCCACCTGCAAAATGCACGAGAGTATTCAGTTAGTGCCTGATCAAACAAAGAGTGTAGCTCACGAGAAATGTTTCGGAAAACACGTGGAAGAAACTTTTCACACATGAAAATTTCACATGTAAATTAACATGATTCAGGTGCATGGAATTTTCAGGTATTTCATGTGACTTTATGGACCACAAATGAGATAACATGTGTTTCACATTTCATTTCATGTACAGGCACATGTGGTTTCTAGATATTTCATATTTCAACTTTGCTTTTGTTTTTTGTTGTTTGTTTTTGCTTGATGAAACAATATTAACATATCTGTACTCATATATGTGATTACTGGATGACATGTCCACACACACTCAGTGACCACTTTATTAGATACACTTGTACATTCTAATGCAATCCAATACAACAGGTCTGCAATAAATCCTACTTTTTATAAAGCTTATAAAATTTCAATTTTTGTTGACATTGTTAGAAAGGGAACAGTTCTACTTTATCCTCATTACTGATGTCACAGTTAAAGGTGGTGTTGTTCTGGACGGTGTTGCATAGAGAGGTGTTTCTAATATTTTGTCCGCCCCATTTATATGAGGGTAAAATATTTAAAATATCTTCCAGTATGATGCAAATGGATTTAAGACCTTTCTAAAAGTGTCAACAAAAAACAAAAATGTATAATTCATGGCAGAGCTGTTGTCTTGGACGTCGTATTGGTTTGCATTAAATAGTGATGGTGTATCTAATAAAGCGCCCAGTGTGTATGTGAGTGTGCAATGATGTATGATTATACACATTCACAAGTGACCTTATATTTGCTTACAACTGCATTATTGTGTGTTATAAACCATTTAGTAAGTCTTTATAAACTTCTTATAAATGCTAAATGGTGAAAGTTAAAAATAAGTGATATAGCATGTGACAAATTTGACAACAATTCAACTTTTGAGAAGAAACAGTGACAATCACCTGTCAAACTGCAACAGGCAACCGATGACTGACAAACAATCTGGGACACCCATCTGTGTTACGGCTACCACCTACTTTTTTCACCGGGGTCTTTCACAACTCCCCCCTCTCTCCACATACATTAGCACCTTCATGGGCTCAACATGACTTTAAGCAGTTTTGTGAAAGCTGCACACAAATAAAATGCTAACATAGCACGTTGTGTTCCTTTGTGTTGTATTTGTTTTAACAGTACATCATAATGATGCTTAGCAGTATTTCAACCACTAATCCCTGAGGTAGCAAAGTAATCCATCCAGATGGTGTTTCCTTAGCAGAGAATGTTCATAATGCTAAGACCAGATTTGCATTTACATCAAATGTGTCAAATTATGAAGAGTTTTTAATAAGACCTACGAAAGGAAGGAAAGGAATGAGCACAGTGAATAACTGTTACGTAAGCTGAGTTCTTGGAAGGTAGATAAGTGCTCAGATTTAACCCCAAACCTTTAATGTTCTGATTAGGGACAGTAACTTGACAGCGTCTATGATAAAAACTAACACATGAAAGTCCCTCACATGCTGAGCTTCTGTAATTGCTGCAGCGATGCTGAATGATAATACTAAAACAGCTTTGTGTGGCCCAGATGAAAAGCATATTCTCTCTGAGATTAAAAGCATCAGCTAAAAAGCGTCAGCCACTGTAACATGAAAGTCAAGTCATTTTGGAATCAGCCACCAGAGGGGCAGAAAAGAGCCGATACATTGATTATAGCAAACATTTAGCAGCTGCTCCTGGATTACACTCTGTGTATGTGTTCCCCTCGTTAACCACATGTGTAAATGTTGCACGCATGTCATGTAAAATCTGCCTGTGTGTGCGTCTGTCTTTAGGAATCTCATTTGAAGTCATTCTTTTCTTTTCACAAACTAAATGAGAAATGCTGAGGGGTGTTTATTCCATCCTGGTGGCCCTATGAGAGATTGTGCAGCCTATTTTCATTCTCATATGGCCAAATATTATGCAAATGCGGTTGAATTTCACAGAGACAGTTCGGCACAAAGGAAAAATAAACATTATCCTTAATGAATTACTGTTAAAGAGTTGAAGGGCAAATTATGGTTTGGAAGTTTAATAACAAGAAACTGTGACTAAATAGACTGTGAATCGAACTGCTCCGGGGCTCACATTGTAGATTACTTGAAAAAATGCAATAGTGTGGAATGTGACCTGGTTAAATGAGAAAAGTGATGAAAAATCTTTATGTTCATCCCTGAGAACAACCTAGCCTACAAAAGATGGCTGGATTGATCTGATGCAACCACATAGCAACTTGGCACATCAAAGTCTTTGGTTTTTATCAGGAATTACTATTAAAGCTCACCAAATATGCAAAGGGACAAGCAGACCTTTGGGCACCAAACCCCAAAATGGGAAAATGAAACAAGTCTCTTTTGCAATTTTTTTTATCCTTATCTCTGCTGTCTTGATTATTTTATCAATATTCTTTGGTTTTTATCACCATAGAATTACAACAAACTCTGTAGAGGATTACACAATCTTTTAACCTATTGTTTTGGAGTTATAGCCTGGCAACTTCATTGTTTCAGTCTCACTGCTCTCACAGCATCACAGGAGGCAGCTCTTTTCAGAAAAAAAAGCTCTAAAATCTAAATGTATACTGCCTACCCCACAACAAATGGCAACAAACAAAGTTAGCTACTAGCTGATGAACACACTGAAGCAATTAGAAGCAAAAGAGCCAGATATTTGCATCTGGAGTTTGTGGAGAGCAAAGCAGAACAATAGGGGAAGTGAATATTGGACTTCTAGTCCTCAGGTAAGAGCGCAGATGACTCCAAATGAATGAAAATGTTGCTCTGTACCCGTAGGATGTGCAAGGTGACAAGTGTTTGCTAACAAGTTCACCAAATTACAATTATAAGGATATAATATATCAACGTTGTGTTAACAGTTTCTTTCAGATGTCCTGAAGTGACCAAAAAAAAAAAGAAAAAAAGAAAGAAAAACTGGATGCAGACCCCAACGTGACATCTTCAAACATGTTGTTTTGTTTTTTTGTTTTTTTTGGTGCACATATACTGTTGTTGAAGAACTAATTTATTCCGCAATAAAATGATTATGGTCAGACTCTGACAGTGGTGAATGGCTAAAGTGTGTCTTGTTTATTGTGATTTAAATAACTTTGAACAGACAGCTTTCCATCCTCTCAAGGATTTTCATCCTTAATCAGTATCCACTCTACAAGTCATACTGTCTGCATAGTATTTGTTGCTGAACTTAATATTACCATGAGAGCAAAACTTTCACCACCGCTGACCTTTCATCTCACCTCCATAGCTTTATGGATTAGCTGATGAGGCCAGTCAGGATGCCAAAGGGCACATGGGACAGGGATCAATGACTTGGCTTGGCTGAATGATGGGTGCCATATGCTTTGGTCATAAATCCAGAGCTATTTCTAGTATCAGAGGTAGAGAAACAGTCCTTTAAGCTTACTATGTCCTGGAAATCCCTTATAAAACTACATTCGAGTACTACTATTACTTTTGTGTTACAGTTGCAGTGCCATGGCTGTAACTACTCAGTTCAAATAAACCGTACATTTCCACTCTTTGAAAACTCATCTGCCATGGTTTGCCTGCTGGCAGTTCACCTCATCCTGTCAGCGAAAGGGCAGTGCTAGCCTGCAGCGAGACACATGTAGTCTACATAACTCTGCAGTACCATCTGCCAAGGTTGTTAGCCATGTTTTAGCGCATACGCAGTGTCATATGTATGGTGGAGCACTGTAACAGGAAGACTTCCTGCTTCTACTAAAGTTACAGAAGAAAGAAATCCAGTGCACTTTAACTGTATTATGAGGGAAGGTTTTTTTTTTTTTTTTTTTAGTTTGCTTACTGAGCAGCCTTATCTCTTTTCGATGACAAATAGTGATGGTGACAACTGAGAGGAGGGGAGTAATCAGATATCTAATGCCCTCTGGTTATCCAACCCCAGAGGTAGCTCTCCGTGGCTGCAGGCAAAGCAGCCAAGTGTGGAAAATTCCTATTGAAAACAGCACCAAAGCTAAGATGATTGATTGACTCTGAGGATAGACGGAGCAGATCAATCCATCATTGTGTACTCCTTCGGCTTCCATGGTCTAAGACCCTATTTATTTCTGTAGCCCTTTGCTTCAAATGGAAGGGGCCCTGGGGGACTCTCTGAAGACAGGGGCGATAGGTGTGTTTTATTGTGTATTTATAAAAACTGATAAACACGCACACACTGACATTCACGACAACACACAATCTTTCTCGCTTTAGCATCATATTTAAGATGTAAGGCTAAAAAATAAACAAATAAACACAATCTTTATTTACAGACTGAGGATGCACCAGTTATGACTTAAGCCATAAGAATGAGATGGAAGATCCACATTTTATTGGAAAAAGAGGCATTGCAGATTTGATCAACCGATGAAAGATACAGCAAATAACAAGTATCAGCGTTAAATACTGTATAGGGTGGATAAGTCCATAAACAGACTGCCACAGGTGGTCCAACGGCAAATCTTTGCCCTAATCAATTCTTGGACTGTCCTTGTAAAATGTCAAAACAAATTAGTGAAAAATGCCATTCCAAGTGTCCAGAGACCAAGGTGCTGTCTTCAGATTGCTTGTCTTATCCAACCAACAGTCCCAAGCCCGAGGACATAAAAGTGGGAAATCTTAACATTTGCGAGGCTAAAGCCAACGACACGTTTGGCAATTTCTGTTGATCAACTAATTGATCAGTCAACTAATTCTTTTTGCACTAGGTTGAACATTTCAGACTTAAAAATATAGACCAACAATTACAACAGCTTTTAACCTGCTGTAAAAGTTGTTTGCCGGTTGGTGTGAAATGCATTCTGGCATATTAGCTGTACAATTCTGTGTGAACAGTCAACTTGGTAATGGCATACTTCATTTAATACGTAGTATGCAGTACATACTCACTGAGTACGTGGTAGGCAGTACATTAGGAGGCGGCTCCGAACACAGCCCTGGTCTAATAAACTAGAGAACTGTAATCAGAAATCATAGAATAAAGACTGGAGTTCAGAGAAAGGCAGAAAAGAGAGAAAACAATAATTACCCTATACTGATTAACATATTACCTAATCCCTGTTAAACATGAGCTGTTATATTCATTCGATAAAATTACATTATTGCTGCATCAACATCCTCATGTCCTTTCAGCAATAGTATTAAAAGGTAGAAATTAAGCAGACACATGTGCAAGTGAGAAGTGTGCTCAAGAATGTGAGAGAGAGAGAGAGAGTGTGTGTGTGTGTGTGTGTGTGTGTGTGTGTGTGTGTGTGTGTGTGTGTGTGTGTGTGTGTGTGTGTGTGTGTGTGTGTGTAAGAAAGCAAAGTACACAGAAAGCCATTAGTATGACATTGGCCGGTGGATGTTCATTCATCATGGCTGTCACAGGCCAGTCAGTGTCGGTCAAGGGGGTTACATTAGATGGCCACAGTCCACATGATCAATCACTCACTGCAGCCAGTTTGTGTATTGTGATATTACGAGCCTCACCCTCTCTTCCCCTCTTTTTCTCTAAATGCATGCGCTCTCTCTCTCTCTCTCTCTCACACACACACACACACACACACACACACACACACACACACGCCTGATATATATGCAACAGGGCAAATTACTCCTTTATTTAAATCCCTCAGGGGATGGTTCAGAGGCAACGTTTCTGCTCTGATTTCATTTAACCAGCATAAAGTGTACAATGTGCATGCAAAATACATGCGGAAATACCTGAAATGCCATCTTATGTCCAATGTAAATTCTAATGACTAAGCAATGAAGTTAACCAGATAAAAAAATAATCACATTTCAGTAACTGGGTGTTTTAATGCACCCATGGGGACACCGGAGTTATATCAGAGCTATATGTCTCTAACTTCAGTTTGTGACTCATGGCACAAACAAAGGAATAAAATATTTAAGATGCGGTCCATAGGTCACCCTGTTACCGTCATCAAAGTGACTAATTGATGCAGACGCTGGGATTCACACTAATCACACTACCAGTGGTTGCCAGTATCCAGTTATCAATCGCCAGGGCAATGAGCATCTTGTTAGCACTAATGCTACCTGGCACCAGAGAGACAGGGTTAGCGAGCCGGTGTGTCTGTGTGATGTTAATGATATCTAGCTGTTTGCTATTCGGGGCACGCGGTTAGCATCGCAGATAAAGTGCACTAGGGAGATGACTCTGTGGGTGAGTGAAGTGCAGGTGAGTGGACGGAGAGCACCAACAGAGCAACAGTGAGGAAAAAGAAGATGAGTTTGAAGGGTGTAGGATTAAGTAGGGTTACTGAGCTGAGCATGAAAAAGGCAGCAAGATATGGAGAGTAAGAAATATCATGTCCATCAGTTAAGATGGACTTAAGGAGGAGGTTAGAGAGGTTGGGTCAACAACCCATGGGCCACAGCAGAAGTTTGTTTCCTATCAACAGTCAACGTTGGTTTCTTGTAACCATGACCAATAACCACAGTCATTTCCTAATTTTAACCAAGTGATCATTATTATAAACACACTGTCTTATAACCTTAACAAAGTTGTACTTAAAACCCAAACCATGATCTCTCCCTAACCAAACCTTAACCACATTTATTTTTTAAACAGTGATTTGTTTCAGACAGATTTTGAAGGCAAAGACAAATGATGTCATCCTGCCGGGATAGGGATGTCAGAACAGAAAACACTTGTTGTTCACTGTATGTGACCGTCTGGAGGTATAAACTATATATTTTGATGTTTAACTGGGAGGATTTGTTGGAAAATCACTCCCTCCGGCTACAGATGAAGGTAGCCTATGTGAATGTGGAAGTCACTGAGTCACAGTTTGAATCTGCGGATCAAAAAAAATAAAATCCTTTTCATACTTTACAGCTTTGTGCAGGTTTACATTTGGATTGCCACTGCAGTGACGGGGGCTTGTTTGATTCAGTTTCCGTCTCAATTTGTTTGTAGGCGTCCCAACTGCAGGGCTCAAACAGTTTGACCACAGTCCAAAGATAAGCCACAAAAAACCGACGGTGCCACTATCAGAGGGACCTCGCACTTCTTCTGCAGCTGCTAATATAAGATCCTTACTTTGAGATCCTATCCTATCCTTGCTACAAGATGTAAGTGGGGGAACCTAATCCCACTGATTACCATTGTAAAGACTTTTCTACCAGTTACTTCACAGTACAACGGTGCATACACAGGGCTCATTAGACATGTTCAATTGAATCTTCTTGCTCAAGACCACACATTTGTTCTCTTTACACTGGACAAATTGCGCCTGCAATCAGCTGTTGAGAGGAGCATGCAGTCACTGAGAGTGCAATGAATTCTGATAGCTTTGGTGCTACAATCACTCATCACCTGGTCCTGAAACTTTTCTTCATAAAAGGATAAGAGGCGTACTTGAAGAGAGCCTGGATGAGCTGGTGACGGCCACAGAGACACAGATGTTTGGAGAGGTCTGTTTACTGAGACACATTGTTTAAATCATAAGACTAAGGAAAGCTGACCCTGCTTTAAGCAATATGAACAGCTGTGTCTGAAATGTAAGTGACTTATATAAAAACATAAAAGTTCTTATTTATTAAAATCACCACTTCAGTTTAATGCAGATCCAGAAGTACAGAAACATAGTTATTCATGAATCCATTTATCGTTCTTGTCAAATTCTCATTTTTCCCTGGTGCTTTAAGGACTTATTGTTTGTGTTTTCTTAACAGCTGAGGTTTAAAGTTAATTCTTGACCTTTGAAAACAGCAATTGAGCAAAAATATCTCACCAGGAGGTCCATTTAGTACATTTCCTGTAGCTTTCAATCATGATATGATCATATAACCGAGAACCGCAGTTTTCTGTTTTGTTTTTTGATCTATTCGATTCTTTTGTAATGCTTAATGGCTCAGTTAAGACACATGTTGATTAACAACAATTTAACAGCTGACTTTCATTTGAAAAAGAACATTTTGTACAGTTGTTGGTCTATAGTCAGTACTGTGTGTCTGAAAGTTGAATCCTCCCTTGTTCTGTGGATACATCTGTATCACTGCGGTGCTGCCATGGCTACCAGTGCTGCGCATAGAAATTTCCTGCTTAGCATGTGTGAATATACACACACACACACACAAAAAAAAAAATCACATCCAGTTAGTCTCCAGAATGGACAGCATGGACAAAATTAGAGGAAACGAGTCCTAATTGCATCCCATCTCACCCCACACAGCCCCCTCCCCTGTCCCCCTCTGTGCCCCCATATCCACCATTATGGTAATCACACAGTTGAACTGCCCTGCGAAAGGACTAGCATCTAATGGTGCTTTGTGCCTTCCAGTGTGATAGCACTTGCTTGGCAAGACAAAGGAAGGGGCAGAGAATTTATAGATCAAGGCACATTAGAGCTAGAGTCAAAATGAATTTGTTCTATTATGAGGTCTGCTGAGCAAAGAAGCGACTGAGCTAGAGCCCTTAGCTGGAATCATGGACATCGAGAATCCTGTATTGTAAAGCATATCAGTGTTAAGTCTTTGCATGTTGCACCAGGCAGCTATTGAATACTTGTCAGAGGGAGACGGTATCAATCTCTCATTGACTTAATAGCTAGTGTAATGAGAGCATATTTTAATTTCTGCCTTCCGCTTTTTAAAACAAGCCCCCAGATTTTTATAAAAATCCATACTGCAAAGGACTGTTTTCCAGGATCAGTGGCTTGGCTAAGCAGCCAATCAACACACCTTCACAGACATTAATCTAATCACAAACAAATACAAAGTGCACACTGTCCAGACATGATTAGAGAGACTCCAGACTCAGAGGGGTACACACGTCAATCTAATTGCAGCAATCTAATTTGCCACTCTGGGAGAGCGTGGCATGTCAGTGCAGCAGCCCTGTCTGATATGACAGCCTCTCAGATGAGATTACACACCGCACACAGTGTTATTGAACCCTTCGCCTCCTCCATCTCCCCAAAGCCTCTCTCTTGCATTGATCAACAGACACGCCAGCACAGTAGGAGAGAGGGGATCATACATCTGATGCTCTGTCAACCCACAAAACCTGATTGGAGATGGCAGCTAAAGCTAGAGGCTCTGATTAGGCAGTTGATAAAGACACCGAGCTGCAGTACCACAGCAACAATTCAGCCAGTCATAAGGTCATTGAACTTAAATGCAGAGAGTACACAAATAGGAAAAACGTCTTTCGCAAGAGAGGTCAGCAGGATGAAGAATGCTTTGTCAGTCTCACATTTTGTGTGTAAACTTGATAGAAATCCACCTTGCAAGCTTAATCTCTCATTTTTTCTGAAGATGAAACAAGGCAGTGCTTCCCATCCTGTCCACCAGACTTTATCTCATCTGAATGGAGCTTTCTAGCTCACTAGTTGTGCACTGAAAAATGTGCAGCCCAACCAATTTAGGAGAGCCATAATAACCTGTTGACAAAGAGCGCCCGTCAGCTAGAGAAATTAAACCAGCCATCTTAAAAGAGCAGCCGCTTCGCATCATTTGTGCAGCCCTGAAGGCATTTAAAGGTAGAGGAAGAACCTGGAGTTAGTGATGTATGTGTACTACGCATGTGTGTGTGCACATCTACACATTATGTTTATACCGAGTTAACGATTCGCCTGGAGGACAGCACAGCAAAGACATAATCGTAGCTTCTGGCGTTTGTGGTTAAGTGAAACTGCAGGATTATTTAAAAAAAAAAAGATTTTAATTAAGGAAAAGACATGAACTACTCTACATGTTTAATCAATCTGTATAAAGTCCATTTAGAGATCACTTCTCTCTACACTGAAATGTACTGCTGCATGCTCACCTGCAATTTCACACTCAATTACAGCTGGAATGCAAACTTTCTAATAATATTTCCTTGAGGTATTTGAGTTAGACAACCTGAAACACTTGTCCACATTACTCCATAATTTCATTTCTTCATCTATTCTATTTATTTCAGTGTCACCCTCTTCTGTTTCCAAGATGCCAGAGGCTGTTAGAACCTTCCACAAACCCCCATACCACTTCTGAAGTGTGGCCCACACTGTCTGTCTCAGTGCTAGAGGTCTTCCAACCCTAGCACCAGGACACAACAACAGAAGGAATTTATTTCATGTCATTTTAGTAATTCATTTTGCCACCACCTTCCTTTTTCTTTCCACTCACCACAAGAGTCACCACAGAGAACCTGAGCCCCACCTCGTAGTCAGTTGCTACACACAGTCAGGCACACACAGTGCAGGATGCAGAAACAAGGCAGAGGGTGAAAGTGCATGTGCATATGAGCCTGAGAGAAACTGCAGGCTGCAGAGGTCAACCCGGGCTGCTGTTACGTCTTTGCTACAGTCCCAGAGTCAGTTCATACGATTCAAGCCATGATGCTCACAGCAGGAACAAAAAGATTTCTGCTCTGTGGGTTGCCAGTGTGTGAGGGAGCGAGACAACAGCAACTCTGAGAGAAATCCTGGCAGAGAACACTCTGAAATGTAAACACAACTGTCTGTTTTCATGGAGCACAAAAAGGCAATATCAGAAGAGTTAGTGGTGAATGATGAATGAGCATGGAGACAAAAAAAAAAAACTGCTCCTACCAGACATGGGTCTGAGGGGAATTTAAACTGGGGGTTGTCATTGAGAAGACTGGAAGTCTGATGAGTCATAGTGGACCTTTTTCGAAGATGATGAATGAAAAGATAGGCGGACGTGTTCGTACTAAGAGGAGGAGTTATTGTGAGGCTTTCCAGCTTAGCGAAATATTAAGGCTGAGAGTTGTAACAGGCAGCAGTAAGGCAAAGCTAAAAAAAAAACAAAACTGTATATTAATAGTCCCTAAAACAAGAGAACGAAGCAAAATCTGCTGCCTAATACCACCACGAGAGCTTAAGAGCTTGGCAGGAGACGCTTGTGATTAAAACTGCCAAACACTGATTACTACACACCAAGAGGCATGTCTCAGGTTACGGAGACGTCATCATCCGAGTGACTCCAGCTCTACGTCACCACAGACGGACAGATCAGTGATCATGGATTACATAAACACAGAGTTTAAGGACAGTAACAGTAACAAATGCTAAGAAGGAACAAAAAGGAGGGGTCTGGAGTCTCATCTGGATGCAGCAAGTCTGACCCTCTCCCACATCCATCAGCCTGCGATTGAATCATTAGAGTAGAATAGAAAACAATCCCTTATAATCCTCCTTCTTCGTCATATATTTTGCAACCAGTTTTTCATCATCTTGGCTATAATCCCCGCACAGAGGCTTGATGATGTGTTCATGCCCGCCGAGGGGGACTTGTTCTAATCCGAGAAGGGAAGGGCAGAAATTTGGTGGTGATGATAACAAAAGATGGCTCCACTTTGATGTCCTGACCTCCTGTCATCTGCTGTGAAATGACTTTCTTCATCAGCTTTTTGTATTGCAAGGATGAAGATGCAACTCATGTCAACAACTCTCAAACATAAGAACTTTCTGTACATCAAGTGACATGATCAGCAAGGAAAATCCTCACAGCAGATCCCAGATACAATGAAACACGAGTTGGTCGAGGTCACAAACTCTGCTTCCTTAACCTGCTATCTAAACTGTCTTTCTCTGAGCCCTTTATTTCTCCTGGCTACAGCAGCAATTTATCCTTATGAAACCCGCTTATGATCTCAACACGGCCATGTTTTTATAACCCTGTCACGAAGTCAGCCTGCTCGCTCTGAGCCCAGTTCAGGTGTGTTGTGATCTCCAGGCAGTTATCGTTGCTTCGGTGCCAGCAGATGCAGGGCTGTGCAGCCAGGACCGTCATTACATGCAATGGGACAAAACCTGCTCTGACAGCAGGTTCGCCCCCAGGGTGTATTATCAGAGGCTCGCTGTCAACTTCCTCATCTGCCTGCATCTTAAAGGCGCAGTTAGGCTGAAATATTTTCTCCCTTCTTCTGATCTCTGTGTTTCACTGAGTTTGTTCAGTGAACGTAACCAACTTATCCTGACTAAAAGTTAATAAGAGCACAAGTAGACACCGTGTAACTACATAACTAAATATATAGTCTGTGGGGTGCAGGATTTGCTAAAAATGAGATGCTGTATATGGATATATGGATGGCTTTGGATTCATATGTTTGCTTGTGAAGACTTAACAATATACTCCTTCAGTATCTGACTATACAAAAGTTAATTAAAACACTACAAGGCCATATCAAAGATAAATCGTCATAGGTGCCATTGCAAAGCGTTAAGCTGCAGTAAAACATGTTTTGTTCTCTAGCATCTTTAGTCAGACATGTTATAATAACAAAATATCTGATGACGTTTATGTAAAAATCTTATAAATCTTATTGTTGTTATCAGATCTTTGTTATTCTTGGGTATATCTAGTTTAGATCAAGCTCTACTACACACATTTTCACGTCTTTATGGCACTACAGTATGTGTAAATCATCTCCCATCCTACACTGCAGCCGTATATTTCCACAATGATAAAAATGTTTTATGCCCAACAATTATGATATGTGATGTATCCAGGCAGCAATTTCAGTCTCTGGCCTTATTGGCTCCAGAACAAATAGGCATTATTGAATGGAGGGTTGGGATGTGCTCTCCAGACAAGGGAGGGACCAGATCCTAATTTGTCACCTGGCGCTCGTCGCTATGGAGACAGATGATTTCTACTGCACCATGATGGAGCCCATGGGATATAGAAACGGATGGGGCAGAAATGGAGAGTGGGTGGATGGTGACAACTCTTCACTGTGCGTGTGACTCTAATGTGACAGGAGGTGATAGGCACCATTTGCGTAGCCCTTCGTTTAACCCTAATGATAAGGGAGGTTGCCACTCCCTCCCCTGTTCTCTCTAACCTTCACAGTGCCCCCCTTAAGACCAGGCACAAAGCCCGCTGGGAGGCAATTGTGAAGTAGGGAAAAACCTCTCCGCTCTGCCTAATATGTGGGTGGAGAAGAGAGCAAGCAATTGCTAGTGGAACTGTTTGCCAGCTGAATGTTTTTAATAAAAATGTTTCTTAGATAACAAAAGGAGGAGGAGTTAATAAATGAAAGAGGTGCTCAAGGTTGAGTCTCACAGCAATATGCATGTTTGTTTGTACACATGCATGTGTGTGCATGTCTGAGTCCCTTATGAGTCCCCTGTAAGCACTGTTGTCTCTGTAAGTGTGCTGTCTCAGCAGATTTCTTCAGAAGCTCTGTCACTGCTTTGTTTGCTGTACAAGATTATAATAATAATGATGACAGTGAAAACCGGTGAAACTCCCTCACCACTTTGTGGGGCTCCAAGTACCCTAAGGGCCCCCAATTGCTCTATAAAAAATTTATTTCACCTTTCAATTGCACCTCCAGCCAGAGACGTCTAAATAATAAATACCCAGGGCTTCATCATTTGGGCCATCGATCCCAGCTAAATCAAGTTTTCAAACCCTCGTCTCCCTCCTCCATCATGTAGGAGCACCTGGCAGCGCTTTACATCATTTGAAGAGCCCTTGGGATTTTCTAATAAACGCTGCTGGTTTTAAATAGTCCCCGGGCATGCCATGAGAGAAAAGGTGAGGGGTTCAGCCTGTATCGCTAGAAGTAGCTCATTTTGAAGTCCCGGACAACTCTCAGCAAAAACCTGTGACCTTATGCTCTTTAATTGCGCCTCTTGGGATGAGGAGGGAAAAGGAAAAAAAAAAGTGGACAAAATGGGGGATGGTACAAAAAAAGAAAAAAAAGAAAGAGTGCATAATTATAAGATGAAGGCAGAAAAAATAGAAAAAGATTTTTTTCAAGTGTAGAAAGGTCTTTACTCTTTCATTTGTTGTAGAGGGACAGAGAGCTGGATAGCAATTGTGAATAGCAGCATGTGGCCAAAGCCTTTAACAGCCATAGGACATCTATTGTTGATGAAAAATCTGAGGGAGGGGCAGATGTGACACCTAATGTAATGTTCTATCCTTTTTTCAGCACAATCACAAGCCTTGTCCCCGGCATCTGTTGGACTACGGTTTTGGATTGGAATTTAATGCGTTGTGTGCTTCGGTTAGTGACCCACATATGTAGGGTATATGAGTAATCACGTTCACAGAGGGATGACTATGTCTTTAATCCTCCATTAAGGCTCTTTGGAGCAACTGGAGAAAGTGATATAGCACATGAGAGCTCTAATAAGAAATTAGGGACATGAGTTAGTTGTGTCCCATGAAGGAAGAAAGGAAAATCACAATGGACGTGAGAAGCCTGAGAGGTCTTACTACATCCATCTGAAATAACAGAGATGACACTGAATTTTTCTCCACATGATCATGCAAAGAATGTGACTGATAAAAACCCTCAATGTACACTCAGGGCTCATCACACTCATACAGGCTGAAATGAGAAAACCAATGAGTACAGCACCAAAAGTTGGCACCTACTGTCTACTCCTTTTTGTAGTCTTGTTAAAGAAGTTGTTTGGCATCTGGGAAATATGCTTATTCACGTTCTTGCCAAGAGTGACAGAGAGAAGCTAAAACAGATGGAAACAGCTTATACCTGGCTCTGTCCAAAGTCAACAAGATCCACCTGCCAGCACCTCTAACTCTTACAAATTAACATGTTATGTTCTTATTTGAACAAATACCAAAGTGTAAAAATGATGTGGTTTTATGTAGTGGACTATTTCTTGGATGTGTGCAGTGACTTTCTAAAGTCACAGATGGGCCAATTTTAATTAGCAGGCTTTAGAGGTGCTGGTAGACAGATTTTATTACCTTTGGTCAGGGTCAGACGAGCTGTTGCCCCATTTTCCAGTCATTGTGCTAAGTTAAGCTAACTGGCTGCTGTCTGTAGCTCCATATTTAACATACAGACATGCGAGCGCTATCCATCTTCTCATTTAAGTCTTGGGAAGACAGCTAATAAGCCAATTTCCCAATATGTCAAACTATTCCTTTTTTTAACGTGACAAAATAAGCAGTGTCTCTATAATCTAGAAGTTATTATGTGGTAATTTGAGAAACATGTTGATTGGGTTAAAGGCAATTAACACTAATTGCAGCACTGTTGTTACTCCTGAAATCACTTTCTAAATTTATTGTCTGATATTGCAGCATTTCAGTGATTTCAGAAACACAAAGCTGACAAGGTGCCCCAGGTGATTCATACACAGACAGAGTGAAAAAGGGCGACCTTGGTCACCTTTTCAGCATTTTTTTCTTAAGTGCAGTGAAACAACAAAGGGGGGATTTGATCTTGGGGCTTGTGACTGTTTGTGAGGAGTTGGGAGAGTTTTGTGCCTGTCATTCTGAAAGTTTCATGCCAATACCACTACCTTACAAGAAGTTAGCACAGGAGGCCAATTAATCTCCCGCCCACACCTCTGCTGTAGTCAACAGGGTATAAAATACATCTAAGGTTTCAAGGACTCGAGATGGGATGACAGAGATGACTTGAGGGGCCCACTCTCGAGCTTTTTCCCAGACTAGTAACAAAGGGAAAAGAAGAGAAACGGATCCTGGAGACTGTCCAAGAGCCACAGACCCTCCTCCTTCACAATGGCATTCTCCTAAATCGTCTTTCTTTTCAGATCAGAGAAAACAGTCTTGTTTATGGGGCTCTGATGATAAAGGAAAAAAAAATTACTAATATAAACAATCAGCCAGACATACAGTGGTGAATGGTAATATACACTGAAGAATATACACATGAAAATGAAACGGGAAATCTAAGCATTCAGTTATATTAAAAGCAACATAACCCTTAACTATGTCAGTTTCTCACTTGCTTATGTTCGTTTGCTGGGCCTGAAGTAGTGGTTTTAAAGATCACGACCTTCCGTTGGCGAATCGTGAATGTGTAGTATTTCTAGGTACCCTATATCACCTCTTCAGAATAATGCCCCGTTTGTGTTTATCATCATTTGAATTCAGTGCTGAGGGCTTCATTCGGCCTTGCCCTGAGATAAGCTAGAAATACAGAACCATCACTACGGATACTTTTAGTTAATGCTCTCCACCACAAAAGTAGGTCATGAGAGCTCTGGGAGCAAAACATTGAAAATAATTCACTGCACTGAGGGCTTTGGTTTGCAAGTCTTACACCGTTAACTAGTGTCCCAAAATGACTTTGCATCGCTTTCCCACACTCTTTTAAATCTGTTCATATCTACATATGGGAGTTAAGTCTTTTCGAATAGCCTTCAGTCTTAAAAAGCTCTTAATGTCATCACCTCTTCCTCTGCTCTGAGCTATCTGACTTTTTCTTCAAAGAGAGCGCCTTTCCTTGCGCTGTTACTCCTCCCTGCCCATCATCTGTCTCCACATGGACTGATCCAAGATGGCAAAAGCCCACCTCTCTTGATCTTGCTGACAGAAAATTTTCAGTAGAGGCATAAAAGAGAGAAAACAAAGAAGAGAATTTAACAAAGCAGGGAGATGACAGGTTGAAAGAAAAACAAAAACAGTGAGAAAAAGAAGGTATAGAAGTGCTATCAAGCTAGTTTCTAGTGCAGTAAGTGTGTAAGCTATGTAAGAAGAGAAAAAACTGAACTGGTCAAACTGAAAAGGTTTATACTCATCATCTTCCACCACAGCTTTCATTCTTACAGCAGCTATAATCAATATTGTTATAAAAATGTATAACAAACGACAACATGAACGCAGTTGCTTGTAACATTGAACCTACAGAGAATTATCACTGGAGTCTTTGTTTTTTTTTTTGTGGGTATTGTCGTCTGTAAATCTCAAGCTGCAGTGAGACCCGTAAACTTGCAGTGATAGGACAAACCCACTGCTGTTTATCCATTTAAATACCTCCAGTTTAGAGATTTATTATTGCTGAAAGTCAAGAGCAGCAGACAAGGCATCCTGCAGATCATCTAATTGACCTTCTCCTTCAGGATTTATGTCAGTCATGGTGAATACTGATGATAATCTCAGCACCAAATATTGAAGTTATGCGATATGAAGTTAATCCTAAAAGTTATTTATACATGTAAATATAAATATAATAACTACTGAACTATGCAAAGACAAATTCAGTTTGGGTCACAGTTCATTTCGCCTCTAAGGTTGAATATGAATTTATTGATGAAATTTGTTAATGGAAAACAAAACCCTGCAGTAACCCAGCAAGTTAACAAATTCACCATTACATCAGCCTATTGCAAACAGCGTAAACCACATATTTTAGCATATTCTCCAAAAGCAAGGTTAACTTCTCCAAAACAGAGGTCAACATGTTAACAAACAAAACTGAACTCCAATTAGCCCTACAATCTTACCCCGCAAAATAATAACATTCAACCTCGTCATGGAGAACTCATACTTAGCTGAAAATACATTTTACAAAGAAGGCTCAAAAAAAAATGGAGACAAAGCAGTTGATCGAAATGTTTTCAATCACACTAAACTAGAATCTGACCTTGATCTTATCACCTTGTTCTCCTTCATTTCGAAATGCTCCAGGAGATTTAATATTTGATATGAAGTAATCTAATGAAATCAAAGGGAAGCAGAAAAAAACAAGAGAAATGCTCTTGTCACATCTGGTTGATCTTTAACCTTTCAACAAAACGATAATCTATCAGCGACCATAAAAATATTTAAACAAAAATTTTAAGAATATGCTAATATAATTCTTACTAAAATTTGTTTTTATTCCTCAAGAAAAAAACATGACAGCTCATATTTTGTCTTTTTCATGAATTGCTCTCACTGTAAGAACTCCCACACTATCTTACAAGGAGGCAGAATTGCTGAAAGCAGTGTAAATAGCCCAGTTCTTGCTTTCTAATTGCCCTAAGCAAAAGAAACTTTTAATAAGCTCTAAAGAAATACTGTATTTTAAATGACAAAAGGAAAATGTGAGAAAAAGTGTATCAGAACCAACTACGGTTAACAGGAAAGATTAAAGAGAAAGCCGCTTTCAGCCTTGAGGGTCATGACAAAGGAAAGAGGAGAGGGATTACAGTAAAAATAGAAAGGAATGGGGGTTGAGAGAAAGACTCAAAGGGAGATTATAGTAAAGTGAAAGTGTGCCAGAGAAGCTGTGTGAGGAGGGAAAATGACTCGCCCTGCCTTTCAGTGGTTTGGGTTGTGCGTCTTTGAGTGTTGTGCAGCAGGGATGTTCTGGTGACTCTGAGCATATGGAAAAGCTTCTGACGACAACGCTAACTGTAGATCCAATCTTGCCACATGTCTGTTTACTCTGGGGATTAAATTAAAGAACACAGCATCCAATTTCATACCTGGCTTCCCGCACCACTCTTCACAATGTGACATTTACTCTCTAGCAAGATGCCCTTTCTCTCTTCCTCTCGCTGACTCCCTCTGTCTCTAGCTACTTTTAGATAATGCACTGTGTAGCAAACAAGGCTGGTTGAGAGCAGGAAAATGATGCCTGAATTACAGAGAATGGAAATATTTTTGCTTATGGGATTAACCACATTGAGTCGAAGGAAGTCGTTCCCCTTCCCCCACACTTGGAGAGTGAACCATTTCTCTGCCGCGCTGCCAGAGACATATAGCATATTCTGTTCCAGCGTTTATGGTTTGCATATCGGTGAGATCTGCATTACGGTACACTGCTTAGTGGATAGCTGCACTGCACAGATAAAGATGGCAATTAGCTGCCAGAAGTTGAGGACTGCACTATCCATTATGAGGAACCTTTGGCCCTGACAGCAGAATTATTTGACAAGGGTGGCCTCAATGTGAGATATCTGCCATGGAAAAAAAAGACACTTTCTATTACAAATTGATTCATAACACAAATGCATGAAAACAGAAAATAGATATATACTGTGGAAGCTCACTCTGAGGCCACACGGCATCCAGAAGAAATCAAATCAAACTTTTTTTTTCTGGGATGCTGTGTTAGGCAGCTTTGGCACCTCACCAGGTAATATTTTCCACACCGTGACAGTGTGTGGCTGGTATTGTGTGTGTTGTTATGGCAAAATGTGGTCCTGGAGACACCTACTGTAGTAACAACCACTGAGGTGATTTTCAGATGTCTGTCTGTAGACAGATTTTGTCACCGTGATAGTGTCACAACCGTACAAGATTCAGTACTGAGTACTCATGTAATAGTGTAGTATTGACAACTGGACTGAGCTAACCATTGAGCTGAGTAGTGCACAAATGTACAAAACTATAATCACATAGACGCCAGATCAGCCCACCACTCCCTCCTCGTCTCATTTCCACAAATATCCCTATCATCACTCCACATCACAGAGTTAATGAAAGAATGTAAAAACAATTACTGTTGAAGAAAATAATTAATGGGTAATACAGTCTGACCATGTACAATGCATCCATCTAGTGTTTGGGTGGTGATATCAACAGCTAAAATCTGACACTGAGCTACAAATCAAATCTACACAGTAGGCAGCAATGGCACAGTTATAAACCCTTGGGCATAGGTAAATCCAGCTGTGACGGACCAAACCACGGCTAAAAAGCAAGCTATTTGTGCTGGATAAGTATGTAATATACAGTGACTGTATGTTAATATGCTAGCCATAACAATTTCCTGAGTTGATGTGAAGGCTTACTGCAGCCAGTCTGTTTTGGAGTCTACTTTCTGCCCTCCAGCAGACAGAGAATGCTTAATGCAGCTTTAACACAAACAAATCGCTGCGACTGACTCTATCACCATCTCTATAATCCCTCAAGTTTTAATATTGACAACGGTACAGTCCATTAGCCTCCAATGTCCTTGGCTGTTATTCCCTCCTAATGATGCCTTACATCACAAGTAGTGTAAGTAGAAAATGGCTTGATAACTCATCTTGAGACATTACCTGAGGTGAAACGAACAGATCTCTCCTACTTACTACATATTAAAAGGCCATTCAACAAAGTAGGCTTTCTGCAACAAAATATCAACCCGGTTAAACTGGAAAAGTCAATTCAATAAACCAAATTTATTACATTAAATAACAGCAAGTGGGAAAATCAATGTGGCTTTATTGTATTTTGGGCTTCTGTTATTTAATTTATTCTCAGATTTTTTTTGTCGATGGGTGACTGACGTCAGCACTGGATGATTGAATGTCAATAAAAATGTACCAACGTAAAAATGAAGATGTTGATTCTTGTTAAGTGAATCTGACAACAGATGAAACAAAATGTGAGACAGATATATATATGAAGACAAACTACATTTCTATTATTCCTTTAACTCAAACTCAACAAACCTCACATTCTTTTATTGGCATGAATATGCCTTATTCTTTGTATATCTACCTGATTATTAGGTATGGTAGAACAAATGGATTCGCTTTCAAGTTATTTTATTAAGCTATAACCACAAAAGAAAAAAGACACACAAAAACCTTACATGGAACAATATCTTAGATGCTCTGACTTTCAAAAAGCTGCTCCAAACTTCAGGCAAAAATCTGGCTTTGTATGATTTTTTTTGGTTGTTTCATCAGAAAATAATCCTGGCTTGGTTGCTTTGAAATATTTCACCTATCACATGATTTAAGGATGGTGCTTCAAAGGGGCTCCTCTTAACTATGAACTCGGCAAGCTCGGGGGAATGGCAGCAGGAAAGAGAACACTAACTATTTCAAGAGAGTTTGCATCATTGCCTTAATAATCCAGAATCCCTACAGATGTGACGGAGGGAGACCTCAGGTATGGAAGACAGTACCAAGTCAGACAGTACCATCCAAGTCTTATTAAGAGCTGATCCGCCTTTTATTAAGGGCTTTATTGTGGGATTTCCCTCTGGCTCAGCAGTGGTAAGTGACTGATATGCTCCACTGCAGAGGACCTGAGGACCCCTCCGGATCCGGCTCCAATTAGAGGCTGTTGGAAACTGTGACATCCCTGGCAGGTTGTGAGGTTTCCCGTGCTGAGTGAAAGGTAAGAAAGATATGATATGGTGACAAAAGCTCACTGAAGTGCAAACAGGTGCTACCTGTCACATTTCATCTGACAGCTAAAAACAGATAAAGAGTTGAAGTATTTTTTTTAAATTTCATTTCGTAATGATTTGTTTGAGTAGGGCTGTAGAGACTAAAAAAACAAAACAAACTATTCATATCCAAATTCTGGTTTTTGCCTCCCTGAGAGTTCAATTATTATCAAGCTTGAGTGATGAAAGGACTAGTTTCTCAAAAGAAAACCTACAAGAAAAAAATATATCAAAATAAGTGTATGCAGTAAGCCAACAGAGCCAAATGGGGCAAAATAACCTTTTTTAGAGCCCAACACAAAGGGCAAAACACAGATAATTAATAATTTAGAGAATATATAAATTAAACTGGCTGCAAGTAGGACACCATATGCAGCTAACCACCTTAGTGTCCACCACACTGCTTCCCTATAGCTCTTCTCTGAAAGAAAACATCAACTTTATGTGCAACACAGCATAGTACACACATCTAAAATAAAGGATTAATATCACTTCTCCCATGTCCTTATTGCAAGCAGAACTGAGTGTCAGTGTTGGTTTAAATGCGGCTGGAAGAGCTGCCTGCACTGTTTGTTTTTCCTCACTTGGCTAGATTAATCTCCTTGTGATATATGAAATATATGGTTATATGTTTAATGACACCCATATCTTTTTCCAAAGAAAAAAGAAACCCAACTTCCTTCCATTCATACTAATGGAAGAAGCTTCTTTAATGTCAGTTTGATCCTCAGCCTCATGCTAGATTTTCTCAAATATTCACAAACTGCAGCTCCACTAAACGTGCTCTTGGCATCTTCCATGTTTCCAGTGAAAGTCTTGTGAGCCTGTCAGGGTTTTTTGAAAAAAGCTGTGGCAGTCCATTCAAACTAAGAAATGGTTGTTGCCATTGAGCTGAGATGTCTACTTATAACAAAGGAATTCCAATTTGTCAATACAAAATTCTTACCATCAAATCCGTAGTTTTGAGGCTGGTCTATGGTAGAGAGAAATCACTCACCTAAAAACTGCATGAAATGAGCAGCTTGTTCTTCCACTTCACACTGTGAAAATATTTTTCTGCAAACTTCCTGTTCAGTTTTATTCTCTCGTAGTGCAGTTTGAGCACGAAACGTTACAGATATGAGGTCAAGAGGTCTAAGAAAAAAATGTTTGATAACCTTTTTGGCCTTCTGAACCTTAAGCAAAATGCTAACACTCACCAAACATGTTGCCAATATGCCCGTTTCTCGTCAAAGGCCGGAGCTCATTCTTGCCCCAAGCGTAGCGCTTGTAGTTGTCCCAGGCAAACTTCATCATCTGCAACAAAAACAGAGGACAGACATACTGGTCAGTGGACTGATAGGAAGGCAACACACCTCCAAACCCAGACATAATTAAATCGGCATAGCTCACGGCAGAGGGAATGATAGCTTATTGATCAGGACAGGATTAAGGACAAGCATGCAATTATCACACATAAACAATAAGATTGACACTTTCCCTGCAGCTACACCTCTCGCTAAATTAAAGACTGAAGGATGTCAGTAGATGAAAAGCAAGTTTAATAGATAAGAACACAACTTAGAGAAGGAGGTGTTTGTGAAATTGATGCTCTGCACTCCTCCCCAACTGCTGTTGAAAAACAGAGATCTGGATATGATTTGTAAAGAAGAAGGAACCTGTCTTTGATTCAGTTAAAAGAAAATAAATAAAAATAAACACGACAAGAGAAAGAGCAAGATAAGCAAATGAGGGAGGAAGAAAAGCTGAAAAGCCGAGTGAAACTTGAGTGATGCATCTTCGCCTGCAGCGACACAGTTACAATTAACTTAGCAGCATGTAAGGGGAAGTTGATTTATATTAATCTAATAAATTCATGAATATCCAGAATACATGGTTTCAGGCAATAATCTAGTTCATTTTCACTTTTTGTTGGTTGTAAACATCATCAAGTGGATACAGCTTTCCTACAGAACTGTAACCTTCAAGAGTCAACTTTAGGTCACTCAGTCAGGAAGCAGCGTAACCTAAGCTGCTAAACATCAGAAAATTACATTATGTGCTGATTTACATATAAATTTTATTTAATATAATGATCCTATAATGCTTTCCTACCTAGCGCTCTCAGTGGAGGAAACCTCTTTCCCCTGAAACCTGTACAAAAACTAAAACAAGCCAACAGCCATGTGTTTGCTGCTCAGAGAGGCTGGACCTTGTGTTGTATTGTATTGTGTAAGATGACATACAAACGATGCTCTCCTTCATTCTTTACCTTGACATTTGCATTTTTCATGTTTGACAACAGAGTGCATGCAGTGGTTACATCAGCCATATTTCCTTATGATGTAGCTGCTTTAAATACTTTGGAAGCTGAGTATCCTAATTTCTTTTCAAAGAAATGAGAAATTCATATCAGCAAAGAGATATCATGACGCGTGTGAACAATGCACTGAAATAAACTAAAAAGAAAGCTAATCCAGCTGCAAGTATACGTGTATACTTGAATCAAGTACTCTGGACAAATTCAATTGTCCAGAGAGACCAGAATTTGATTTGTCCCCTCTCTGGATTTCACAGTAACACAATGTCATCTCTATTATCAATACTACAAGAGACTCCTCGCTCTCCAGAGGTGGGCTTAGATAAGCCTGTGAGAAACAGACAACATGAATCCGATTACCTCTGACAAGGCCTCCAGCTTAAAATCCTCTCACCCTAAAAAGCTCATTACAGACACCTCAGAGAAGACACAGCTCCAGCCATTTCTCACACTAAAAACAACCTCAGTTTTCATAAAAGACTCTTCGTTCAAATAAATGTTCAATGTACTTCAAGTTCATGAAAACACAGATTATGGGTCATGGAGCTGAGATATGATTACAGGTGAATTATGTGCCATTAAATTATTTTGAGGCTAATGTGCCAGTTTAATTTGTGATTTGACATTTATGCTGCACGACACATGACAGCAATATGTTCTAAAACATTGGGAGAGCAGAAGAAAAAACACAATCTGTATTCTTTCTTTTGTTGCTTTTATATATCTCAAGTATGGCATCAAACCTAAGGATGCAGCATTTCAAACTTTTTTTTTTTTTGAAAGAAACACTAACCATGTTTATAGGTGTAATCTCACAGAATGTGAAAAACAAGCACAAAATATGATTTAAGGGAACAGAACCAATGAATCTTGTGGTGGAAATATGTTCACAAACGTAATAATTTTTCTTCAGAAAGTGTTGAAAGAACAGAAATAGCCACTGCCAGTCTGACTGTGTCCTGACAGAACGTTCTGCCTCGCAGAATGAAAACCAGCAAATGTCTCAAGTTTTATTTGAAACACGCTCCATCTTTTATAATACCAGCCTGTCTTGCTCCTCCGGCAGCTTTAACAAAAGTAACAGGAAAAAATGTTTGCACAAAACATGGGATTTGGTAAATGTTAGAACTCCATGTCCCTCTCCGTTTCTTTTGAAGGATGTTAAAAACTGAATGTCATACCACCTCTGCAAAAAAAAATGATCAAATGGCATGATGGAACCTGCAAGGGAGGCAGCATTTTACAACCATCATCAAATAAATTTGGGGGAAAATAGTCAACAGGCAGATGGTGTGTTCAAACTGCACAACTGTAGGCATAGAAAATGTAAAATTTCAAGCTTAATCAGATATGACCTTATGCTAAAATACGCTGAGAGATTTATTTACTGCAGATGGTTCTGAAACTAATGATTAATTTCAAAAGTAATTAATCTATCAATATATATATTTTTTGGTTAATCTATAAAACCCCACAAAAGAAAAAAATATATTTATATATGACGTCTTCTAATTGCTTGTTTTCAAGAATCCAAGGGTAGTCAGTTTATAATGATTAAAAATAGCAAATCAGGGCATTTGAAAAGCTGAAACCAGTACATTTTTCACATTTAGCCTAATAAATCATCAATCAAACCTGTTTTCAGTTAACTTTCTTCTTCTTTGAACCAACAAATTGGTAATTTGATTTACTACTGACTGCACTAACTACAAGTGCAGAAACATTTAACCATACAGGTGTACTATACCTAAAAAAAAACCCTGGCACCTCAGTGTATATTAACTGTTCAACAAATTACAATGCTAGTATAGTACTGAAACAGTTATCTGATCGATCAATTAGTTGATCAAAGAGACAACAAATTCACTGACAAAAACATGCTCATTAATTAATGGCCTTTATACGAGGGAAAATGCTAAATAATCATTGGGTGTAGCTTCTTGAATGTGAGGATTTGCTAAATTTCCCTGTTTTATATTATGGTAACCTGAAACCCTTTAGGTTAGAATAGAATAGAATAGAATAGAATATACTTTATTGATCCCTTTGGGAGGTCCCTTGGGGAATTTTTTTTCCCCCAAGGTTTTAACATGCTGATCAGACAAAAACAAACATTTTGAGGATGTCACCTTGGGCTGTGACAAAATTTTGATGGGCATTTCTTACTATTTTGTTACATTTTTATAAACAAATAATTGGGATGATTAATTCTATTTCATAACACGTTGTCAAACACAATATCACGACAAAGAGATTTCCATGCTCTACAAGTCTACTACTAGTAAAAGCTTTGTTTTTGTGTCAAACTGCAGACACGATCAAACTCACACTCCACAGAGTGAGAGGAACGCTTGGCTCAGTTTCCTACCATGACACACTGAAGATGTTTCATTCCACTGGAGGGAAACGGATATCTGGCATTGTGTTTTCAGATCCCTGCTGTTGTGTGCTGTGCAGGGTCAAAGTGTGGGAGGACCGGGGTCATACAGCCGTAGGCTTGCTGGTGTAACAACCCATCACCACAACACACACAGAGCCAATCAATAGTTGCAGCCGTAGCCGAGCATGCCACCCCCAAAGCTGCTTCTTGAAGAGAGCAAACGGATGAATGATTCGTTACCAGGGGCACAGAAAGCAGACATGGACATGATCTGACATGACACTGACCGTTTTTTAGTTAAACTAATTGGCTGGTTGTTGGACAGAGGAGATCAATGACTGAACACAGAGCCAGTGATTAAAAGGAATCAGGGACTGAACAGAGATACAACGTGCCAATACCAAGACTACAGATCAGAGGTCATGCACTGCTGGTCATACAGCATCAATCAGATCATGAATGTGACACAAGCTGTTGCATATGTGTCCCCTCCCAGAACTACAAATGAAATCTGTCCATGTCTACTCTCTAAAACGAGTAAAAAGACCTATGCTTTGCTATACTCATCTGGAAATCTACCATGTTTTCCTGTGCAGTCATAAAAGGAAATGACACCACAAGAGGGTACAATTATCACAGTGCTGGTCCTCTCTATCCTGGCAAGCATGGACCCTGCGGTGGTCAACAGGGTTTCCTCTGCAGGAAACATGACCTTGATCATCTGTTGTGTCAACACTGAATAACTGAATCCTTAAAAATCTCATGTGTCACAATGTACAAAGCAACTAACTAACTATATATATATATCACCTACAAGTGTTTCAGACAATGGTACAATCTTTACAATCATGGGAAGGTTGCAAGAAGGACTTGCATGAAAGAATGTATGGTTATATAATTTGAACCCATTATGTTTGTCTGAATGTGTGGATCTGCCTTTTACACATTCTAAGGACAAGGTGTTTCTCTTTGTTGGATAAGTGTGTTTTCAACACTCAAGGTTATAATCACCCATTCTCTGTGTTTCTCAGTGTTGGATGCACATCTGCTATCTCCTATTAGCACAAACTGAAACTCTCCAAAGGTGCATAATCACAGATTGCCAATGACTGGGAGGAGGCTGATATGTAAATTTGTGAGTCATGTCTATAATGTTATGAAAGAACAAGGGGAAAAAGGGATTTCAAAAGGACTGTTGTTGGCAAGAGGTTGAGGATCTAAAGCTGGAGGGCAGTTGGTCACTTTTCGGGTGAGTTCAAACCACTTTGGTAAATTTGGATTTACAGTAACAGGCAGCACGGTCACTAGAGGGTCTTTTAAAGCTCATTTTATCCATTGCTGTAAAGATGAGATTTATCCAACAAGGCCCATGTTCAACAATTTCAAAGGATGACGCAGAGGCAAAGAACCATCTGGCACACAGCAGAGACAATCTGAACTAAGGTTTCTCTGAGGCAGCAATGTGAAAAAACAAAAAACTAAACAGATAACAAGCAACTCAACCAAAAGCACTGTTACAGACGAAGAGATGGTGTAATGAGATGTTGCTGCAGGGAAAGGTCTGAATCTCGAGTTTAGATAGAGTGATAAGTCTTCTGAATGGTAGGGCTGTGCTAATATCTTAATAATCTGACCAACGGCAATCCACAGTAACCACAAAACAAAATGAAATTACTGCCATAACCATAAGCATGGTGGATTTTCCCATGGGTTTATTCCAAAAGAATAGATGCCTCTGCCGCTTTGCATTTTGGTCTTACCAAGAAACTGTTCCCTGGGAAGAAATGCCATAGTAAATTTTTTTCCAATGGTCGCTCAGGATGGGGTTCCTGTGATGACAATCTTTGGTTTTAAATCAAAACTACTCTGTATAGGAGCTGCACTGGTTTTTCAGAAGCTGCAGCTTTGATGAATCTGCTGAAAAGTGTGGACACACTGGCTAACAGCTACTTTTCATACAAGCAGAATATATCTTTTACAGTAAAAAAAACAGAAAATAGCTGAATTTACTGAAGTCTAGCTGTGGTAGACTGCCATGAGAATTCACATTCACTGTGGTTATAGCTAATTAGCTAACAGTGTGGGCTGAAGTGAGAGCACCACCAGTGAAGATCACTACACTGCTTCACTGTAAACATGGTTCTGACAGCTGGGTTTGGACTCAGTAGCCCCCACGTGGCTTGGGAGAGATAGATACACAGAGATTAACTCATGAGCTGCACAATTTGTAGCTTATTCTGGACAACTAATTAGAACAGATCTTCAGATCTTCAGTCCCCATCCCCTGATATCACCATGATCTGTAGCTGTGTGGGTTTCTTCAAAGAAGCCTGCTGCGGGAACTCACAGCACAGTACATTCCTGATATAACGATAGAAAATGTTTTACACAGAAAGACACATATCAGATATGGACATATCATGGCGCATATCATTTATGTTTTTAAACATAATGCAAAAAAAAAAATTAAATAGGAATAAGAAAAGCCTCCTAATTAAATGCTGGAAAGTACAGTGTAGGTTGCAGAGGTCAAGAAGTTGGCAGTGTTGGACTATCTCTATGTGCCAACAGCCAAACAAGACAAAAATAATTAAGACCACAAATTCTCAACATTATGTAACCCTACACCTTTTCTACTGCTGTCAAAGATAACACGAAATATGCTGCAGCTTGTTAATTAAGCTGCATCCAAACCAAGCAAACCCACATTGTGTAGACCCACAGCCTCACTTGCAGAAAGCTTGAGATATGTTTGTTTTTAATTTAACAACAAAACTGGAGATTTTTGTCAGAAAAAGATAGATGCTGAAAGAGATGTGGAATTGAAGCTGATAATATGAAATGAAACCCTCAAGAAATATTGCAGACTTTCTGGTTTCTGATGTGTTATAGCTTTAAAAAAGGCAACTGAGGATAGCTCAGTGTCCACACAGCATACCAATACGCCTTCCAGGGTCAGGAGTACGATTCCTACTGGGATCATCCATGTTGAAAATGTACAAACGTGTGGTTCTGTCTGGCACTTTGGACAACAGCATCCATCAAACAACATGTGGTATGAGACCAGACGCATCCCCCTCTCCATACAACAAGTTTCCACTTTTCCATCCTCATGACCAAAACATCACTCGTCATCCTAAATACAATTCAAATCCAGGGAAGGAAGAGCTGAGGACTGACTGATGAGATGTCGGTGCAGACACAACTTGTGTCCTAATTGTCCTAACAATTAAGGGAACCCATTCAATCTATGAAATCCCAAACTCATTGTAGAACGCTTTGTCTCTTCTCAAAACACTGAAGGAACACAGTGATCATTTCATACAACACGAACAAGGATCCTCTAAACATAAATAAAGCATGGCTCAAACCGCTCGCCACTTTCCCACCCTGCATGTTTTGTAATGCAGTTGTTATATTTGGTTCTAATATGTGGCGGCTTTGGGTGGATCATGGATAATAAATCACCCCAGCACCCTGGCACGGCAGCCCCGAGACACTTCTGCGTTAACGAGGTGCTGTGTCATCACCTGAAACTGAGGGGACCTTTGGCAGGGAAAACACAGAATCAGCTTTCCCCCACTGTTTCCCCCTGAACTTCCCACCTTAACTCCCACCTTAACCCCCCCCCCCCCCCCCCCGCACACACACACACACACACACACACACACACACACACACACAGAGCTGCTCTGGAGCACAGCCATTTCCTGCCTATTAAAACCACATTTATGGTGAGCGGTGACAGAGCCTTGTAGGTCTTTGAAGGCCAGTAAGGTCTCATCCTGAGTCAGCACAACACTGTGGTCCATTACAAGCGAGTCCCAAAACAAGAGCCAAAGTTGGACAGCCAGGCAGCACTGAGCTCCAGATCATTCATGCATGGAATTAATGAATGTCTGGGATCAACATCCGCTGATCATATCTTATAATTAGTGAATTATAGTGTTAGCGGAGCAGAACAGGTGTTGAAAAAACACTAGTTAATGTCTTGAAATAACGCTTTCTTTGTTTCAAAAAAAAAAAAAAAATCATTGTTTAGTCATCAGAGTATTCACAAAAGCTACCAAGTATGCAAAGCAAGTGTACGCCAAAATCACAGCAGATTACTAATTAGAATATGTCCTCATAGTCCTTCCTTGTAATTAAGAATAACTGAGTCAGCAAGGCTTGGTCCACCTAAAAATGCTTACACCCACCTGCAAGACACACAATTTGGACAAATGGATTTGGATTTGAGCTGTAAGCGTCAGACCTTCAATTTTTGCAGATAACACCTTCCATGGTGTTTATCCAGTGTGATTTTCTGATGTGTTATTTTCAAGCCAACAACTGATATCAATTTTTATAAAATTACATAACTGTCTAATTACATATATAACTTTTATCCTAATTAAATGCAAATCGATGCTGGGCTTCACAATGTAAATTCACCCTGTCATCTGTACAAAATGTGCCCATACGTATTTGCCTGTATCCCTCTCTCTCTCTGGCAGGTGTCCCCGCCGCTCTCTCCAAAACCGATCATTAGGAGAGATATGTGGCCTGTGCCAAGTCGTCTCCTGAGCGTCTCCCACCGGTGGATTGCAAGTTCCAAAGCGCCATGAAAGATTCATGCCAAGAGAGAGAGAATCGCCACAAGGAGCCTATTAAAATGCCTGTACTTGGGTCTTGAATTGTTAGGAAGGTAGACCTGGAGTATTAACATGCTAAATGGCCCCAGTAGAGCCTGCTGATGGTGAGCAATGAGGAGGAAAAGAGAAGTGACAATAGAGTTGTGAACAGAGCTAACAAAGGCTTTAAGACCACCCTCAAGGAAGCCAAAATCAGAATCCTATTTAACATTTCGGGACTTTTCTGAATGGTGCAGAGACTGACAGACAATGCGGCAGATTCACAGCACATACATCAACATTTAAGGTACAGAAACTGTCAAGTCAGCTGTCCATTCCCGTTTTTTGATGTGTGCCTTATAGATTCTCCCCTATCAGGTGGGCTTAGGCTGTTCTAACCGTGCTGGCGATGTGAACCCTGAGATGACCTCCTGTCACACACTGTAAAGTAAACGTCTGCATTCTCAGAGCCTCAACAGCTGACACTGTTTAGACTGACAACTTGACTGAAACACCGGATTAACACTTGTTTTAACCGAGCTGCTCTTTCTTCCAAGTATTCAGCACTTTACTTTCCAAAGCGATGTTTCTCTGCACAAGAGCTCTCACGGCTCCAGTCAAACAGTTTTCCAACCCTTCACTTTCCTTGGATCGTCAAGCCGACCCAATCAATAGACCCTGAAAAAAAAGTTGATGGAATCTGAAGGAGTGGAGAACCAAGTGGTCTCTAACTTAGTGGAGTAATAGGAACTTTCACAACGAATATTGTACACCACAAAATTCTACAGAAAACACTGAACCTGCTGTCCTTCCCCCTCACCCTTCTAGCTAACAGCAACTCTGCCCAAAAAAAAAAAAAAGACCCAAAACAAGCTAGTAATGAAATTGCACAGATGGTGCGAAAAATGAGTGGTTAGTGAAAGTAAATACAAACCATTAAAGGGATTTTACAGTATCATTAGAAACAGTATAGAGGATGATAAAGGGAAAAAGGGGAGAGGGCTGTGAAAGAAGGACATACAGAGGAGTGAGAAGTAATTTGTCTGTAAGAAATTGCCAATTTCAGTGGGCTGCCTGGGAAAAGGGTTCCTCTCTGGGAACCACACTGTGTGTGTGAGGATCATGATGGTGAACCCACTCTGCTTATTAGAAATGAATCCGCAATGTCCCCCTGTAGAAAACTTCTAACAATGCCACTGTACGTCATTTAAGTGGCTCAAGCAAATGGAGGAAGAGTTTCACCAGAAGTTATTTTGAGACAAAGATAAGACAAGTAGATCAGGTCTTGCTCAAATGCACCAGGGAGAGAAAAAGGGAGCACCATTAATAGATTTATCAAGGTAAGATGAGGAGAGCTGGGTTTTTACAAAAGAAGTTCATTTCTGATGAAGTGAGACCGCTGACCTGTTTTTATCGTGTCAACCTTCCCAGGTGTCATTCTCAGATTAATTTCATTTTCAGTCTGCAACCTGATAGGAAAAACCAACCAACCATCACAGTGTGCAAATGACAAATGTGTGTTTTTGCCATTTTACTCAAAGGACTAATCAGAGCTCAGTGTATGTGTTAGACTGTGAGGGGGAAAAAAAAATCACACTATCTACTCAAAATATTTGGCATTGTTGAAGAATGTCAGGCATTACTGTGTGTTTTCCTGTGGTTAGCTGACCACCATGACATTTTGCAAGACTGCAGCACTGGTACATTAGGTCAGAGAAAACTCTTCAGACAGCGGACTGGTTCACCTGCTACTGCTGCAGAAGGAAGCAGCAGAATCAGTCCTGACCTTCTCACTGATTTGTTGGTATGGGAATTTATATGCGTAACCAGGAATCAACTGAGCACCACTGTCAAGGCGACTAATAAAATAGTCCATGAGCAGTAGCCTTCCTTGTCAAAACAATTTTTAGCCAACAAATACCAAAGAAAGCAGAATTGCTATTAGCAAATCCAGACTCATCTGTTTCAGGAATTTGACATTAGGACTACAACATTTAGTCGATTGAAAGAAAATGAACTGGCAACTATTATGATAACTGGTTAATCGATTTCAATAATTGATTAATCATTTCAGTCATTTTTCAAGCAAAAAATGCCCAATATTAGTTATTTCCTATGTCTTTCGCTGGTAACTATTAATATAGAGGAATTTTTCTTACTGACTCTGATCTAAAAACAGACTTTCACAGTCAAGTTTGTGCAGTAAATAATACAAATTTAATTCCTACAGTTCACACTGGCTGACAGGAGCAGCAGAAATGAAAAACCCGTACAGTAAAGCATTAATAATAAGTCATAAGTGTAAAAAAAACTTTCACAAAACACATTCACTAATGGCTTATCACTCTGCCAGAGCCTCAGACCATCTTTCAAATTCCACTGAACCCTTCCCCTACAGTCTGGTAGCTTTGAAACACCTTCCTTTTCCCGTATGACTCTTCAAACACTGAGGCAAGCCTTTGAACTCAAAGATGTCATGAGTATATTGGCCTCGCAACAGCTTTCATCTTAAATTCTCAGAGCTGAAAAAAATATTTGGATACCAAATGTTGTTAGTGGTGAATTAGCCTTGCATGTTTTCGCCTGAAAATGGCATTTCCACAGAAAAAGGCAATGAAACCAATATATTCATTACATTTCTGTTGATAAGACTCGATTTGCATACCAAAAGTTTGTGTTGTTGCTTAATTTGATTGGTTACGATGCTGGCCTATAAGATAAAATTAATGAGAAATGAGATTATTCATCGCTGCAATTCATTATTTTCCAAACAAAAAAAATGTCTGCTGCTTGTTTTCTGAACAGAAACAACAAACCACCAGCAATGCTTTACTGTCCTTATATAAATCATAAAAGAGGCACTTAATAAAATGGATGAAACAGCAGAGCTTTGCCTTCCATTAGCAGGAAAATAGAAACCAGCAGACCTCCTAAATTCTAATTTAATAACTGGGCCTGCAGACACTACATGTACAGATAAGCAGAATAACCTCTTGGAGGAACAGTTCTTTAATTTATTATCACTTTCAGGCACCAGCAAGTTAAAATGCACGATGCATTTTTGCTGAGCTATGAACGCAGGTTGAGGAAAGTTATACATTCCTTTTCTCTTCCTTTGAGGTAGCAGGGAGACATCAGTCACCTTGGCAGAACTGTTTGACAGCCCTATTTTCTCACTTTAATGAAATCCCAACTCAGAAAAGAGCCAATTTCAATACTCACACAATAAACCCTCCACTTCCTTATCCTCTGCCATATTCACACACAGCAGATTAAGCATCTCCCTGCCTCCACACACATCCAGTAAATCCCCAAAATATCATCTTCAATTAAAAACAATGGACGCATAAGCTTCTGAGCGGATCACGACAACATTAACACATCAATAGATCTCTTTGGAATTTTCAAGCAACACACAGTGACGTCTGACCTGCTAACATCTGCCTATAGAAACAGGATCATTCAGAGAATATGTATATTACAGATTAAGGTCAGAACGAGTGAGCTGCAGCAGCTGCAAACTGGAACTCTAATACAGGTCTTCACTCAAGGAGGAATCTTACAAAAATGTAAGAGCTTGTCATGTTCAGTAGAGTGCATAGCTCCTTTTAACATGCAATGTGATTCAGACAAGTCTGATGTTGTGCTCACTGACAGCCATTTCTACTGAATGGAGTAACAGCCATATTTTATCAGAATTAGCATATGAATTGCCCAAAAACGTGTTTTGTGATATCAAAGTGACCTTGACTTTTGACCACCAAATTCTTATTCAAAAATTACACGAGTCTTCATGACTTAAGACTGCCTGTGAAGCTGGGTATCATCAACATTAGTGCATTACTTTTAGAGTGAAACTAACTTTTTATGCACATTTTTGCATAATTACACTTTTCAGGAAGAAGGAATGAATCTGAGAATTAGATTTTTTTCTCCACTCTGACAGATTCCAAAATTATCTGCGAAGCAAAATGACCACGCAGTAGAATAAAATCAGAGGGAATAAGAAGAAAAATCAAATCTGAAGCACTGCAGAGAAAGCAATTCAAAAAATCTTTTATAAGTTACTGTCAAAAATAGCACTGATCTAATTACACTGCCTAGGCTTAGAGAAAAGTTTTAAATTCTGCTTGAGAAACTCATATGTTCAATTTAATCTTTGTATTTCCATTGTCAACATCTACAACGTCTGTGCCTGTTTTTGAACCAAAGCAGAAAACATTGCTATAACTGCATATATTTTTTAGCGCTGGACAACAAATTGCATCACTGGTGTGATGTAAAAGCTTTAAAGTCCTTTGTAAAGCCTACAGGGGATTATTATTTTGATCACTTACGTCTGTGGTACCATTTTTTGAAACACAAACCTGGAGGGGAAAAAAAGAGATTTACCACATCAGACGTTATTGTATCTGAGAAATACTGTGATCAGCTCTACAAAAATGGCCAAGGGCTCTCTCAGACATTTATGTGAGGCCCTCTAACGCTGCAAGCAAAAGGCCATGTTATTGGTGTGACAGAAACACTTATGTGCTAAGCTATTGATCCACTTCTTATGGAATAGCGATCATATGTGAGCCAGGCCCTGATGTTGTTCTATCAAGCTACACAACATCATGTCCAGATGTCTTCAGGTGGGGAGAGCTCGTAACCAAAAGGCAAAGTGCTATTCAGCTGGAGAACAATTAAATCACAAACTTGTATTATAAATAGACAGCACAGAAGCTAAATGTAGTCAATCATTAACACAGATTTGGAGCCCGAGGATTTTGTCCGTCTTCCCTACAGTGAAACCCACACCCTTAGAAACACCAATCGCATCGCCTCCTGGCCCCTCAGGTAACATCTATTACACAGCCACAGATGTTGCAGAGGACTCTGGGATGGGACTGAGAAATGGAGTGACAGAGGTTATGGGGAACAAGTTTCTAATAAGTGCTGTCTGATTCTTGAGTGCAGTGATGTGCTCTGGTCATCTTTTGATATGGTTTTGTTTGTACATGGAAGTTGAGTAAACAGGTGTGGTGTATACAGATGGTTTTCATTTCAGAGGCATGACGGGCACAAACTCACACCTCAGTGCAGACACAGAGGAGTGGAACAAAGAGAAGATGGAGATAAAATCTATAAAGGCCAGTCATGAAATGTTTGAACAGTGATTACTGGTAGTTTAAAGGGACGTGCTGCCCCAGAAATCACAATCCAATCGAAACTAGCCTCTAAACTAGAGGACGAGAGAATCATTTTCTTCAACAGATACCATGACAGCATTACAAATCAAAATATATAAGAAACATAACCAGTGTGAATAAAGACAAAATCATTGCCACAAAATTGAAAACATAACCATCAAAAACCATAAAGACAGTAAAAATATACACAGTACTGTAGGTAAGAAGAGTGTAGAAACAACACAGGTAAAAATCCTCAAGTCCAAATGACTAAAAGCTTCAAAGAGAAAACATAAAAACAGACCACAAATGAAATCTTTGCACTATTACAACAGATAAAGGTATTTTTATTGTGAGAGCGAAGAGACAATTCCAGTGTGATTTTTCCTTTACTCTGAAAGGGTGGGATGTTGGCATCCACGCTGCAATCATATGCAACTTCTCTTTCTTCTTTTTCAGGTGTTTAAAAACTCAACAGGAAAGAGGGCACATTTTTTGAATGAAAACGCTGATCTTAAAATAATCTTTAGCCTTTAAGTGCAGCAAATATTTCTTTATTTTTTAAATCTATGTACTCCCATGGAAACAGTTTTACATATAGATTGAGCTTTTACTGTACACAACACTTTATTTTCTTTCAATGCAATAGATAGGGTGCTACAAGCAATACTAATATTAAAATGGCAAATATACTATTTAATGTGCTGAAGTGTATCAATGAGAATTTTCTGCCTTTGATCAGTGTGAAGTTTTAGACTTAATCATAATAAAACTCCACTCTTGATAATTTACTGTGTTTAAATTCAGAGAACATATTCGTTTAATTAAATAGTTTCAGGTTTGATCCACCAAATTCTTATGAAGCCATCAAAAATGTGCTTAATCATAAGCTTGGCAACCTCCCGCTGTCTTTCTTACACCTACTCATTCCCTGGGGTGCTGAAGTCATGGAGTTGTCTCACTATGACACCACTGTTGTTTACGCAGCTCGGCGGCAAATAAGCACTCCACATCTAATAAACAGGAACACTTAAACCAGATGCAAGTAAATAACTTATGGTGCCATAATGTGGCAGAAAAGATGCATAAATATTGAATATGAAAAGTCTGTCTGTGTAGAAAGTAGCTCCATTCCCTCTAAAGCAGCCTAGGCAGAAAGTGTATGCAGCCATGGCAGAGTGAGAACCTTGGATTAAAGCTTTTCAAACAAGGCAAACATATCCTGCATAAAAAAGACATGGCTTCAGTGCACTTAATGTGATTTAAATTATTACACATATTTCCATACAAGGATCACAACTAAAGTCAGCCTAGTCTTTATGTTAAGCTACTGCAGAGAGCCTCCGCCACGTTCAGAGGTCGGTGGTCCCCTGAGTTCTTCAACTGCCACAGACCAGGAACATGGTGTTAAAGTAGTTCTGTGTCTCAGAAAAGCTTTCTGTGCCTGGGTTTAAATCCATTTTACCCCCTAAAATGTGTCCTGGGAGCAGGAGAAAATGAGTTAGAGTCTGTGCAATGCCTTGCTTTTCTGAGCATGGCCATTACGGAAGATCCGCAGAGACGGAGTGAGTGACTCAAACAAACGAAGAGGTCTGTCTGTCTGGCTGTTTCTTTGCGAGATTACTGTTTCACACCTTTTGTATTTTTATTGTTTTCTGTTCTTTTACTTGTTTTCCCCTGCCTTGTCCGTGCTTACCTTTGCTTAGCTCTTTTATCTTTTATTCTCTTTGCTGTTTCTTTCTCCATGCCTATTTTTTCTTCTCCTTTCCCATTTTCTGCCCTCCTCACTTATTCTCCTCTCATCTCATCTGCACTCTCCTGCTTCTATTTTGGTCTATCTGATGAGGTAGTGAAGTGGTACACAGTACAGAAAATGGAAAATAAATTTTCATTTGGTCGGTAATATTTGTCTATATAAAGACGCCAGCAGAGACCTGTAACTTGCCATCTGTTGTCCATATGAATGACTTACCACAGATGGGTAGTGGCTCCGACTTTGGAAGACAAAAGCTCAACGTGGACCTATAACCACGTACGGCCATTCAGTGGTTTAAAAGCCTTGAGAGTATTCAATGACACATTTCTCAGCTACTACTTGGTTCTTTAGTCAACAGATACTGTTGAGTCTGATATTTGCCAAGTGTATGCAGCCCTATCCATGTGCTGCGATTGAAATTCTTTTTCACTCCCGTGTCGGTGTCTCTGTAAAATGCTGATAAGTCCCAGAAAGACTCATATTACACCCCTCTTTCTCTCTCCCCCTTTTGTGATCATACCCTGGGGCTTTTGGTTATTACTATAGCGTGTGTGCTTGTATGTGAGAATGCCTGTGTGTGTGTGTGTGTGAGTGAAAAGAGGAAGAATCAGAGAGAAAACAAAGAGAAGGATAGAAAGTACGGGTCTGATTGGAAATGTGGGAAAAAGCACTAAAGCAAATGGAAGAGAGGAGGAGGGAGCGTTTGTTACTAATCTGTTCGGAGGTGGTTCGAGGCAGGTGTCTGCGTCGCCGCTTGCATTATTTACTCAGCAGGCTGAGTGAGGCAGTGAAACCTGCAGGTAGCTGGCTCTAAAGCAACACAGTTTATCAGAGATTGTAAATAACAGCCTGATAAATATGTACTCCGTCACATCCCTTGTCTCATGCTGTGAATGTACTGTATATGACAGAAATGATAAACTGCACTCGGCATTAGATGCTGACTATGAGCAGCAGTGGGAGAGATATGAACAATAATAAATATTTGAATGCCAGGTTCCTAAAAAAAAAAAAGTCTGAAACTGATGATTGCAGGATGATGGAAGCAAACGTTGATGTACAAACACACACACACACATTCACTTTCACTTCTCAGCTGAATTCACACACATCCCTCCCTTGTGATTTAGCTTCCTGCGGCAATCCTGCCCCATGCTGATCAATGGCCATCAGGGCCGAACACAAACCTACCAAACACACTGTTCCAAATAGACGGTTTTCACTGACCAGACATTGATTAGAGGCGAAAGTCCAGGCCTGATCTAGACCTGGTCAATATGTGGTTTCAGCCTGGAGGCCACAATGGCACAGTGTTCTTTTCAATATAGATGAAAAGCTTTAAACCTCTACCTCCTCCTTTGCAGCTGCATATAAAACTTATAGTACCTTCTCCATAAATTTATTTCACCCCTTCAACTCCTGATTTTAAAATTTGATAATAAGAGGTACTCCTTGACCACTGTTTGTCTGAAATATCTGTATGTAACTGGTACAATCACAAAACAACATGGTGCTAACCAGCAGGGCCAGACTAACACACACTAGGGAGCCCAGGGGTAAAAATGAGGTGCGGGCCCCTACTGAGCTCCTGCTCCTCTCAGCTCTTTGCTTATTATGTTTGTACCTGGATCCCAACAGGTACAATGAAAACAACAGACTAGAGTTTGGGCTACAGTGAAGCAGTACCTCTTGTACCTTTGTTTCTTGTACCTTTGTTTCCCTACCAAGATTTTTCCAGCCAGTTAAGGTGATTCATACTGGCAAAGTGTTGGCCCATTTTAACCTGTGGCTGCAGCCGCTCCATTTCTCCTCCCTTCCCTTCAATCAAGTGGGAGCATCAAGATTTCCATCAGGCCCTCTTTGGCAGAGAGGGCAGATGACGTTAGCATTGATCTCACAATGTGAAAAACATACAGACAAAGGGCTGAGACAAACCCATCCTAGTCCCCTTGTCCTGGTACAAAGTCATCCATTGCCCATTTTTCCCCAAAGTGTCCGTGAGGAGAGCAGGGGATGAACTCAAAAGAAGGCATGGATATCAAGGGAAAGTGAGGAGAGGGCAGAGGATAGAGAGTATTAGAGGACAAAAGAGGAAATAAGAGAAGCAGGGGAGAGAAAAAGAGGGAAACAGAAAACCTCTGGGGTCCTGGTTGCTTTGAACACACAAATGCTTTATGAATCTAAGCTTCAGCCTGAGAGGAGAGTTTATCACTGTTAGCTTCTTGCATTAAGACATGATAAAATGTGCTAGCGGAGGATGGAAGTTCAGAGCCTGTCTGTCTGCTTTTTATTTGTCATTTTTTATTTTCTTTGCATACTCAGGCTGTTTTTATGAGCTTTTTCTATGTCACTTTTAGTTTGGAGAAAGATTAGAGAAGACTGTGAAGTAAACAGGGTGGTACTTGGGAAACCTACACAGATGCTACTGAAAAATTGCCCAAATGCAATTTTTTTCACTGGAGGATTCCTTGAAAACAGAATGAGCTTCATCGTCGGTCCCTTTTTTACTTCCTTGGTGGAGAAAACTCTTGAGTTGAGGTATGAGCATCAAGGATAAAAACAGAAAGGTACTGGAATTGGTAAGTTGTTCTTAAAAGGGAAAAAGGGGATAGAAAAGTGCCATGACTGCGTGAAGTGGGTAAGACGGTCTGTGGGACCACTGTATTGGCAGTACTACAAATAGCTTACCATTACGGAAAAACACTGACAGAAAGACCACAAGAATAGACAGTGAAAACCTGTGAGGTTAAAGCTGATGTAGAAAAGTGCGACGGAGTATGGAAATGGGAAGAAAAAAAAATGTGCTGAGACAACGCATTTGATTCAAATGAATCAGCTTAGCTCAATTAACATGCAGTAAGGCTCAGTTGTAGAGCTGTTCACACATACGCATGCACACATAAACTCATCCTTGATCACACTATCACACGAGTGCCTAGTTCCGTTTTATGACGGCACCGCTAATTTCACTGCTGATGTGTGGAGCGGGCGCTTGAGTAAGCTGGCAGAGATCAAATCCAATCCAATTACAAACACCTAGATGGAGAGACAGGTTGAAAATGCACTGGCAAAAAAAAAAAAAACGAAAAACTTCCCAAGTGCCACCACTGATGGTGAAGCTGCCCTGTAAACAGTGCCAGGTGCAAAATCAATAAAACGATGTATAAAAACAAACTGCTTGAACAAACAGATAAAGCCAGTACAGTAAATTCTCTGGAAGATAAAAAGATGGCCCTCTGAGATGGCAGCATTTGATTTAGTGGCAATTTAAAGGGAGGACAATAAAGAAGTCGGACAGCGTTATATGGCCAAACAGTATGTGTGGGGATGCTTGAACCAACAGGGAAGGAGTGTGCCTCACCTGTCCGCTTCCTGGGGCACTCTGGGTAAATTAGGGGAGGGAGAGAAAATTGTGGGGGAGGCGAGATTAAATTGTGCCTAGGGGACCTCAGTCTGTTAAAGAGTAGAGAAAGTCAGTGAAAGGCACATTTAATAGACTAAAGGCATATTTAATAGGCTGCGGTGTACAGACACAGAGTTGGCACCACAAGGGAAAATATTACGGAAAAACAACTGGGCTTCCCAGATCATTTTTTGTGTTTCTTGTTATCTCTGGAAAATAACACATATTCAATTCAATGTGCATTGTGTATATAGAAGTTTACATATTAGAAGGAGCTGCATTGAAATAAACCAACATGATAACTCAAGATGATAGGCTACGTGTTGACTACTTGTTCTGGGACCTGGGGGTAAGTTTGTTGCTATGGTCAAGGTCGTGGCATTTCATGACTCATAAATACACAAATACACATGTATACCTCCACTTGCATCCTGAGGCTGATTAACAAACTCTCCAGGCAGAGACCAGCAGTCTCCATAAACGCAGCTAAATAAATACCTGCATCCACAGCACAATTCATCTTTAATGCTTAGGGTGGTCACAGCTCTGACTTCCCACGTTCTTCCACAGAAACCTGACCACACTGCCACGACTTACAGCCCAATGAGTGATGGGCGTGTATGCGTATGTGTTCTCTTTATGGCCGGTAAGAGACTACAGGCAGAGGGTTTCTTAAGGAATGAAAGGACCCCTATCACAGTGGGGTCACCTAAGCCACTTTACATGGCCTGGAGGGGGAACATGAACTGACAAGAAGTGGAAAAGCCTGAGTGGCTTTACTGGTTGTTAAAGGGAGGAAAAAAACATTACCCCATGAAGGGCAAAAGTTGAAAGGAATGAAAAAAAAATCTAGACTGGTGGCTTTGTACTAGTGTCCAGAACTCATTCAGACTTTATGCAGGGAGTGGTTATCATTACTGTCTACATTAGGCCTAGGAATGAGAGAAAATAATCTATACTGTTCCTGCGCAGTTACGTAATGAACCTGAAAAACAACCAGAAAACACTCAGTGAATCCATCACTACTTTGGTGACAAAGTCTGGCTTTTCTGATGCTTTTTAAGCTGCCTATTCACACCTGCATATCTCCTTCCCAACCCCTCCCAACTTCCTTTCCGACTACACAGTTGGGAAATGGTGAATTTATTTATTGTGATAAGAACAACACAATAAATCTTTGTTTTTGTCATGTTGTTTATAAGTTTTGTCTCAAACAAAGATGTTGGTTTTCATTCCCTTCATTGGTCCTGTTTGTTTAATTTTCATGGTTCTTCAGATGCGGTGAAAACAAACAGGAACACAGAACAAGGCACTTTTTGTTTCTGAATTTAAGTTCTTAAGCTCTCAAGGTTTTAGTCGCTGATGCCTCATTTAATTCCTCTGAATTCTATAGTTGTGCTTTCCCCCCTCAGTCCCAGGAAACATGCCCGTTATCCCTTTTAGCCCAGTCCACATCAGCACTAGATGACCCAGTCTGGTGAAGTGAAAGGAGAGAACACAAGAGAACATCACGCCTGTCTGAGCATTGAGCCCACACACGCCTGCTGCTGCCGCTGCCCTTTACTCATCCAGCAGGACACGGAGGCTCTGACTGACATGGATGATACTTATCAAATATGCAATAAGTATGATCAGTCATGTAACACGTCAGTGCGTGAAAATATCCGTCAATTATTCAATCTGGGGCTTAACAGGAAACAATAATTCCTCTCCACTGCTCCTTGACTTTGATCCCTTCACTAACTGTCATTTTTGCATCCAGATACTTTCTATGCACAAAGTGAGAGGGCTGCAGATCCTATCGATCCTGCTCCTCCATTCTTCTCTAAGTAAAACGCATTAGCTCCATCTATCATTCCACTCAGGCCCCATCGTGACAATCTCCATGAATAAATATGCAGTAACGTAATGTAAATGTAAATGTGATGGCTGTAGGTTTAGTATCGGCCCAGCAACACAATCAGATTGTCCTCTGATTGTCAGAGAGACTCCAACCTAATCCAAAGTCAAGAAGAACAAGAGGGGTTCACTCTCCTGACAAGGAGTGGACTCCTTTAAAGAAAGAGTCAGGCAAAATCAAGGGACTCATCATCAAGAGAGGACGAGGTGAGAGGTTAAGTTGTGTCAATTACACTAATGGAGAACAAGAAGGATTTGCCTTTCAAGAGTGACATTTTGGTCTGGATATGATTTTTTACAGAACTCCTTTTGAGCAGCCTGATACCAAAATGAAATGCTGTGTGTACACACTATTTAAGACACAGGAATTAATTAATGAATCTGTTAATGATTTGATGGATCTTGTTTTTACTGCTGTTGCTCCTCCAGTTTGGTACACCCTTCTGCAAACTCTAAGAGAGGAAGAAGGCTGTTATGTGTTATATCCTTGTTTTTATACTTTGTCTTGTTATGTACCCCCCCCCCCCCCAACACACACACACAGACACACACATATACACTCTTCCTTGTGAAAGTAGTTAACTATTGAAGGTCGCTATTAAATAGCAAGCAGGCACAAACACAAGTCTACATTTTAATGTTTGCATTTGAAACTACAATGAAACCCTGATTATTGAATAATGGTACCCAAGGACACTATCCTGTCATTGAAGGCAGAACTGAGCTTTGCAGAAAACTTCTGTCTCTTGAAAAAAATAAACTTGCTTATTTAACAAACTAACTTTTCTATTTATCAAACGAGGCAACGTACTTATCATATATGAATGAATTTCTGTTGTCCCTCCTCAAATGATGCAATAACTGCCTCTGACTGTGAAAATCAAACCAATCAAGTTATATGGTATAAAGGTGCCATCAATCAATCAATCAAATCAGTTTTTGGGTGCTGTCAATATTCTCAGATTTTTTTTTTTTAATAAAACCAATATGTGTCCTGTCCTCTAGTGTCCTGTAATTACTTTTCAATACTGCGATACCAAGGTGGATGAGATTTGACTGACAGTTTGGTGTAGCGATATGCAGACTGGCTTTATTTGAATTTCTGATTTTGCCCACACTGTGCTGAAGCAGGTCACTGACGTCCTCTGCTGCTGACTTTTACACTGCAGCAGAAGAATCAATAGAAAATAAGACAAGAAGCAGAACAGAATGGGTGTTATGGTAATGCTTAAAGCACACACACAAACACAAACACATACACGCAATAACAGCCCAAACTACTATGACAGGACACACACACACACATTTATTTGTACACTGCATATGCAGGGAGGTTCTGAGAATGTCAAAATGTCCACATATATTAAGTCGGGGGAAATGAGCCACTCATGTTGTCTTTTTATCCACACTGAGCTCTGCGACAACCTGTGACACTTTCTCCTCTAGCGGTTGAATACTGATCACACACGAGAGGCGAGAGAGTGAAGGAGGGAGAGAGAGAGACCAGTACTGTACTGTACACAGGATAAGGAGGGAGTGTGAGCGAGCTACAGGATCCAGTATGCAAGCAGGGGGTCGCCTCTGCTTAGCTGCCCACTCATACATATGCAGCCAGTCGCAAGAGAGCACAGACACACATTGATCCTAATGCACTGTACACGAGTAGAAAACAAAAAGAGCGGGAAACGGCACGGATATTCTGACATAATACCACTGTAGAAGACTGAACACGGTGAAGCCATGTTGACTCAAAAGAAATCCCACCTCCAACACCAAAATGTCGTGAAAAAAAAAAAAATCTCTGAATTAAATGCAAATCCAAACTTCACCACACACTGGGTGTGCACAGCTGAGTTGAGCTTGTGCGACTTCTACCATAATTCTTTATGTATGAAAGCGCAAGGTACACAGTATCTCCTTTATTCAGGACTCTGGAGGCTCTGTGCTGCTGATCCTGCTCACCCGTAGTTCCTTCAGAAACTGCATATTGTAAAAAAACAACAACAAAAAAACAAAAACAAACAACTACAACGAGACTGACTGACATAGAGGTGCTTCCGTGCACCCTAATGATCTGAGAACCAGTGAGAAGGAAAAGTTTGCACGATGGAAAAACTGATCACTGATTCACTGCCTCTGACCTGCTATGGAAACTTTTCCATTCACAAGAAAAGGATGAACAAAGTTAAGCTCTCTGTTTATGGCTGCTGAGATGCTCTCGAGCAAGAGGCTCAACTACTCGCTCTATGGTCAGCAGCAATAAAAAGTGTGCACTAAGACAGCCAGTCTTCTCCGGATGTAGACGTTTAAGACCATTTTACAATATGTTACAATATTTCATTACATTTATTTGCAGTGGTTGTCTATGATATAATAATATGGATTACATATAATCACAAAAATAATCTGGATGCATTAAGGTGTGCATTGAGCATTAAGTTAAAGAGTTCATATGAGGTTAAATTCAGTGTCTATCTCTAGGAGTGAAATAAAAAATATCATACAGTATTGTTTGCATTTATCTGACTCATTCGCCTCATCCATAGCTGCTTACAGCTAATGTGACAGGAGTGCTAAACAGCAAGTGAGAACATGAACAAGTCACAATGAGGACACTCTGCATGTGCTACAGTGCATTATTATTGCTGCATAATGAAGCCCCACCAATTATTGACTATACTGCTTTAAATCAACCAAACACGAGTTACAATAAACATAAATCTGAAATGGATCAGGATTTAATTTAAACTCATGAAAGTTGGGTCTGAGCTGCAGCTCCATCACAGCGGATATGCTCCAATGGTTTTGGTCACCATCACTGTCACTGGGCAGTGAGACTGGGATTTATGACCTGTAGGAACATGGCTATTCCACCTCAGTAATTACACCTCAGGAAGGACAGGGGGAGATGACAGTCAGTCAATTAATCACTGCATTGATTCTTCCACAGCAAACCTCAGTGTGCACACCACAGCCATCCCTGCCGCCATTTTTCATCATGACACACACACACCACAACCACGTCACTCTATTTTTTCATTCACTTTTTGTGACATAATAGTGACATACTGTATGTGTAAAGGTCCACACACACACACATGCACCCACACACAACCCGCCCAGCAGGCCAAGCCCATTACCGACTGGAGCCCATTGGTTCTTAACCCCCCCCACAAGCCCCCGATGTACACTTCACTCTGTAGCATCATTTCCTGCTCTATCACTCAGGACAACATGACAGCAGGACCACAATCCAAGGACAACGACACCGTTAAGTCTTGCTTTTCATTACAGAGACACAAAAACACCTCCTTGCTCTTTTTTTCCCCTGTTCACAGGGTACAACAACAACAGGGAAACTACTTACTGCAGTTTAGAAGAAGGTTTTGCTTTTAGGCTTTTTGATATAATTTCCAGAGCACAGTAAAGATTTCTTGCTAGAGGCTACATCCAATAACATAATCAATAGTCATAATCAAAAATGAAAATCAATTTGTTCAATTAGGATGTTTCACTTCACAAAAATAAACTCTTTATGACCGAGGTCAAAGGGATAGGCGCTTTTGTATACAAATCTTTGCTTTCTACATACACTTTGGTGTAAATTTCCAAACAATACAAATCATCAATCATATGCACATCACATTTAGGTACAAGCCTATTGGTAATGCTTGGACACCAACTCCAAACGGCAAATTTATTGAAATAGATGACATGTCATTCCCAATTGGACGGTCATCAGGTCAAAATTATACATTCCAAAAATCCAATATTGGTCACTAAAAGGACTATTTGTTTTGGTACAATCACTGCAAATCATTTGATGGGTTATGACCAGCACACGGCATGCTAACGGCTTCTTTTAACATGTGCCGTATCAGTAATAGCAATCGACAACTGCCATTTTTTTTTTTTTTTTTTTTTTTTAATGGGAGATGTCGTGTCAATGTGTTCAGTATCTCATGGTCAAAAGCGCATCTTACACAAGAGAAATCTGAAATAAAGTCATATGACGGAGCTCACACTATGAGTCAATTAACTGACTAGTTGATTTACGGGAAATTAATCAGCAACCACTGTATTTCAATAACTGACTAATTAAGTCTGTTTTCAAATGAAAACATTTTCTGGTTCAAGCCTCGAAAATGTGAGGATTTGTTGCTGTTCTTTGTTTTCTGGTTCACTGGTTTAGTGGAATCTGATTACTTTATTCTTCTTCTGACATTTTCTAAATAATTACTCAAGGACATAATTCATTGACACCAAAAATAATCATTAGTTAGAATAGAATAGAAAATGCCAAACAAGCAGGGAAATTCAGTTTCTACAAAATGTAATAAATACAATGCCTCTGCCATAAACCACATGATAATAAAAACAACACACAATAGGTACAAAAATAACAGATAATATTATACGGTCTGAGTGAAACCATTTAAAAACACTTCTGCTCAGGTATACTTATCTATAGCAGTTATGATATATTATTTTTCACCTCTGTTGAGATAGAAGGGAAACACTCCACAGGGTATTCCACCCATTTCTCCCAGATAACACAAACACACACACACTAAGATAACACTTTCACTTCATTAAATATGACATGCAATCTCCCTCCTTCTAATCGGCCATGGTTGAGGAAAGCTGCACTGTACAAAGTTCCCTCCCACTCCTGCTACAAATTCCCAAAAGATGAAAATCACTTTTTAAGGTAAAGGATCTGAGGAGAAGGAGAACTGTGAAGTGAAAGACTGCACTGTTCTCTGAGAGAGGGCAGCCGTCGAGATAAGACTGTTATCAGATTGACTAGGAAGATGAGGAGGCAGGGCGAAGGCGGAGGGATATGATCCTTTAAATACCTCCATTGTTGCCGCCAACAATATTGAGACTCATTAAAGGAGAGGAATATTTTGAAAGTTCTAATATTGGAGGAATAAAGTGTAAGGTAGTTAAAAGAGGGGAACTGTCTAAAAAAAAAAAAAGCATTTGGAGAAGCTTCTAATAAGTCAAAAGCAGTATATTAACTCAACAGCAGTAAAATGATTCTGGCTTTAGTCTTTAGTCTTATGCAGAAATAAAACACAGAAACTAAGCCATAAAAACACTAATATCAAATTAGTTCAATTTATTTGTGCAGGCGAGGTCACAAACATAAAAGCAAGGGGTTTATAAAAACATCTCACTACAGAACTACTTAAAGAAAGTAAAGCAAAGAAAATTATAGACTAAAATAACTGCAGGTGGGCAGGGGAAGGCAGAGAGGTAGCATTCCTCCTTGCTGACAGAACAGGACGCGCTTTGTGGAAACAGAGAGACACCTGGGAAATTTAGTCCGCAACTTCCTCCCCAACCAGCTGTTTGGTGTCCACAGCTTCCCGGAAAAATGCTGAGCTCGATGACTGTGTGCCACCATTTCTTCTCGACTCTTCCTCCCTCTCTCTCCAGCACCAACACACACACACACACCTTTATGTGATACATGCTGGGACCACCGTATAAGTGACAAAAAGGTGTAACGTGTTGGAGACATGCAGTAATTGGGTGACACAGCTGGATTGCTCCTCATCTGAGACAGTCAAGGTGACATGAGGAGTGTTTGTTGCTTTATCAAGTGGGAATGTGAACAGGCACATGTCTCATTGCGCCTTAGGGTATTCATCACTATCTGTAGATGGAATACAGTGTACAGTAAATATCATAAATCTTTCAATGGTGGATCTACAAGGGCATGTGCTGTGGATTTCAAGGACTCCTGGCATGAGGCGATGGATTGCTTTGAATTCTTTGGCCCAAGGGAGTGCATTCATGGGCCAGCTGCAGAGAGCAGCACATCACATGACACACACACTGTACGGAGCTGTATGAATATAAATACTGAAAGAAAAAACACATACCCACACACAGAGACATGCAGATACACACAAACCCAAATTAAACCACCCACAGGCGTCTAAAAAAATCACATGCAGGCATTTTAACACAAACCACCCGTGAATTGTTCACATCTTTTAAACCCAAGACAGACACACACACACACACCAGAGCAGACAGCCCTGTGAGGACACCATCCGAAGCATCAGACATCCATTTAGTTACGATAGTGTTATGTCTGAGGAGGATGAGGTCGGCAGTCTGCTTATTAACAGTCACCAACATAAAGTCAGAGTCCATTCATCAAGGAGTCTTCCTGTCATATAATCAACCTTTCAAGCCTGTAGCTCAAAGTCAAGACAACACACAGGACAACTGTCTGCTCTGACTGATGACAGTGAGTGATTTATGGACCCTGTGTTCAGTCTGGTTAAACAGAGGTGACACGAGTCCTGTCACTCTGGTTCAAGTTCACCAAAAACCAGTGTGAGCATCCTTAAAGTGACTTCGAGACACAGAGGCTTGGCTTTACATAAACTTTCTAATAAAACAAAAACAAAACAGAGCCACATGAGCTAGTGGCACTTTATATTCTGAGTGTGGTTTTCTAAGGTTTCAAAGAATTAAAATGCAAGTCTCACAAAATGTTTAATTTACTTTACACTGAGAACATAACCTATAAAACAAAAGGCGGCTTAGCACTGGGCTCAGAGTGTAGACATAGTGGTACAGTAACTTCTCTTTTGGCAACTAACATCTTTGCTGAAATCCCATCTCCTGCTCCACACAAGTTTGAAAAAGTTTAATCTGATGCCTCCCTCTTACAGTTGATTATTATTTTTGAGGTAAGGTTCTCTGTGTGGACTAGGTTTATTAGAACATAGTTAAACGATGGTGGTGACAGCCTCCGGTGAAAAACAAGACTGTTAGACAAATGTAGGAAGAAATGACCTGATGAGCTCTATTAAAAACTGACAGCGACTTGGTTTCCTAATGAATATGAAAATGGACAATAATGAATGCCTCTAAGAAGTTCCACGGTGTATAACTGGATTTCTGTGTTAAAATTCTAATCTGATTAAATAAAAAATAGCACAAAGGTTATGTAAAGAAACATTTTCGGCTGTTCTTTTCTAGAATAAAGTAAAGAATATGTTCAAACAAATGTCTGACATTTGAAATGTTTACCTCTGACAAGAATTCCCCTAACCTCACCCTATAGCGATGACAACTCCAGCGCTTCTTTAATCAGTTCCCTACAGAAAATACATTACTGCATTACAAAAACAGTCCTGCTCGTAAATGTTTAATTGTGGACAGTGGTGTCTGTAAACCTTACAGCACCTGGTTATAGCTCACAATTTTTTTTTTTTTTTTGTACTCGCAATATCTCCTGTTGAATTTTAAGGAAATCGAAGAAAAGTCCCGTTATTGTCTAAGTACACAGCTAAAACTGAGGTCAGTGCCATCTACCCGTCTGCTGTGCCGGCCCCTCCCTCTCCGCCGCAGGGTTTCTCCAGCGCGACATCACACGTCAATGTGACGGAAATCTGCGCGGATGGAAAGCGGATTGCCACCCATAGGCCGCTTTATTCCCTCCATTAAGTATGGATAATCCCAGATGCTTAGCTCACTGCCATCGCCTCTCCTTTGGCCCCCGAAATCTTCCCCCTGCAAATTAATCAGTTCATAATCTCCACCCTCCATCTAAACACTCAATAGAGGCAGAGACCAGCTACCAAAGTCGCACTTGGTGTGAGTATAGGACTCTGATCCAGATGATGTTTGTTTGTTCAAACAAGGCAGACACACACAAACAAACACAGGCACAACATCCCAAAGCGCACATATACTGTATCATGCATTAGACATTAGCACTAGATAGTCATTTTGGATAACAGGGTCTGTCGCATTATGACATTTGGAGTGCATTAACAATCTCCTTAGGGCATTCATGATGCAATAACGACAAAAACATGAGCACTGGACAAAAAATAAGGGTGAGAGCAGACTTGGGGGAAACATTAGTGATACATGCACGGTATGAAATGTAAAAATGTGCATCAAATGCACAGAATCTAACCTCTAAATAACCTGTAAACAACTACAGTGGGCCAGTCAATGTCAGTCACTGCACTGCTGACAAAGGAGCCAAAATTCAGAGACCAAAAACATACACACATTGGGCGGGCGGGCAGGCAGGCAGACAGACAGACAGACAGACAGACAGGCTGAGAGGCAGCTGTTTGGCGGTGGCGTATCATCTGCCACTATCCTGTATGTGATGTGCCATCATGTCACGCCCTTTAACACAGCTATATCCCACAACCCTCCAACATCATCTGACAGACAGGCAAAAAAAAATTGGACAATCTTTTCAATTATTTATCATGCCACAATGGAGCGTTACGGGAAAAACAGAATGTCAGGAGGAGAGGTGGGGCAAGAGCAGCAGGGAGGAGGAGGGAGAAGGAAGGTGATGGCAAATGACGGTAAAGAGGGAAACGGGGTCAAGAGAAACAAGTGTAATAGCAGGAGGACGGCTTACAACCGCTCTGGCTGAAGACAATGAAATGGGTGGATTATAAAATGTCATGAGGAGGAGGAGAGAGGCTGAAAGGGAGGGAGGAAAACATCAAACAACAACACTGGGGTTGGGCAATGGGGGCAAGCTGGCGCGAAGGGCCGCCAGAGGATTTGAAATATGGACAGTTGTGAATGAGGGCAGTGTGGCATCCCCGTACACACATATACACACACACTCACGGAGATACACACACCAGATGGGCCTCCAGGGATTAAAGTGAGGTTATTCATCCTCACTGAGCCCCACACAGACCAGGCAGATCTAACCCGAGAGCTCCTCTTCAACTCAAAGCCACTGCTGTATCCTGAGTCAGTTTTTTTTTTTCTCCTTTGCTTTCAGACTAGCAAGTCTAAAAATATAATACCCCAGTAATGCTCTGTAAATGCCAGCAACCAAGTTTATACCACTCAAGTGTCACTGAGTCACATTTTGTGTTGTTTCAACCCCACCCCACCTCAGACACTATTACAAAGAAAGGGAACATGCATTTTCTTCACTCCACTTCTCTGCTTGTGCCGTGGAAACAGGAGACAATTTAAGTGCAGCTCTCTAGCTGGAGATTATGTGGAATAATATATGCATTTTCCCAGCCCCAGTGAGGTCATATCTATTAAATAACTGCCATTACTGATGTCTTTGACACTGTTATTTGCAGGCCAGAACCTTGCAAGAATAACAAAGATAAGGCTGATAGAAAGAGAGAGAGAGAGAGAAAGAAAAAAAAAAATCACATTACCTGTTGAAAAGGCACCACAGGGGCAGCAATCACCGCAACAGCAAATGTGGAGAAACAGAGGAAAAAAAAAAAAGCACACGTTAGCATTTTTATTCACACTTAAAATCAAGTGGCACTTGAATCCAAAATTGCACATTTCCATTTCTTCAGCGGTGCATTGTTGTGCTGCTGAATGTCTCAAATGCCATTCTTCAGTAACCAGTAGATAAATCACGGATCTAACTTATACACAGGTATGCATTGAAAGCATCACAGGGCGCACGAGCAGATCTGTTGATATAGCATTAATTAGCATATTATTGATTATTTAGCTTGAGGTCTTTTGTTTTGTCATTGGCTGCCAGGAGAGTTATAGTGGCGTGAAATCATACCGACATGGATTAATATGGAAGCACTATCTTGATTAGGCCTGTCGAGGAGATATAAAACACACGCTTCCTCTCGCCCGCCGTCTTTATTGCTTTAAGGCAATTTTACTCAATGTGCTTTATTACACTAAAGATTAGATTTATTAATATTTTCCTTGCAGGTCAAGGTTAATCGACCAATTGATTAGCTATAACTCCATACACTCCTTCATCACTAACACAATTACAAAACATATGCATGACAGCCGCTTCCTGCACTTTTCCCTTTCTGTCCCTGTTTTTTTTTTTTTTTTGGCTCATCCTTTCCATTTTCATCCCCATCAACTACACAGAGGCACCTTCGCTTTGGCACTGTCTTTATTTGACCCATATTGAAGTTGTTTGTGTTCATGGAAAATACAGTCCAGAAAGGTGTCAAGTAAATACATGGGCCGACCCAGGCTGTTTGTAAAGTCAACACAGGCCCGGATCAGAAGCAAATAACCAAAGGACCACGGCAGGATGCAATTTCAATGCGTTTCTCTGTTTCTCTCCTCTAAAAGGGCTCCGCTGATTCACACACAGTACATTAATGTGTTACTGACTTCGAGCAGAAACACATCAAATAGACTCCCCGCTGTACATACAAAAATGCAAGTGGGCGTAATTGGATATAAGTAGACTCTGAAAATTAAGACAGGATAAATTAAAGGTATACGATTGTGTGCACAGACTCCAAACAAAAATACGAGCAGCATGTGTGTGTATAAACGAAACACAGACACGGAAATTAAATTGAGCTTGGCAGCCTCTCTGCGGCCTGTCTCTCGCTGGTTGTTTGTTTGTGGTTTACTGCAGGGCCTGAAGACAGGCCTGATGAGAGATGAACAGGCATGAGCGCCCTCATCCCTTCTACTCCGCTGCTCTCCCTCGTTAGTCGAAATGTCCAAGTGCTGGTGCCTTTGCAGAGGGCTGGTTGGACTTTCACTTCGGCATCACAAAGCCCCTGCCTGGGCCACGAGAGTTGCCGCAAACTATGAAACTATAAACAGCCTAAAACTGTTTGCCTTTGATTGTCCCCCTCATATTTTGTGTCTCTCCATCTGAGACTGATTTGGCTGGAGGTAAACAGAGTGGGATGCAAGCTTTCTGGATCATAGAAGCAGACATGGACAAATTGCCAACATTTGGAGAGTAAGAGAGGGAGTAGAAGGCGGGATGTGAATAACCATGGAGGCATGGGAATAACCAAGAATAAAGGAAATAATCAAATGCTTTGACATCACTGTCTAATCCCGCTGTGGTTTGCTTGCTTTAGTTCTGTGTCTTACTGTGCTAAACATTCAGAGAAATAACATTACAAACAACATCTACTTTCCTGTAATTATTTCCTATAGCAAAAATTGACGTGACTTTTTTTTTTTTAAAGCAAGGCATGGAAAATGGTGGATCCCAGTAAATGTGCGTTTTATGCAATAACTGAAAAAGTGTGTTAATTCTCAACCCACTTTTTTTTTTTCATCCTCGAAATGGATATGAAAAGCCTCTATTGCTGTGAGGTGTGGGGGTGGCAGGTAGGAGTTTCCACACAATAAACAAGCTCTGTTTGAATTGTCTTAATCTCATTTGCCCCACTAATATGCAGCATGCACACCAACACACCAGCCTTTAAAACCCACTCAAAAGACACAGATACCATGAGCCTCTGTAGTACATACATCAACAGGAATAAGCCTCTGCTCACTTCCTGGTTTTGCACTGACTCATGCCTCTGCCCTCTAGCCTCAGTTTACCTTGACTGAACTGCAGACTTATTGACAAAGGGACACATGCAGGCTAATTTCACTGACAGAAGCTTTGTGTCTGGTAAAGGGTTCTTGTGTACAAGGCTTCATGCCTGTCACAAATGTTTTATCATCTCATGGACTGTATCGGCCACAGCAGCACTTATCATTTTGGTGAATCTTTGATGTCGGCTGCACCATAAAAGATTCAGATGAAAGAAAGTCAGCGGGTGCAGATGTGATTGACACTAGGGGCTGGGCGGCTTGTGTGGTTTCTAACTGATGCATAAACTAGACTCGGGAAGGCTGTCCAAATACGCCTCCGACAATATCTAGGTTTTCTTCACAGCAGGAGCAGGGAGGGTTGAGGCTGATAATAGGCCTGTCATCTAAGATCTGGCAAATTCTAGCTAACTCTTTTAGTGTAGAGAGATGAGATAAACACGACTCCAAGATGTGACAGTTGTGACTGCTACTGTACTGATGTTGAAGAAAAAAAAAACCTGATCAAGGAGTCTAAGCTGGTTAATGTCTTTCATTTGGCAACAATTTTAAATAAAAGGCACAAAGACACCTGTTAAAATTCAATTATTTTATGTATAAAGCAAACTTTGTACTATACATCACTTTTAACCGCGTACTCACATCAAATGACAATTCACAAGCAACAAAAGCACCCAGCAGCCATACTGTACATTTCCAGTGAAAGCTGGCGATGAGAGAAACCACTGCTGCAGCAGTGCTAAGCAGCATGAATGTGAGCACCTGATGGGCTGAAGTGGAAATTCAAGTTTATTTATAGTTATGATAAAGATAAAAAGAAAAATCTCTGCAAATTAGTGGAGACACACTGAGCAACCACTTTCAGACAGAGATTTGATCTTCTCCTCACTCCAACGTACTGAAGTTATAAGGAACTATCTGTTTCATGTTGAAAAAGGAAACAAAACGGATGTCTGTGGTTTCCTGGACTATTATGATACATCATCTGTTTACCAGCACATTGTTTATTTGATCCCTGTTGTGTGCTGTCATGCACACAATAAACTCAAAGGTATGTTTGGAACCATACCCGTTGTTTCTAAATATTGATGACGTAAAACAAACACAGGAAAGGTGGAAATCTGTTTATCTGATAAGTTTTGCACATAACAGTGGCAGTTTAAAGAAATAGTTTTACATTTTGGAAAATATGCTTATTTGCTTGCTTGTTGTGAGTTAGAGTGAGAAAGACCTAAATCGATTCATTCAGATTCATCTGTTGGCAGTTTTAGTCATTTTTCAAGGAAAAATTACAAACTTTTGCGAGTTAAAGCTCCTCAAAAGTGATGATTTGTCTTCCTTCTTTATACTTTGTCCAAAAAAGTTGCTAGATTTGTTGCTAGGCTTTTTTGAAACACACTAATGTCTGAAAAGTTGGTAAATCTAGCGACAAATGAGCTAAGTTGGCAACACAGACTGTAAACGCATTTAGTTACAACAAATCCACTACCAACAATTGCTGGTTTTATGTATTTTTTCCTATCCGCCCCTTCTTGAAATTCAGGCAAATCAAAGCCTTTCATTCTACGGAGGGTGGTAAAGAAACATGGAAAGGAGCAGGGCATCATGTGGAAAAAGGTTCAGAGTAAACCATTCTGCATGTGAGCACACAGAGGAGATTGCTTCATGCTCTGTTTCTTTTCCATGTGTGCAGTGTGTCGTAAGCGTGTGTCCTAGCTTCTTTCATGTAAGGTTGTGCTTACATGTGGGCTGTGTACATCTGAGCCCTTAAGAGCAGCAGGCACGATGCTCATCATAGTGGGTGGGTGACTCTCCTCAGAAAAATAGTACAGTCACATTCACAGAAAAATGCATTCACACAGTAGCTTTATGTTTACCCGCTGAATAGATTCACACCACTGCTACTACAATGTCATTTTTTTTATGTGTTGGAATTATAAAGATATTATTTCCTACCAATTTACATTCCGCCGACAAGAGAAACAGCAAAGTGGTGAAAAAGGCAGATACCATTGCAAACAGAACAGATTTTCATACTTCCATCTCCCACTTATACAAAACTTAAAGTGTGAGTCGATCGCACAAACCCAAAATGTCAATAAGATAAGTAGCAGAAAAGATAAGAAATGTCACACTTAATCCCTACAAGCACACACACTCACAGACTAAGCCTATTAACAACCCCTATAAGCTAATGAAGGCTGGCTAAATCATGAGTTACTGAGCACCTTTATAGAAGGGGCCCTAATTGATCCAATAAGGCCATTAAGAGTTTGTGCGAGATGAGAAAACAAAAGCTAAGGCCATTTCACTGGCAGACGGCAGCTACTTACCCTGCGTTCATCAATAACCTGCGCTAAGGAGACACAACGGAATTCAGACAAATGCATAGTCACTACTGAGTATTAAAGCAGAGGCCTTAGCCAGCACCGAAGCGTTTTCACAAAGCGCCAATGAGTGAAGTTTTTAGCAAAGCCAGGCTGAAAACAACAACAGAAGCAAAAACTGAGTGAAAAACGGTTTTACTTGTCAGCCAAAAGTTGAGTCCAATAAGAACAAAAGTGGGACACTTTTTGAAATGGGATCAGTTCAACAATAATGCGGCTTTTCTTTTGCACAACCTCCTGGAGCCAACAGACATGCTGTCGACATAATGTCATCTGCTGTTCCTTCTTTTTTTCCCCAATTATATTTCATAACGGACAGCAGGGTGTGGTGGGTCTGGCAGGCTTACACAAGCTAAACCCTGAAACAAGCACATTCTCGGCTATTAAAGTTTTGTATTGTTACCATAAAAGCACAATTTTAGATTGATGACAGAAAAACACAAGCGCTTGGCTGAAAATGCACTGACTAGCTTGCCTACGTTGTTATTACTTAAAGTGCGCAAGGGCATCAATTTCATCTTGTCTAATTTCATCTCCCTGTGAATATTTGGAGATGGACAAAAAAGTGAGAGATGTGAAATGCAAGCCAACAAGATGAGGTATTTGTTCCCGATTTATTTTCAAACTCCCAAGTCCTGAGGTCTGGTTGTCATCTTCCACTGAGAGATAAAATTTCTCCAACCGATGCAGCCCAGCTATTCATGTCAGGTTCCCTCCTCTCAAACCTCAGCATCCCATCCTCCTGCAGCCATAAAACACCCGCCCAAAGACAAGAGGAGAGTTATCGAGAGGCAAGTCAATCCATCCACCTCAGCTAACTCCCTCCAAACGCAGGAAACCATCGATGTCAGCCCCTTTGCAGTTGGAGCAAGAGGCCATAAAGTCAATACCATATCCATCAGCTAAATAGACTGCCACGGCCATGATTGTTTATGGTGGGTGGAGACAGAGTGTGAATGTGTGTGTGGTTTGGTCTGTATGGTTTAGCTGAAGAAGACCCAAGTTGTGCAAAAGTCTTCTCCCCATCCCAGAGGGAGTCAATACATGGTGAGAGGAGAATAATGATAATGCTTCGGCGAGGTACTGCCTTACAACTTCACGGTTCATCACCTGGGCTCAGAGCTCCCAAAGGTTAAACAGGTAAAGACTTCCATAGCATGCTCGGCTGACTATAAAGGCCAACTCATTTCCATTAACAAAAACAGTTAATTCAGAGCTGCCCAAAGATAATAACTCCTCTGGGAGTACCTTTAAAAAAAAAAAGAAAAAAACTTTGTGTGTGTCAGCAGGGTAATCATCCTCATTCTAGCGAATAACCTCAGAGTGGCCCTCTCCCCCACCTTTATCTCCTCTGTATCCCAGTCAAATCTGACACCTCTAACCCTCCACCTCAAAATCGTCTCCGGCTGACAAGCCAGCTCTCAAGAGAGGAGACCCTGAGGAGGAAATGCCAGCCGTGTGACAGAGTGACTGGCAGAGTGGAAAACTGTATCAATCCTCTGCCAGAAGGGTGCTTTAAATGCAGAGATACTTCCCGCAGTTGCAAAAGTATGTGATAGTATTTCCAGTTAGATTGACAGAAAGAAGCAGACTGAAATCAAATGTGTACAGGATATTTTCATATCCTTATTCTTGTACATATCTCCAAGTGATGCACTAATGAGCCACTTGATACACATACAGATTTAGAGTTTAGAGTTCAGAGCAGAAGGTCTCTTACAGTGAAACGCCCTTGGAGCATCTTAAGATTCAATACCTCACTCATGGGAAGTTCAGCCGAGATTATAAGTACCACTGATGTAATAACAGCCAGCAATTGTACCAGCAACCTTCCTCCTATTATCGACCGGACTCTTTACCTCCTAGACATCTCACTGCTAGAACAGACACAGGCATGGACTGTGTCCATATGCACAGGAGATCTTTCCCATTTAAAATTAGAAGTCTTTCTGTTGTTTAGTATCTGTTTTCAATTATCTTTACTTAAGCACATTGAGATCGATTTTATGTTCTATATGATAACCTGGAACAATAGTAAAAAGCCAGTGCGAAGGTCACATTTTCAGTCTGTTGCAGTTTTGTTGGCATTAGAACTGAGAATGAGAATACATGTTGGAGGTATAGAAATGCAAAAGACACGCGTTTCCATTACGTAGTTTGACCATAGTTTGGTCAGGGGATACACAGATACTGAATATCAGTATCGGCTCGGACAGTCCAGTGTCAGTTGGGCCATAATTACTACTACTACCACTTCTAAAACCACTGCTTCTAATCATAGCAACAATAACAACAATAAATATGGTAACTATAACTCATGCGGTCATATAGCTTAAGCACCTTGAGTTTTAATTATCCCAGGCAATGATCCCAAAATTTCTGTGTACATTACATAGTGCAAACGCACGCACAAACAAGACTGCTCCCGTTCAGCGCATATGCTCCCTCCATACACAAACAATCTGCCAACACGCACACAAAATTACCCCCAACCATGACCTCCATTATGCTATTAATGCTGCTGGATGAGAGGGAGGTCTGCTGGCCCACTCAAGCTAATGGGTGAACAGCAAAAGAGAGCGGCAGAGACTTGGCACAGCGGGGCAGAGAGCTGCCCCAGGGTCGGACTGAGGCTGGTCAGACAGGCAGCAGGACTCCCACCGTCATCTCTTACTCATAGCTGGGAGTCATATGACCAGCCTCAGCAGGCTGGTCTCAGCTACCAAGGCGAACAGATGACTATCTGTCCTGACACACGCGCACACACACACACAGTCATAGTCACACAGTTAATTGTATGTCTCATTTTATGTTTGCCAGAAGGGTAAGCTTCATCATACGCTGATATCACGAGGGTTTTCATTAGGTCGTTAATCAGACTGGACGACTGCGTTTCAGTTCACATTTTTCAACAATTCAAACTGATTGTGAGGAAAGAAGGTCATAAGAAATTAGGCTGTTTGATTTAGGTTTTGCACATTTGCTGGACTTCTCACTCATGAGTAATGCTTTGTGGAGGATGTAATCACACCACAGTAGGTCTTACTAAGTGCTTCTTCGCAGTGACATTACTGAATCTGTGAATCAAAGAAAAGAAAACATTTTGGGAAACACTCCGATTTGTTTTCTGGCAGAGGGGAAGATTAATACCACTCTTGTATCTGTCTGTCAATTCTGTAAGGCTACAGCTCACAGTCAGTTAGCTTTGCTTAGTATAAAGACTGGAAACAGCAGGGAACTGATAGCCTGGCTCCGTTTGATGATAACAGAATCCAACTACCAGCACCTCTAAAGCTCACAAATTAAGACTTTACATTAAATCCTTTCAAACAACAAAGTGTAAGAACAGCATTTTGCCTTTTTACACTCAGGAGAATTTCTTGGCCAAGACCAGTAACTTTCTGAAGCCTTTGCAGGATTACTGGCAAAGGTCAGAGGAATGAAATAGTGCAGCACACAACCCACCGTAACACAGGAAACTGTTAGATTTTTGTACAGAATTAACAAAAAAGATGTAGCATGTTTATTAGTGAGCTTTAGAGATGCTAGTAGCCACATTTCTGAATTGTTGGACAGAGACATTTCAGCCGTTTCACCAGTTTCCAGTCTTGAAGGTAAGCTGAGTAAATCAAATGTTCATGATAGCTACACATTTACCACACAGATATGAATGGTGTCAATCTTCTCATCTCCACCCTAAATGTTAAACTATTACTTTAAAATGTCACAGGTGTGGTTGATTTTATTACACTATTTTTGAAGATGATTCTTCAAAAAATATGATTTTCTTCTGTTATTCTATATGTTGAAGAACAAAAGGCACTCTCTGCTGAAGACAGTCTCTTTCTCTTTCTCTCTCACTCTCTCTCCCTCTCTCTCTCACACACACACACACACACACACACACACACACACACACCAATGCACCCACCCCCTCCCTCGGGGGAACAGAGGAAAGGGAGAGGGAGAGAAGTGGAACGGAGAGTCACGGGTTAGAACACACACAGAGTTACAGATGGACTGATATACTGATGCAGAGTCAGGCAGCAGCAGGAAAATATGCGCACACACGCTCATTCAAATCTATACAAATCTATAGTCTCATTCTGACACACAAATACAATCAAATTCGCTTTCAGCTCCTACATCCCTGACAGGAAGATACATGCACAGACCTTCAGTCTGCTGTGTTCTGATTCATTACATTAAAGTCATCACGCGTGGACACAGAGGTGAAGAGGTCATGGGTCAGAGGTCGGCCTCATGTCCCTTGAGGGAAGAGATTAACCATTTTGTGTTTACCACACTGACAGCGTGACCTTTTCCTCCCCATTCTACCTACTCTTCCACACAGCCTGTAACTCTACTGCTGCTATTGTAGAAAGTTAAAAAGTGTGAATGTTTGGTATCTCCAAGCTACAAGAGGTCTGTCCTTGGTAAGATATGTAATGCAAGGCCACTGTACTGGATTACATTATATTATACAGGTTCTTGTGTTATTGTGCCTGCTATCTCTGAAATAAGCCCGCCTGAATCACACTCACTATGGAACTAGTTAGAGTGTTTTTTCTTTTCTTTTTTTTTTAAATAGTGGAAATGTTTTGTTTAGACGTGTGGACCTCTGCAGACCTTATCTCTCCACTCAAAATATCTGATCCAGACAAGATCCCTGGCAAAACAAGGTTCTGGCATAAAGCGGAGAGGGGATTGGTTGGAGATTCTGGACACACGTTGTCTGCTAAATTAATGATTTGTTTGCAAGGCTTGGGAAAAGGTTTCTAGAGATAGAGTCTGTTTTCCTTGTTGTTCTGGATGTGTTTTGCTGATGTGTTTCCTGTATGTGTGAATTGCTGATGATGGGAGGGGTATCAACATGAGGATACAAATTTCCCTGTGGGGACAATAAAGTACAACTTACTGGCAATTTTAGATTTAAGGAACAGCTGATGTGAAGTCTCCACCACAGTTTCCATTCTATCTTGTGTTATGACAGAAGTTGTGTTTAGCCCTAAATGACCTCTGACCTGCATGCTTGTCCTAGGCTAACTGGCTAGCTAGGCTGAGACAGGCTAATAGATGCTTTGATGCCAGTGTGTTAAATGATCTGTCTCTAACGGGTGACAGGCGGCTCGGTGGATGCCTCAAGGACACCGACAGCTCAAGCTATGAGGTTGGCCTAACAAGTGCCTGACAGAAATGATAATGATTACCTCAGGAGAGGCTGCTCTGTGTGGCCTCGGATTTTCCCACAGGAAGCAAATTTGTAGCTATATGGCAGTAATTTGAAACCCCTCGGAGGACACAGACCATTTATTCCAATGAGAAACCTGCAAATTAGACTTAGCGTTTGTTTATCTCTCATCCATATAGGCTCGGCTCTACACTGAAGGGCCTCTGAAGTAAATAGAAGGTTTTGCCACCTCCCACATAAACCAGAGTCTATCCAGGTTTGTGGCACTGGGATGTCAAGCAAAGATAGCAGTTGGGTAATGTGTGTCAGCTGCATCCTGTATTAACTGATGGCCAACACTTCAGTGTTATTACAGGCATATGGCTGATATAAAAGGAAAATGATAATGCTGCTGTGGTCACCGGAGTGCATCCCTACTTTAAGTTACTTTACAGAGCTGTCGGTGGGTGCTTAATTTTCTAGACTGGCCTTGATGCTGCTGTTTGCGCCTTTGTTCTTCTACTGCCCTTTGAATACCTCTCTTTGCCTCTGTCTATTTCTTAACTATCACTGTTTTTGCAGCCATCTCTCATACATCTGTTCTCAACTGATACGCCTTCGATGACTGAGCATTGGGCAACTCTAGTGACATTGAGACTGAGAAATTCTTCTGTGACAGATTAAAACTGCTGCTGACCAGTCATGTAGAGAGCATGCAAATCAATTTACTAAAAGCCTTTATCAAAAAGAGCAGACAGCATGCAAGTTATACCAGCAGAGGATCATACCTTGCCAATATAACACAAGTAGGTCACATGAAAGGCAAAAGTTTCAAGGGAATTGCATATCAGTGCAAATATGCAAATCTACTTCCTTCCGAAGCGTTTTTTTCTATTAAATATTCACAAAGGAAAAAGAGAAATATTCTAGCAATAAACTAAGAGAAATTCTGTGCAGGGTCTTGTTCAATTATACAGAGCAGAGACAAAGACTGCAGCAAGGTTAAAGTTCAACATATGAAAAGTGACCTGAATCAGATGAACTGCTCAACTCCTCTGTCAGGTAACAACAGAAATTACATGTGGTTAGATAATATATATATAGTTTATTATATATATGTAATTTATTTCAGTAAGCACTCATACGTGAACTAACAATATAAATGAATAGAACAAGTGACTCAGTCTCCACAATCAAACTGCATTTAATTGGTTGTTGACATTCACACTGCCCTGCCTTTTGCTCCCGTCATACACGTTTAACTTCACAAGAGGGAGAGCAGAGGAAAAAGCGGTGAACGGAGGGGGTGGGGTAGGGGAAAAACAGAGTCAGAAGATAACTAAAATGTCAAAGTCTGGGACTGTTCTTCCTTTTGTTGAAAGATTGCTTTAAAAATCCCGGCACATCTTAGCCATAGCTTGAACCCGCGGTCATTTTTTTAGGCTATCTTTTCTATTTTTCCCCACTCTGTGTTGCTCAGTTTTTTTGACAACCACCATGCATCATCACCAGAGAGAAAGGGATGGAGGAAACTAGATAATAACAAAACAAGCCCAGGCACGACTTTTGCAAAAACACAGAACAGAGCATGACCTCACAAAAATGAAATGGCCAAACAGTAACAGTATGCAGGCTGTTCCAAGCACCTCTTCAGACAATACTCAAAGGTTTAGACAAGTCTTCTCAAACCATTCAACTTGGTAACCATCTGAAATTCTTTTTTTTATGGGAAACCCCTGAGCTGAACTCAGATCAGGGGAGTAAAAGCTTCCAGCTCAGCGTTTGGCTGCAAAGTCTCCACCTACATCTGGGCCAAATTACGCAATGTGGCCTGCCGACCACATCTGCCTGTATGACTAATCACTGTGACGGGGCAAGTCTCCAACCAACACAGCTCAAGCTGCGCTTGAGACCAAACAAAGACACACTCACATGGACACAAAAGTTCACATTCTCCTCTGATCACTGCCTTAGACATGGTTATAATTACTTGACAAACAGTACAAAAACCATGGGAACTTCTATGTCATAAGCGGCCAGTTTCAAAGACAGACATCTCTTTTTGCGCTATATGATGTTTCATGAGGTTGCTGGCACAGGCTTCCAGGGAAAGAGCTTAATGCAACAGCACTTGGTCAAATATAGTATCACCACAACAGTCACTCAAATCAGATTTGAGCCAGGTCTATTCTTTCTCTTTCTGTCAAATCATGATAAGCTTTATTTTACCAACTGAGGCTGCTCAAAGAGACCTGTGTGGGGAGCGCAGGGGACAAGCCAACAACAAAACTGAGCCAAGCCCAGAACAACTTCCTCAGTGGTGCTCTTATCTCACTCTAGTCTGGGGCTCCATTGGGATCTCACCATGAATTGGCACGAACAACTCAAAAGTCACTTTCACCAGGCTGACCACAATGCCTGCCAGCTACTAGGGGACAAACGTGATAAATTACTAAAGAAAGAGAGGATACATAGAGCATTTGCATATATATTTACATGCACACAGACACATTACCTCCACGTAAATCTGTGCCACACTTTCCGTATGCTAATCTTTTCTACCAGACCACCACCGAACAAACGTACATTTATACGGTGGATCAAAAATCACCAAAAGGTTGAAAGTGCAGCGATCAATCGCGTTTGCCATTTGTTCCGTTTCACCACACCTGTACAGATAGGACAGATAGTTGATCTGGACTGCTAATGTTGTCAATAGCCGAGCACGCGGTGTGACAGTTATCTTATCAGGCAACACAGTGATTACAGTTCAGGTAATGAGGGAGAGGCCTCTCTCATTTGTCAAGCTTTGTGTGTGGAGCTGTGGCCAAACAAGACTGATAGAGCCGTCTCATCCCAGATACAATACCACTGAAGCTGCAGGCTGCAGTTAATTGGGGTAATGGAATGATAAAAGAAGGCCAGTGTGTGTGTGGGTATGTGTGAGTGGAAGTGAGTACTACATACAAGCATGTATGAGTACTAGCCTGGACCAAGAACAGGCTGCTATAGTCAGCAATAGCTTGGAGTAATAATCCGCAATCTCAGCTTTAAAATAACTGCCTGTTTTGCCACACGCTTACCTACAGTGGTTTGCTCATGGTTATATCTACGACTGTAACTTCACCCATCTACATCTTGACTCTATATTTGATACGAAGCAAAACAACAACCTGCGGATTGGAGACATCTGTTTCAGCAGCACATAGAATCCAGGCTGACATACTCCTCTACTGCTTTCTCAGAGCCACCAAAGTGTACATTCTCACACACGCATTTACACAGACAAACATACACATTCATGCCCTGGAGGAAAACATCCACTTCTTAATTAGGGCCTAGGGTTGGGGTATATGCGACATGCTGGGAAAGTGAAAAGAAGCTGAATTAGGCAGCTGTAAAAGAGGTAGAGGTAGACATCATATTCTGCAGTTTTTTCTTCTTAGAAAAAACTAGAAAAAACTTTTTCTTCTAGTGCCAATTTCTGGTTCTCTCCATTTCCTTTCCCACTTTGACAAAAGGGTATCAGATGGCTTGCTCATGCTCATTTTATAAAAAAAAAAAAAAAAAGGCAAACCCAGGCCAGTGCAGGAACCCCCTATCATATAATCACTTTCACAATTCCCTGATAGGCCTGTCAAAGAGAGGAAAGTCTCTATAATAAGATGTCAATCAGAAGTCCACTTTGCTTCACTGAGGGAGCAAACAGCATCTGCCCAGGAGACCACCGTCTCCAAGACCCCCAGAGTATGTCACTCAGCAGGACAATGGCATGTGGGAGCACGAGCTAAGTGCTGCTACAGAAAATGTGACAGGAGGTGAAGAGCCAAGTGATAATTAAGAGTCTAAGTAGGGTGTAGATCAGAGGTGTTACTGCATGGGTGAAATGGCATAACAAATCAAACTGCTACAATCAGCAAGTCTAATGTGGATACAGGAACTTGCCCTGGCACACTTGTAACCTATAGATGTATTATACTACATACAGTAGGCTATTGTATACGACTGCAGAGTGGAATCGGACAAAAGTAGGATTGTACGAGAATGGGGAGATAAATTGTGCTAGTATTCATACTCATACTTAGGAGAAGCAAGGCGGTTTTCTATTCAAGCTTTTATCTCCAAAATAGGTGTGTTTTATTTGGATATAAAATTCATGACACAAAGGCTTTTCCACACTATTAGTGTTTTATGGTCAGATTCAGCACAGCTAAAAAAATGGCACAAAGGGGAAGCAGTTTGATAAAACATTCAGGTGGGGGGGGGCATAAACATGTCAGCTTTTGTAAGAAGATATAATACAGACATCTAACTATTACTTTAAAATTTCATGAGCACCCCAAAGAAAGGAATTCAGCCTGGAGCTAAGACCTGAGAGGTAGCCTGAGTGTTGTGGATGCTACTGCCATGCTGCAAGTCTTGAGTAAAAGTTGACTGTGCGTGTAGGTCAAGGGTATCAAAACAGAATTTACAGTCAGTCATTTTGATAGCATGGTTGTTTTTCGATTGTCCAACGGAACAGAAGAAGGGCTGTAAGTTTTCTTACTAATGCGCGTCCCATCTCACATGTTATTTTAACGCTGCAGACTCTTTGGGCAAAAATAATTGGATAGTTTCTCAATTTCTGGAAACTCCAGAGGCTGGCTTGCTTTTGACCTTTAATCCAGGCACATGGTACACATGATATGACAACTCTGATCATCAAATTCCGAGCAGGGTTAACAGGTTAACTTTAAGCGCTGTTAATGATTCATAGCTGCCAAGGGTCTTAACACCACAAGGCCACTGAACTTCATTTTCACTGCCGTTATCAAGGCTACCATGAGAGAAGGCAGCCAATTACAACACTGCAGAATGAAAACAGTCACTCAGCTAAATGGCCTTCTCTTTCTCCACAGTAAAAGACACATTTGGGGGTAATGGAACCAAGGTGAAGAGAGATAAAGGAGGAAAACACAGTGTTGTCCTTGTGACTGACGGAATACAGGTGTCAGGGTCCACCGGCTACAAAGGCCAGAGAGGGCAACCTGTCCTACCAAACAAATGCCACGTACTGAATGCGGCATGACTGACAGCGGTTGGAGGAGTCGGAAGGCTCAAGGAAGTGAGCTGGATCAACGTCTCCAGCCGACCCTTATTCAGCTGTGCGCTCTCACATCCTTCATAATCCTGCCAAGAGCTGGCATTGTAAGAGTCCTTTGAATGAGTCGCCGTCAATCCCCAGATTAGCCGAAGTCAGTTGTGACTGGAAACCACAATGAGGGATGAGACTGTTTAAGTTACTCATTCACCAGAGCAAATACATGCTCTGTTTGCGTACACTTCACAATAACATATTACTACGGTGTATTTTATCAGTCAAAAGGTTCACTTAAAAATTCAGGTTTATACATGTAATGTTAGTTTTCTATACTTGTACGTTTGAGTTTATTCCTGTAAAGTCGGATCATTTAGTTTCCTTCCAGTAAACTCTGTTCCTTGTTTCCTTTAATCCCATCTGTGCTAGAGTTTGTACAGATTTACGCATTACATGATGGTGATGAAGTAAAAACATGATTTCCTTCTAACTGGTTATGTGAAGCCATTAATTACCTAAAATCTCCAAGTAGCTCCAAAAAAACTGCTACGTCAAATGTTAAATGACGTGACCTCTCTTTTGCAAATGCTCTGTTTTCTTTAGAAAATTGCTGTGGACAAAACCTCGCTTTGTGTAATCCTGTCAAGTCTGTGAGTGCTCGCACACATGTCACAGCTTGTACAATTAAGCCTGCAAGCAGGAAACTAAACACTCAAACTTGTACAAATGAATACATGCAGAATTTTCAGACTTAAATAATTAAGTCTGCTATCTTATTTTACTTTCGGATAGCTCAGGTACAAACATTAATCTACAAGTTTATACTTAAATATTCCATTTATATCCAATATTTCTCCTTAAAGCCTCTAATCAAATCTGATATTGATCCCCCCTTAAATGTGTATAGTTGCCTTACAACACCACAGGAACAATCAGATAGTGTAACATAAGCATGATAGGGCTCAGCATGGGTACGGTATGGTAAATTAGCTTAAAAAAATAAAAAATAAACAGTGTACATGATGTCACTTGATGTGATGCTAACTGAACAGTTGAGCCTATAGTATGTGACAGCTTAGGCGTGCCATCACTTACTACCACAGCATCCTGTTTCCTGACTGTTGCTGACATGTTGTGTGAACCACAAGGCAACGAGCAAAACACGGCTGCTGCTCGGCTGTGGAGCACAAAAGCCTGCTTTCCAGTAGCAGGCGGCAACTGGCTAATTGGTGCTCAGCAGGGGTAGAAACAAAAGCTGCAGTGATGTCACCCCAGGGGCCATGGGGGCACTCCGTGAGGGGATGCTTCCCCTAACCCTACAACCAGCCTGTACGCCCACCCCTCCTTACCCTTTCCACCCATTCACCACCAACAGCTCCTCTCCTAATACAATGTCTCAGTGGCAAACGAAGCACTGAATGCGTCTGTGACTTCAGCTACGACAAAGAATGACACTGTTCCCCCTTTTAAGAGGCTCTCTGGTCAAGACTGCCTATGAATAGCTCTCCTTCCCCACTTCCCACAGAGGTTCCCAGAATTCCTTGCATTAATAACTGGGTTGTCACTCACCACATTAGGTGTTAGGGCTATGCAGGGGCCTCCCTCTGATTCTTGTTTTTGAGGTATATGCCATGTTAGACACCCCGCATGCAGACGGTGAAACAATGGTCGTCTTTGTTTCTCTCTGCACTATTCATCAACAGGGGGTTGGGTGCCCGGTCATGAGCAGGAGGCGGCGAGGATTCTGTCTCAGCATTGGACAGAAACAAGTGCAGCCTCTCCTCATTCACGTCTGTGCCAGCTAGAGATATCTTTGGAGTGGCATAAAGAAAGCAATGCTGTCTTTTGTGAAAGACGAGGACCCAGGCTGGGTATCACTGCCTGTTTTTCCTCCCCCTGACCGCTCAAGTCTTGTGTTGACTCACAAATGTTGTTTCATCCGCTCAAGTCCCTTTTATCACTCCATCTCTCGATACTTGTCCATTTATCTTTCTCTCCCAGAAAGATGACTTTGTGTATTATAACAATTTGCCCTCTCTGTCTTGCTCTGTCACTGAGGCTGTCACTTTTAGCGGGGAATGTAAAACACTGTGATAGAGTTCGACAAACACCTCATGCAACATGAAAACACACAAATATTGGTGGTAATACAATTCCAAGCAGAAATTGAAGCAAGTCTGGAAACTTGCGGTGGGGGTTGGGCAGAGATGCCACAAATGATGAGAATAGACACTGTACTGCACACTGGGTTGATGTGTAAATTTTGGTGCAGTGTTGTATAAAACATACATTTTGATTTTGTCCTTGATATTGGACAAGGACAACAGTGGAATTACAAGTTTTTTTTTTTTCATTCAACAATCGAAAGTTTTAGAAGCATAGGTCTAAATGGAGGTTTAATGTCAAACATTACACAGTACAATACTTGGCCATACAGGCACCAAATTTTATGACAATCTAGCTGGTCCATGACATACTTTTCTGTCATTTAGACTAAATGCAAAGTATAATATTTTAGAATGGCGTGTCTATGGCTGCATTCAGACTGACTCCATACCCCCTCATTTCTTTAAATAAGGCCAGTCCAGCAACACAGCGTAGATGTCAATTCACAGGGCTCCAGCTAAACAACACAGGGACGTTGGGCAAAAGTGGCTCAATTCTTCTGCAACGCAGCATCATCCACTGAGGCACTGTGGGGCCCAGTCTATTACATGCAAGTGCATATTCCATTTAGATTAATATTTAACATGAACAGCTTACATCTATCATTTACTCTAAGAATTTATTCACAAGACAATTGCCAATATGATTATTTTTCGAAATCCTGACTAAGCCACTATGCAGTGTTTTGGCATTTGATAAACCTTTAAATACATTGTAAACAGCATAAAAAAAGCACAAATATGAATTGGCTGCCTTGGTCTGGGGATCCAGATTATTATAGCAATTAAGATAAAAAGGAAGGAAAAAAGCAGAAGAATAATCCTTACACTAACTACAGCAAGAAGTTCCGGTATTTGGTGCTAGGACACATAAATAACATTGGACAGTGTTTTTGTTATACATGTACACAACACAAGCATGAATAAAAGTAAACACTAAAAAGTCTTGTGGCTCCGTTAGACAGAGACATACAATTAAATCCACCAAGAGATGTGCTACTGTTGTTAAGATTTAACACAGTCTAGGTAAATAACCCAAAAAGAGGAAATGGGTATTATTAAGAATGAAACAATACAACACTATTCATCAGACATCCTAATTACACTTGGAAATGTGACATTACTCATTGTGCTTTTTGGTGCCAAGGCCTCAAATGAAAAGAAAAAATAAAAAAAAAACTTGAAGGGAAATAAATGAGTTGGTCTAGTACATGCAGATTCGAACAAAGGCAGGAGGAAAAAAAAACACAACAGCAAAACAAATGGAGAAAAATAAATAAATAAATAAGGCATATTAAGAATCCAAAAACCAGTGTATGTATGCTTCTGTTTGTACATTTCCATCCTCAACAACTATTTTTAGTCTTGTAGTGAGGCAGACTTCTGTTCTGTTCTTTTGTCAACAGACTCTGCAGTGGTCAAGGACTGATAAATCTGTGATGCTATCTACCATAAACTGAGACCGACAGCATCTATTAGTGAATTTAACTGTACTCTCCATGTAACCAGATGGAGCATCTGCATCGATGTAAAACCCTCGTTCCTTATCCCCCATCCCAGCTAGCCAAGCATGCCCTGTGTGCCTTGACAAGCAAATAGGCCACTCCACCGGCACTGCTGCTGTAATTGGAAAGAAGATGGACCTCTGCTCTGAGAACATTTCACTTGGGCATGGCAGTCAAATCGGATAGCTCAGTGATATATCCAGAGTATATTCTGCAGACAATTTACCTAAAGCCCCCTCTTCGACAGCAGGTGCTGCCGGCCCTGCCTCCATCCCTGAATAGAGATTACATACATGAACCCTCAGTAAGGCGCTCTGAATTCACCTGCAAACCCAGCTATTGGCTCCTGGGGAAAATAGACCTTGACATTTGGCAGGCTGAACAATTACTGTGATTACTGTGGCGTGATACCATTATGGGACATTATATCAAAGTATATTCAATTTATATTTAGCAAGGTCAGTGTGCAGTAAACATTACGTTTAAAAAGAACTGTCACTGTAATAAAGCACAAACACATTTATGGATCATATTCACATAAATAGAATCATCTATGTGTTTGAATAGTCTACTAGTCATCTCTGTGCACACATGCATGTATGCATCCATTTTCTAGACCACTTATCTTGTTAAGGGTCACGGGAGGGGGCTGGAGCCAATCCCAGCTGACTTAGGGTGAAAGGCGGGGTACATCCTGGACAGGTCGTCAGCCTATCACAGGGCTGACATGGAGAGAAACCATTCACACTCACTTTCACGCCTATAGACAATTTAGAGCCGCCATGTCTTTGGGAGAAAGCCGGAGTACCCAAAGGAAACCCCTGCACGCAAAGGGAGAACATGCAAAGTCCACACAGCAAAAGAAAAGCCCCAGTCGGTGGATTCGAACCCAGAACCTTATTGCTGTGAGGCGACAATGCAAACCACTATAAATGATCATTGAGCTTCACTATCCTCACATCAGGAAAATGTCTGCAGACGCCAGTGAAAGACATGATTGTGTTCATTACTCTTGAGAATCTCAGGTTTCCATTTCACCTTGAACACATCATCACAATCTGTAATGTAGCATGAATATTCTTTGGAGCCTGAGAGCATAAAAAAGGGCACTAATGTGTCTCATTTGCATGATAGACCTATTTGTGTCGATTCAGATCTTTATGTTTCACCACGGACCTCTGTGACAGAGATAACCTGCCATTTTTTTTCACAGCTGTTAAGAGTCAAAGAATCCAATCTTGGGTTCTGTAAATATAGAATCGGTGCATAAATCTTCTGGACTCGCATCTCCCCTGGGGGTGTGAGCATAATGCACAACACTGCGCTACGCTCATTAGAAAAAGCCAGGAAGTGAAAAAGGCATGCTTTTCATCACAGAGGCTGGAGGCACTTCAGCAATTTCAGACCCCCACATAGACCAGTTAGGTCTCTCAGCACCCTGAATTCTTTAGTTAATCCTTGGAGAATTCAAGAAACCACACAGGAATTTTCAGTTTCAGCCACATAATGTTTGTGTTGTTAAGATTCCCCTCGCCAGACCCCCCCCCACCAGCTGTCTCATACTGCTCACAGCTTTGGAGCAGTATATTGTATGTGCCTACAGTGCTCTCTTCATTAATAGAGAAAAGAAAAAGATGAGTAACCAGAAAATAGAAATCCCTAATTGAATCTATATGTAGAACAAAAAAAAAAAAAAAGTGAAATGCACTGCCTCTGTGAAGCTGAGACTGCCACAAATGTGTTGATTGGAGATTAACTGCTGAATAAAAGTATGCAAACAAACACTAATATAACAAACAAAGACTCAGCTGCACTTAGGCAAATTATAAGTTAAGTAAAGTGAAGTTGAGGTGACTGTTAAACAACAAAGTGTGTAGACACTGTTCGGGCTGCAACGAATGATTACAGGTGCAAAACTGCAGGTTCCACCTCAAATCTGAGGACTGATGGTCCTCTTTGTCAACATGATATTAAACTGACTATCTTTGGTGCTTGGACAGTAGTTCAGAATTGGGCTGTGGGAAAACTCTTTCCCACAGCCCAAGTTTTCCTACACAAATCACTTGTTTTGTACAAACTATAGTCCAAATTCCAATGATATTTAATTAAATTTATATAAAGGTAAGAAAACCAGCAGATCTTAAATTTTGAAGAGTTGGGACCAGAGAATTTTAGCATTTTTTTCCCAAAAATTGTTGCAGATAGACCACTAATCAATTCAGCTCTAGACACTACAACACTGAGAAAGACTATGCAATACAGCAAGTGTATCCATTTTGGCGCATTTAACATCCCTCCTGAAAAGACATCAGTTAATGCTGTTTGCTTTCTACCCTCAGGCAGGCGTAGCTCTGATGCTGTGCGTCAAACTCCAGTAACAGTACCCACATCTGGCTCCTGACGCCACAGGCAAGCTTAGTCCTTACAGGATCCAGAAGTATCAACTCTTCTATATGCTAATGCAATGTCAAAGGGAGTTGTAAATCTGTTTGAAGTTGCTCTCAAAGTCTGGAACACCAAAGTGAGACGAGCCATCTGCCAATGTATAGAAATGTTCGTCTATGACAATGACATATTTCTGCTAACACATTTCAGTCCATCAAAAATCTAAAAGATACCCTCATCTACAAATATACAAAACTACGCCAGAAGCAATGGAAATTTATCTCGGCTGCCCAGTAACAGGGAACAGACGAGACACTGAGTGAAAGCATGATGGGGTGTATCTCCTGACTGTTCTAGGACATTGCAGAAGCTGTTTGTCATGATCAAAGTGTTCAGAGGGAGATTAGGTAAGCAAGGCAATATTTCTACCAACATGTGCACACTGCCACTACCTATCCTCACCACCGCCCCCTCAGAGTAAATAACCTGAGTGTCAGCCGCTGACCCGACAGAAAATTGCCTTATTGATCCCCACAGCGATTTTCCAGCGTGGCCTTTTCTCCCCAGGACCCACAGCAGCAGTTTTTCCTGAGGTACTATAGGGGGAACTGTATTGGAACAGGCCTTTGTATGTGTGTGTATGTGTGTGTTTGTGTTTGGGCAAAAAGGTTTAATGGGAATTGGGAGATTAGATGGTCCTGCTGAGTCATTTTCCTCGGACTCTGGTGGGGCATATGGGAAATCGTTTTTGCACATATTCAGTTCCCATGGAAGTAAAAAGGAGGAAAGAACACGCATGGCTTACTGAGCTGTCTCTGGGAAATACATTCCTACCGAATCAAACATAAAAAACAAAAGCCGACGTGCACTTTCTTCCTTTTCCATTCTTTATATTTATTTGTAATCTACAGGAGACCCCCGGGGTGAGACTCTGTCTTAAGCAGAGAGGCAAAACAACCGCCTGTCAGTCCTCTCTTAAAGCATTCAGCCCCAGGGCACTGTTCAACAGTCCTCAGAGGAAAAGTGCCATAACATACACAAACACCAATCCCTGCTTGAACTTCTTTGCTTTGCTCTCTCCTATAACTGTGTTCCTCCTTTGAAAATCTTTTCTTCATGACTTTTTTTTTTCTTTCTTTGCATTCAGGCTGCATAAGCTCCTGGTTATGAACTGTCAGTGGCACAGTGAGGGTTGTGGAGGCTGGATGCTACCCTCGTGCCTGGCCAAAAATAAACGGTTAAATCCTTGCACTCTTCCTCAACTCTGAATGTCTGAAGAAAAGGTAAAGCAGCGCACAATTCCATGCCTTTTTAATGCCGGTGTACTCAAGGTGCTCATCAGCATGCCTGGGTTAACAGAGCTAAAGTGAGTTTTAGCTCAGCAAGAAAGAAAGTATGTTTATTTCAACACAAGCTGCAGGAAAATGGAGGGGCAGCTTAGGGACTTATGAGATATAAATTTGAATGGGAAGGCCATCGCACTGCTTTACCTAACAAAATTAGATCATGTCAAAGTTAATGGCCTGATATGGTGTGATCTTTCCTGTTGTCCTAGGTTGTTCAAGTAGTGTCCAAGTGTCCAAACTGAGCCATCTTGCAGTTTTTGCTTTGTAGCTCTGACAAGTTGGCTTTTTTTTTCTAAGGTCCTCAGTTTCTCAGCAAATCTGTGAATATACATTTGATTTTCTCCGATAACCGATGGCTTATGGTTCATAGAGAGTTTATGGCGCAAATAATCTGCTAAACTGATGTTTTTGTTGTTCCTTTAAGATCTAAATGAAAGCCAGATGCTTCGTAGGGTTATCAGGCAACAGTTGACCCCTGGGGACTCATAAGACCGCCAACACAATTCAAACACTCGACAGAAAGCGAAGAGGAGGCACATGAGGGGTTCAGAGAAGAAGGCTGCAGGATTATGAGGTAAGAGTGAATGATGAAGGAAGGAGTAAAAGAGCGGTAACTTACAGCTCGCCTTTAGCTAGGAAAGCAGAATGTTAGTGCAAACAGCCACATGACTCATAAATCTCAATTGCTTTCCTTGTGTTGTCCAATAAAATAAGGCTGTTCTGCAGGCAGGCTGGGGGCGGGTGACCACGAAGTGCTGAAAGGGCACTTTCCAAGAGCTGCTCTCCTGGACCTCTGAAGTGTCAATAACAGGCTGCAGGAAATTCCTAACCCCGATTCCTATACTGTTTTTGTCGGTGTGGATGAGTGTGAGGTGACCTCTGACCCTGATATGTCTAAATGGTCAGAGGATGACAGTGAGAAGACAGACAGGAAGTCAACTGACAATGATAATGTTTCAGCTCTAAGGAAAAACACCACATCTGCTGAGTCAACTGCCTGCTTCCTGCTTCAGACCTGCCAAAAAAATATCCAAGCGTTGTGTCCAGCTGCTCAGGCATTTCACTGTGGAGCTTTATCTGTCACTCAGGGGTAGTTTGAGGGCGGCGAGACTCACTGATGTCTCTATAGCTGATGGAGATGAGTCACTAACACCTATTGGAAATAACATGATGAAATGAGATCTGAAATTAGACACAGTGGGGTGCAAATCTGCTCTGGACACGCTCGTTATCCACATAAACTCTGCAAGGAGGTGGGGCGTAAGCTTCCCATATAAGTAATATATTCCAAGGAAGAGCAAGAAAGTAAGATATACTGTACATTAACGCAGATCAAGCAAAAAGGTGAAACACAAGGGCATGAATTTACGTGTTAGTGGAAGGGGCAGGATGTTAATGAACTTCATCAACCTTTGTGTGCGTGATCGTACAGAGGAGCGGCTCGTTCAGAATAGCTGGGTGCTACAGTATGCATACCAAAATGATGCATCCAAGTCACAGGAGAACTGAACAGATTGAGAAACTGCAAAAAATAAGGCTACCCGGGGTGTTAAGGGCATTTAGAAGCCGCACTGTTTATGCTAATGCAGGTCGGGAGACTGCATGTAGCCTGAGGCATTGGCACATTAACATCCATGTTCAAGTTAAGTGGATGAAAAAAGGGCTGATTCAGCAATAAAATTGGAGGGGGATTCAAAGGAGATATAGAAAGCTACGGCAAGAGGCAAAGACAGGACAGAGTAGTGAATAATGACAAAAGAATTAAAAGTGGAAGCTAATTTGAAAAAAAAAAAAAATCATGATGAAATCACCTCAGCTAAGTGCATCCACCTCACAGTAAACGCAGAGCTAAAGTACAAAATTGCCAAAAACAATTTAATAAAATAAAAATAAATGTTTCTGTTGTGGTGACAGCTGCTCCATCCGCCTCTCATCAACCTCAAGTGCATTTGATTAATCTCTGTGTTGTGCACACAGTACTAACCTCGGCCATCATTCCAGAAACACTGATTCGCACCTGCCCACCAGCTATAACTATTAAAATTTCCCATGTCAGCTCATCACCTGACCCAGTCATCTGCCCAGCCAGCTGCTTCCCATTCCCTGCATATAGCAAATATAGACGACGGCTATCAGTTACACTGCGTTAGATCATCTACATTGCCTGAGTATTCCAGTGTTAAGTCTGTTCTGCCTGCCCGTACCTGTTATGATTACAATCTGCCTGTCATCATATTTTGGACTACTCCCTGCCTGCCTGACTTGGCCCCAGATCGTTTTACTTGGTCTGAGAGCATTTGCAAGCCTAACTCTTGACATAGTAAAGACAAGACCATTTTAACTACATTTACTCCATCTTCTGAGTCCACAAGTTTGTTGAGTGTTACAGTAGCTTATTACTGTATTTAGTAGCTGCATCCTGATGGGATTCATGCATTTTGAAGATTTTTTTTTTAAATGATTCTGCTTCTATTTCTAGCATGATATCTGGCAAAGGACTAAAATAAAAACCAGCCTGTAAGGTAGTTGGAACATATACATAAATTTATGAGTCTGCACCATCTCTGTTAAATAAACCAAAGAATAGATAAATAAATATAAATCAGGATAGTTGCTTTTCTGCTTCCAGCATGGTCATGATCTTAACGCTTAACAAGTCTTAAGAAATACGTCTAAATCCCTGTGTCAGCCCCAAAGGCTGTGAAAATGCTGCAGGTGCACTTGACCTTTTACCATTCCTTTAAATGGGTAGGGGCATGTTACATTAGATTAAGACTGGGACAACCCAAGGACAGTCTGTAAAGAAAGGATAGCTTGTGATATATCCTCTAGACTTAAGTGTTCAGGACATTACATTAGATATGGCCATTTCTTTTAGGAAAATATAGACTGTGTGCAAAGCTCAAGGTAACAACAACTCCTTAGTGTGGGTCTCTGTTTAGAATGGGTTTTATCCAGTAATGTTCACTCTGTATATTTCAGTGTCTAATGGTGTGGGAGTAGAAGCACTTATTAATCAGCAGCCAGCTACCCTCTCCAAGTCATTGTGCAGCTTGCTACTCGTTGGCTCAGGATTAAAGATTGAGGTTAAATCTGCTGCAGTTTGTGTTGAGGAAGTTATTGCACGGTAGTGGAAGACAGAATCAAGACGATAGCGGTGACACAAAAATGCTGCCGAGAGAATCACGCACAGATTAATGATGTTGAAGACGGTGCAGTTGAAAATACTACAGTGAGCCAAAACACTAGGACTTAGGATTTGCGGATTTGCTGCTAATGTCTTGGTGCCAGCTACAACAGGGCACCTTCAGAGGGCTTGCAGAGTCTGTGCTGCAGCAGGTCAGAGCTGTCCTGGTGGCCAACAGGACCAACACTGTATTAGGCAGGGTCAGTCCTATAGTATATTATAGGTTTAATATATATGTGACTGTCTGTCAGATATTGGAAATTATGTTGTCCACTGAGGTAGTTTATTCAGGAGCCCACTGATAATTCATGCTCAGGATTTTTTGATTTTCTTAACCCAAAGACCAGTTTAATTTACCCTGTTTCTACTGCTTTTCTGTCTCCAGGGCAAGTTTATTCTCCCAGGTGATATCAATACAATTTACAGCCACTGTGTGAATGAAATGCATGTTGGACCTGCAGCATCTGGCCCACCTTAGTCCCTTACTCACTGCAGTATGGAAGACAAATTCAACAGAATCCACAGAGAACAGATCAACCACCCTAATAATATATCCTAACATGAGCAGTGTTTGCCAGGGGATCCATCTGTTTCACTGGGCAGGGTGATGGGAGTCAGGCAGACGTGAAGGAAAATCATCTTTCTCTCTCTCGACAGGAAAAGTACAGTAGTACAGCAGCACAGTACTTCCAATACAGTTGGACAGTGTAAACAACAAGCTACAAGCGACAGAGCCAGAGCAACGGGGTGAGATTGAAAAAGACAGACGAAAGGAGCAAGGAAGTGAAAGACATGGAGAGAGAGCGATGTAAAAAATACAATAGTGTGCGAGGAGAAATGCAACAGAACTGGAAGGCTGGAGCAGGAGATTGAAGACGAGCCCTTCAACCAGAAAGCTGAAGCTCCTCTTCGTTCACACTCGCCATAAATTATTAATGCGAGCGCTGAACAAATGAGTTCAGCGCACAGGGAGGGGTAGATGAGTCCCGACAGATAACCTCCAAAAACAGACTAGGCCGAGTGGCCAGAAAAGTCAGTGGGCACACATGGATCAACACTTATTCTGCAAATGCAATCATCCTGACCAGTTCTTTCAAATTTGTTAAACATGTCACAATGATGTACTACAAAATGACAACAGAAATTAAGAAGGTGTAAATTTCTATAGATGCCCACATTGCTTTTGAAAATCGTATGTATATTCAAAGAGCAGAGTGTGCAGCAAATTCCCTAAACTTCCATAATTAATCTAAATAAATTAAATGAAAAATTAATTAATCAATAAATTCTTCCAGGCATTTTTCACAATAGGCTGCTTCTCTTTGTCTTATGTGACATTAAATTCAATCGTTTTGTTTGTTTTATCCATCAACAGCCCCAAACCCAATCTGAAGATGCCACTCTGCTTTTAACCAAACTATAAAGGCCATATGTCACTATTTTTTGACATTTTATTGAGCAAATAATTAATCAGAACCATAACCATCAGTCAGATTAATCAATAATGAGCTGAACTGTTAGTTGCAGCCATGACGTGACCTCGGTGTCACAATTTTATGGTCTTGAACTCGTTTAGTTACACCGCCACCTCAGAGCAGTTGGCAGCAGGTTCGGCTTTGCTCTGGATATTAACTTCAGTCAACATCTCCAGAAGGTTTCACCCATCCTCTCAGATGGGATGATGGGATGTGGCTGCCAGACTGGTATGTGATGCCACAGGGAACTAGTGAATAATGCCAAACCTTGGAGGAGACACGTTTTCATTAATATGAATGGTGCTTTTTGTCACAGTGCCAACTCTTCCACTGTCAGGCTGGCCTGCCTGTGGCAGCCTGTGCCTAACAAGAGCCCTTTGTTTGTTTTGGTTTGGGCTTTTCTGCTCTGTTAGCTCCGTTAGCTCTGTTAGCATTGTAAGTTCACTCATGTGTCGACTTCCCTGCTAAAATAAGTTGGTTCCCTGCGGCCAACAGACCCCTGCGTGTGTGATAGCACTGTTGTTGGAGGCACTGCTTCAGAACCATGTAGGGTAAAAACACACATCCAAATATTGGCCAGCTGCTGGAAGAAATACAAAACACAAATGAGTCAACTCAGCACAACGAAAGCTCCTCCAGTGGTTTATAAATTCATTATCGCTGTTCATCTCAGTCCTACTCATTAGACGTCTGATGGAGAGAACCAGGATCAAAATGTCAAGTTCAAGCTTCAATTTTTTATACTTCATTTATACTTCATTTTAGTCTTTCTGTAGTTTTCTTTTCCTGTAACTAAAAAAGCGACTCCACAAACCAGAAACCACAGTTCCCTCAGTTTTTCTTTTTTACAGTATAGCTGTTGATGTGTTATAATAAATGGATTGGCTTTGGTAAAGAATGTAACACAATGGTACTGTTGTGCATAATTATTTAACATAGGTGTACAACATGCTAACTGCCTGGACTATATTAAATGCTAATCTCAGTTAGTTAAATAACCCATTGTCTTCTCACTCATTTCAATTATACATCGACATTGTTGCCAATCCATACAAAGGTCACATGATGCCGCAACACGCTTCAGGTCAAAATCAGATAGGGAAGCTTTAATTTACAACAGTAATTAAAAAAACTTGTATCAGAGACGTGCAGTTATATTATAGATTACAGAAAATAATTGGACCCTCATGCCAATCAGAGCTGCATACCCTTCCAGACCCAAAAAAAAAAAAAAAATCAATAGAAATGTTACAGAAATTACAGAAAAAAAGGCATTTTTGTAGGATCTACAATTGCTTCTTTCTGTAGCACTTCTTGAACACACCTTTGAGTAAAGCCTTGAACATCCATTTGTATCCCTCATTCCCATGTCCTTTGATCCAACAGCAAATATCTCCCCATCTAATTTAATTACATCAAGATGGTCCTACTGCGGCAACCTGGAGGTCAAACAGAAAACCATTTGCAAAAATTGCTGCTTATCAGTGATTTAAGATCTGCTTAATTCTGTACATCTGGCTGAAAGAGCAGATATAAAGACAGAATAGAAAAAAAAGGCTGTTAGATGGTGGTATGGGTAGTGGATTAGGGAGGTAAAATTACCCACAGAAAAGTTAACAAAAGAAGTACCGCCAACAGCATTCGGGACAAAGTAGCCACAATGAAGAGATAACATGAAGCCCAAACACATTTTTTTTTCTCTCCCTTTCCTTTTGAAGAGCCGTAGCTGAGAACCAGTGATGCTGACTTATCAAAAACAGAAGATTAGTTTCATATTTTTATGCATTCTCATGCTGAAATGTCTTCCTGAGGAAAAATGCCCACAGGACCTTTTTTATCTTGAATAGTTGACATCCTGTTTGTCTTAGCCTCCACTTAATGACATTTGCTTGCCCCCAAATGTCAACTAATAAGATCTCAAAGGTCTGTCTTTTGTGTCCTCAATGAGTCTAGAAACTACCATAATATATTTATGCTGGCGTGTACCTAAAATGAGCAAAACAGGCAGAAGCTTGAACAGATGTTGAATGGACCTGTCAGGTTTCATTCACTCTAGTCAGCATATAGTCGCCTCCTGTAAAGACTCAGCAGGCCTCAAAAGTCCCCAAGCAAATTGTATTAAAAACATCACACACATGCATTAACACACATGCGTGCACGGAAACATACACACCGCCTTGCTCTCATCTGTTCCAGTCTGTTCCTGCTGCTTGATTCTGCTTGGCACTGCGCTTCAGCTAATGGTCACTGCAGAATTAATTGCTACCATCTATCTCATTTTACTTGGAAAATACAATGGCAACGTTACTTGTACTGTCACCCCACAAACTCACACACACACACACAGATTTTGTGCTCCATACCCCCTAGAGACGTGTCTGTTTTTCATTTGCTTTCACTTAACTTCTTCCAGAAGCCTAAGTCCTCTTTTGAGTGCAAAAGTGCCTGGACTTTAAGAAGAAACCATGCCCCAAGATGATTCACATCCCACCATACACATGTGAATTCAGTGTTCTGACAAAAGCTGAATAATAACTTTCAGATGTAAGAAAATGGCCTCAAACAACAGCCCTTTATGAAAGAGATGCAGTGTTTATTACAGTAAGGTTTTATCTTTGGCTTGATAACATTACACACACCAAACTGCTGAGTTCTCAGAACGTGAAAGACAACGTCGCTAAAAAACATTGGTCTAACTGGGAAATGTACATAAGACAACGAGGCGGTCAAATATTTGTTGTGCTTGTTGTCCCATTTTACCTGTTTTTCATAAATCTCAGCAATTAAACTGATGAATTCAGTGTTTTCATGCTGCACAGAACTGGAGGCCAAAGCTACGAAAATGAAAAACTCAAGTTGTAACAAACTGTAGTTTCCCTTTAAAGTGTAATTTAACAACAAACCTAAAAACAACTGATTCACTGAACTATTGAAGTTTACAGTTTCTCACCTGAGTGTACTGAACATGCATTAACTACACCACTACAATATGGGAACAACTTCAACCAGTGGCAGTAAGAAAAAGAAACAACCAGCGTTATGTTACTCTGATGGGCCTCTTTCAGAGATCTTAAGAGAACAAAGAAAATGTTTGCATTTCTGAGCAAAGGAAAACTGTAGCTGCTTTCCATACAAATGCTTTTCATCAGGGGAAAAAAAAGAAAAAGCTACATTTTGACATCCTTTGTGCTACTTTCAAGCAGTGTTGAGCACATGCTTCACAATGGCTTTTAACATGACTTCAGGCCCTCTTAGGTTAAGAGAAGTGACTGCGTTTTTATGGACGGATCTTTAAGTTTTTGACATGCAGCAGAGCAGCGCCTTCACTTCACTGTTTGTTAGCGTGCCTTACAGTCAGCACAACGAACACAAATATCAAACTGACGTTAAGGCTCATGCAGTCTCACATCTATTAAACCGTTGTTCTGGTGTCTGTTACACTTGGCAGTTAAAGAGCTAAAGCCTTTCAGATTTCCTTGTGACCAAGCAAAAATAAACTCAACTGTTGCTAAGCCACAAGTCTGCGTTCAGCCTGAAATCCTGGCACAAACCTCACTCTCGATGGCAGACTAACTGGAACTACACATTTTTGAATCAGTAAATTCAGTAGAAATCCAGGTGGAGGGTCATTTCATTTCACATCAGTGCAGGGACAGAATTTTATTAAAACCTCACAGATCAGACAAACTGTACTTTGTCATAATTAAGGTTCTTATATCAAATCTGTAATTATCACTATATTATCGGAAATTGCTGCTTTGTCATTATCATGTTTAATTTGCATTTTCAGTCGGGGTAGTTTAAAGTGACATGATCTCAGTGGGTGACACAATAATTCTTCCATTGCAGGTAAAAGCCACAATCTTTGACCTGGGTCGTCTAGAGATGGCTCGTCATTCTCATCGCTCTCATTGTGTCCAGAGGACCACAGCGGACATCATTATGAGAGAGAAGATGACCAGCCTCACATCATCTGGGGGAGGTTTGGTTAGCAGCAGGTTTCCACTCTAATGATTAAGAATGAATTAACTCAGAGATGGATCATGCTTTCAGTAGGGTTAGCACATAAAAAGTCTAATTAGATCATTTGCATGACCCAGAAGCACTCTGATTCTAGCACAGGGCATAAAGGTAGAAAATGACTTGTCTCAGAAATGGTACTGATTGCTCATCTCCACGCTGACTGGTTGACTGATTTTATGACACTATTGTCTGCCCTATGCAGACAATAGTGTCAGTGCAGTTTGTGTCTCAGTTCTTCTATTTTTTTTTTTTTTAATTTATTATACAGCAAACGGTGACAGGTTTTTGAAAAGTGCTTTCATTAACTGAAAACTGTCAGATATGTCAGATAGATGGTTAAGTCAAAATTAATTGGTTAAGTAATTTTACAAGCAAGTTTCAGGTTCAGGATTCAGTTTCTTATTAGTGTGAGGTCACTGGTCAAAAATGAAGAAGCTTTACTCCCCTAAATGTATGTAACAGAATTTGGTGAGTAAATAAGGGAAACCCCTTTTAGCTCCGGGTTTAAGAAAACCACATATGAATTTCATATAAGGCTTAAAAGAGAAGAAACTGTAAGATACCACTACCTTTTTTTTTTAGTCTCATTCCAGCCCCATGACATCAGTAAATGTTCAAAATTAGCTGGAATTTTATTTACTCACAGTTTACTTGTTATTTTAGTATAAGTGAATGCTAAAGCGAATAACAGATCTCAGGACACGGAACAGAGTTGTTGTTTTTTTCTTCTTTGGAAACTCAATTTATCAGCTGTATTATTCACAGGTTCAAAAAAAAAAGTACAGCACGATGCCCCACATCCACAAACTGTAACATCTGGTTAACTGAAACATCACACCTTGGGGTTGTTCAGCCACAGTGACTTTTGAAAAAGGACCATGAGCTTCACCCATTTCCTGTAGCTGACACACACACCCACTCTTCTCTGAGTGAGAAAATGAAAGCAAAGACTTTCATTCTCAGAGGAAAAAAAAAAAATCCCACCAATAAAAAGCCCTGATGTTACGAAGACCGCATCACTGATCTTGTAGAAATAACGCCAACTCAACTCAACTCCTGGACTTCTCTCCATTAAGTCAATGTCCATATGAGATTCATTCTTGTTTTGCCTCAGTTTCTATCTCTCTCTCCCTCTTCGCCCACTTTGCTTCCTCCAACAACGGGGCTCTTTTTCTTTTACCACGCAGAGTTTCTACAGTTATTCCAGTTGTTCCACCATTTACCTTGGGAAAACTACTGATAGCTACCGGGCAAAACAAAAGCACTATCCTCTTCCTGTTTTGGTTGCACAATGGAAAACGCACTTTCTCTGGGCTGTAAATCGAGCCTTTGTTTTCCTGGGAGATTTTATACAGAATTCAGACAGAATTGCACAGTGAAAATGAGACTTATAGGGAACTCATCTAAATACTGATGGTGCCATTATTTCACAGCCGTTACATTGTGCAACCAACATTTACTTCGTTATGATAACTTAAAGCAAAAAATGTGCAAAATGCCATTTCAATTCATTATTAGTTTACAATTTTGAGGGTACTCAGAGGTTTAGAGAGATTATATCCTCTAGAACAGACCCCTCTTTCAGAAAGTATAATTATTCAGGATTTTGAATGATAATGAGGTTTTTTTTATATCAAGAATTTAGCAGCACATTTTAAGCAAATGGTTCCTGTCCACTGCATTTGAAAGAAGCACTTACGCGTTCACACTATGACAGCTGCTTTCCTGATTAGGGGGGGATTGTGAGTGTTGTTTCACAGATGACTGACCGTTCATTTTGGACTGCCATGGTTCTCTCTGCTCAAGATAAACACTCAAGAGAGTCTGAAGGCTTTATTTATTCTAAAGAGTCATCACATGCACCCCTCTCGTCCACATTCAGCCGGGTTTGTCCAGTGTAATATTCACAGTCAAGAAATATACTCGAGAGCCTGTCACCTACTCTTCTCATCCAATTAATGACCAGCAAACTGGTTGTTCTCAGCCACACAAACAGTCATTAGTCGACTACTGAATCAGTTTATTTGTTATTTCTCTGCCTTTCCACCGACTGTGGATGGATGAAAATTGCAATTATCAAGCTAGCCCATCATCCGACCTTGACGGAAACAAGAGAAATCTATATGGCTCCCTAATGAGCACTGAGCACTGTTGCTGCCATTTGATTAGGGACTTAATTGTGATAATAATGAACAAATACACCCAGCTCTGGCTAAAGCGGTTTTGTAAGCATTCAGCTAATTAATGGCTATTTGCCCACTGATGCTGATGAAGGAGAAAATCACTAGGGAGACATATTTTCCCCTCAACCTACGGAAAGCTAGACAGCACTATGTTGACCATGAAAACGGTCTGGTAAGCTTTCCATATGGAGCTATTGTATCTAGCTCACTCTAGGGGAAAACCTGATCTTGGCCAACAAAGCCTGGTACATAAAAGATGATGTTGTCTTCGGGGGATCTGCCTAAATTGTAGGTCAAATGCTTGACAGCATTATTCAGCCATCTTGAAAGTAGGTTGAAACCATGTCACAACATGATAACAACAATGCGGACAGGCCAATCTGCAACGACAGCAGCCACGCAGCTCACACTGGTGCTCTAGTGATACAGGGGAGGGAATAGTTGGCAAAGTAGTGTCAGTAAACATGCCTGAGGCCGCACATCGCCAAGAAGCAGGGAGGAAGAAAGAAAAAGAAGACAAAGAGAAAGAACGGAAGAAGGATTAACAGTCAGCGACAATGCTTTCCAAAAAAATATATATATATATATATATATGACTAGGACTAAATAAAAGACAAGCAAAGGGGTAAGAAGAGAAGGAAGACATACGGGGAAAAACCAGGTCCCCCTGGCACACTCTAATGTCTTGCCAGTACCCTGTGAACACAGCCACGCATGTTGTTTCTGACCAATTAGGCAGGCATAAAGGCAGGGGGTGGAAACTCAGCTGGGGGCTCAGATAGTCTGCTGGTTACATCTAGGCCACTTTCTCTGCACTTCTTTCCTATTTGTTGAATCTGCCTGAGCAGCGAGACCAAAAAGAGAACGTGGAGGGTGGGAGAGGTAGGGACGATTTCATCTGGCACCTAGAAAAGGATGTAAAGCAGAGCCTGCAGCACACAAGTCCATCCCTGGACTGTTCATCTTCTCCATTTTCGTCATCTGTAGCAAACACATGCACACACCCACACAGACTCAATTATACATTGGCTGAAGCTTGTGAAAACTTGACTGAGCTGAAAGTATCTGTGAGAGACTGTTGTAGGATGCTGGAAGTCCACGTGCTTTCACAGAGGGACAGTCAGCTGGCTGTTTATTCCTCTCTCTTTCTTGTTGCACAGAGCCGATAATGTCAGCAAGAACAGTGAAAGAGTGTAGATAATGGTGTGAAATCACAGCTATTTCCCCTTGTTTATTTGCGCCTGATAGCAATGACCAAACCAGAGTAAAAAGTATAGAAAGCTATGGTTAAGCCCGAGATAGGATTTTGGGTGAATCTGACCTTGTCAAAGTCATTGCCCAAGAAGGGAACACCATAAAACTTGCGGGCATTCAGTCAGAAATGAATGTGTGCGTTTTCCAGTAATCACAGGCCTTCAGAAGCAAGGATTAAGAGGTATACACAGAGTGACCCCATTATGTCAGCAGTGCCGTTTACTCAAGATGAATGGGCTTCCATGGAACTTATTGCAACATCACAGCAATGGAAGAAGAGGCTGATAAAAATGATTTTTTTTGAGAGTCTGGGTGATGAAATCTGAGAAAAGTGAAAATTTACTTTGAAGGAAAAAAAAAAAAACAAACATGGCTACTGCCAAATAAGTTGACCACTCACTGCTCTTTGCGCCCCTTGTTCGACGAAGAGGTCAAAATGTGGACGAATTCCAGCCCGGGACATGACCCTCTGGTTTTACTGGCAACTGATGCAACACCCGTAGGCTACAGAGACAGGGTGGGGGCTCAGACAAACACAGCAAACAAATCAACTGTTGAGGCCTGATTTAAAGACTTTGCAAATATGGAAGTGGAGGAGCAAACAAGAGGGAGGTTCAGGGGAAAACTGGATTTTTAAAGTGTAACAAGAGAAAACATCTGCAAACTGTTGACTAGGCCACGTCATTGGGAAAGAAATACCTACGAGCTGTGTGTGACTTTAAAAGTACTTCACATGCACCATGCCTCTACACACACACACACACACACAGCATACGTACAGAAACCCTAATGCTGTTAAGTTCTGGGCAAAAGGGACGACCTTACTGGCCACTCAAGAGAGGAGGGCACTCGAGGCATTTAATTCGTTCAAGATGCGATATAATCCTCCACTTCTGCCCCTGACCCACACCATCATTCACATGGTACACACATATAGTACAAAGAAAAGCGCACACTAAAATAAACAAATATGCCAGTAAAAAGCAGCCTGTGTGCATCTTGTAGCTAGCTACACAGACTTGTGTATAAACACACTTGCACAAGAGGTATGTGCCAGACAGACACACACCTCTGGAAAAGCATGCCTCAACAGAGACTTACCCCGAAGCTAGTGGCCCTACCACAAAGGGATTGTGGGGAGAAAACTGCCGTGAATGCAAAAAGGATGTTAGCTAACATCTCCCCCCTTTTACCTCACACCCTTCCTTTTCCTCTCTCCATTTCACCCGATCACTTGCTTCCTGCAGTGACTGTCTGGGGGGGAAAAGACCTGGTATTGTATAGCCTAATCAGCTTTTATCACCCACTGAAAAACACACTCCTCTGCTGGGCTCCGATGTTTTTAAATGACATTTCTCTGTCTTACTATTATCATTATTATTATTATTATTAAGATGTCCTGGATGCAGCTGTTTTGACCTTTAGGGCCATCTGTCAGGCGCTCAAGCCCTGACTGTCCTACGTTGTTTTTAAATGGCGCCCATGCAGACCAGGGGCTGTGTATTGACTTAAGGGGACAGAAAGACAGAGTTGGCGATAAAGTAAATCAATATTGTAGTTTCCAGCAAGCTAGCTTTTTCATTGGTCAACACCATGTCAGCATGTAGTGTGTTGCAGCAGGACGTCTATAACTGTAGAACTACACCAACAAGCACACTGATATTTTCTGGCTTTGACAGCAAGAAACAAGTTTAAGGAACCGTGTGGAGTTTCTGGCCCCCTAGCAGGACTATGGAGAAATGATTTAATGAGAGGGTCTACGTTTTGTTTGTTGTTCAGTACATGCAGGTTGAAAGAAGCAGGTGATGTGAAACACGTGTGGCTTGAACACAAAAAAACACAGCAATGTCCCAGCGCAAAGAAGAAAGAGGAAGACTTCTTGCAAGTAAAAATGAAAGCGATCATGCAAATTTTATAATATTCAAAATTTGCTTTGCAAATGTTTTACTAGAAGGGTGTTTGTTAGACCTTTAAGAAAACAGAGGAACAAGATAAGAAACTGTATGGAGGGTAAATGACAAGTGTCAGTAATGCTCAGGACTATCTGCTAGCACCATGCAATAGACACGCACTGTTACTAAAAATGAGTATTTGAACTCATCACCATAAATAGCAATAATGGTTTAAATGTGCTGTAAAAGAGTGTGTGGGTTTTATAAGTCAGGGTCTGCTAAACAAACTTGCAATTACTGTAGTTAGAAGCACCTCTGTGCAAGTTTATTGTGTTGTCATCCTGGTGTCTTCTGTTCTGATAACACCACAGTTCCTAATGAGCTGAAAAACAAAGATCTTTAGCTCTTCTAACATTACATAGTATACACTGTGTATGCATAAAACAACCAATGCTTAAAACATGTGCTTGGCAGGAAGTTTAGCTTATTAGGAGTCAATGTCACACTTTGTTCTCAGACAGTTTCAAAACGGATCTACGGACGCCAGCTGCAGCAGTTTATCGGTAAAGGAAACTAGTAACTGTTATGTAGCTTTAAGAACTAACAGAATACATATTTTATGTTTGTGGAAGAACAGCTTACGCGGTAAACTTTTATCCATCCATATTCCACCTGTACTCACAGTATTATACATATTAATATAATGCTGAACTGTCACTGTTACATGCAAAAGCTATTAGCTTATGTTATCATATCATACATCCGCATGTGGTTGGGTTCACTTCTGCTGTTGGTGGCTTCACTGCAATGTACTGTTTAGTATGAAGAGAACATAAAAGTCCAACAATAGTCCTGGATGGTGTCAGTACAGTAAGCTGTGAGTTATTTGAAATTAACAAAACATCTGTTGCTTTAAGACAGTAACCGACTCGATGGGTTAACATGAGTGAGAGAAAGTAACAGGAAATGAAACAAACATATGAGAATAACTAGAACCACACCTACAGTACTGTAAGGTATTCTTAGTAACCAGGAGGTACACTAATCCCTGCCTTCCACTCGTTATTATTGGCATAATGTTAACCATCTGGGAAGTTACTATTGTAATTACTGTAACCAGCCCCAGGTAAACCCCACTATGCCCCCAACATCTGAGTAAAATCTGCACACACACAAAAAAAATCTCAGAAATTAGATCAAAGGGTCAGTTTCTTCCTGTGTGGCAGAGAAGGTCTGGATCAGTGCCCCACAGCATTGACAGGTTGATAAAATCTGCCTCAGCTGCCACTGTCTTGCACAATATATCAATATCAAGCAGGCCCAGCCACTGGCTCCCCCGCATAAACAGACCAAAGACAACTATGGGCTCACATTGCAAACACCAGCCGCTGACATTTGCACAGCATCCACAGAGAAGAGGAAAAGCACAAATGTTCCAGCTCTGTGGGACAGCTAGGAGGGTGTAAGCCTTTTCTTAAGACTTTGTTCATCTTCCGTTTCTTTCTTGTAGCTCAGCAGACGTCCATTTTCTTGGCTCAGACTGGAGGCTGTTTGGCACACCTGGCTCGTAGGGGGAGACAGCACGGGAATGAGGGGTGGATGGAGGTCACGGTGCTCAGAGGCAGCCAGGAGGCGCCAGCTTAACGGCAGCATTTTATTCACACAGACACCCAGCTCACTGGTCATTACCGCTATAAGGGGATTTCAGGTTCAGCTACAAGCTCACCTATTTCTGAAGCTTTGTGTTAGATAGATTGTGTGTCTGTGCTGCTGTGTGTTTGATATTTTCCACAGTTTGTGATACTCCTTTCAGTAAAATGAATACTTTGTATAGCCTTCAACCTATAAGTCTGACCCTATGACAGAAAATTCACACTTTTGCTGCCTTGCGAAAACTGAATTTAACCTTAAATTGCTGCAGCTGTGCATGTTTCAAGAGCAATTAAAATAACACAACCCGTCACTTTGCTGTATTTTTATCTGAAATTAAAAATTATGTGACAGTGGAGTGACACCATCCTATTAACTGAAGGACACTGATGTCACAGAAATGTTTTTCTTCAGTGAACTTGACCTCTGACCACCGTGATAAACTGGCCAGCATAACTAAGAAATGCATACCACGTAAAATCAGATTTCACCAAGATTTCAAGAAAATGTTTTGGAGGGAAATAAAACCTGCAAAGAACCTGGTTAAGAATATGTTTTCAGTTGAAACCTGCCAACCATTCAGCTGTTTAGATACCAAGAACATAAAGTAAGCAGATGAATCTGTCAGTGAAGTAAAAAACTGTTGATGGTTTAAAAGACTTATGTCTTATCAGCATTATGGACTTCTTGTTACAGTTTTACTGACTTTATGGATTAAACTGTTTTGTGCTTCTTGAGCTTCTGTTTAGAAAAACATTTTTCAAATAGCGTGGGGGGGGATTCCATTTCTCTAAGATACTGTTTATTATTCTGGATTACACACACACACACACACACACACACACACACACACACACACACACACACACACACACACACACACACACACACACAACAACACACGCACACACCCAGCTGACTAGTACTAAGACTTTGAAATACAACAGATGTGCCTCATTGGATTGCTGTAAGTCCACACAGTGATACAAGTGGGCTTGGAACTGGATGGATTTAGGGATAGCACTTAAAACCAAAACTGTCAAACTCCACATTCATCCCTACTCGATCATCTAGATAAGCTAGAAAGTGCGTACTCACACACACACACATTTAGCAAACAAACAAACAGGACAAAGAAGCCCCGAAGACTTTTAATGCTCCACTGGAGGAGGCTCTGCCACGAGAGGCTGCAGTTTGTCCGTCCACTTACTGCAGTACTCTTAACTGTTAGCTCCATCTTCTCCCAGTGCTACCTTCTTCTCCCCTTGTGAATGCATCATATGTTAGAGGCCACATTATACAGTATATTCCAATTTCCTCAAGCAAAGGCCCTCATTTCACCGCAGAGGCATATCTGTGCTGAAAAAATTCAGCCGATGAAAGAGACAACAAATCTCAGGTTTTATACAGACTGCCTTTTAATGCAAACCTCTCGTTTGATGCATGTGATGTTGTGGAGACCAACAGAGGAGAGAGATATGGAGGCTTCAGCCTGAAAGAGCCTTAGCCCTCGAACTGCCACAGAGCTCCCATCACTCTCTGATGTCCTCGTTGCTCTGCAGCTGTGTTTGCTTGGATCCGCTACTTCCGCACCCTGCATTTTGTATTTTACTACTGTACTCCAAGTTCTAACCTTACTGAATGTAAAAGGACATCAGCAACAAAGTGTGCATGCAGAAAAGGACACTCTCCTGTTGCTCTAGGTGCACATTTTTGTGTTGCAGTCCCCTCTATCCAGCCTCTTATGCTGGAGCCAGTGAGGCAGCAATATAGCATTAGCAGGCGACTCAGTGAGCCATGACGTCACAGAAGTACAAAAATGGGGCTGTTTGATAAATACTCTCATCTTCATTGTGCTGAGGACTTTTGGAGGAGAATGAACTATCAACTAGCGGGGAGTTGCTAGAATAGGCAAACAGCACTTTGGCAACTTTGGCAGTGTCTGCTGGCATCCTGGGGCCCGAGCTAGCCGAGGGCTGCCTTCAAACATTTGCCTTGTGTGATCAGGCAGTCATTGTCCCTTGTTTCAAGCTCCCTTGGCAGTGGGTGCACACACAGAGGAAGAAGGTGGGGAGCCTGCTTTCTAGTTGCTGGCAGTTGAAAAAAAAACGATGCCCATTCACACTTTGGGCAATGAGGCACTCTGTGGGCTGCACCAGACCTTTTCTGTTGGTTTTTGGGGGGGGGGGATATCCTCTCTGCATTCCCCTACAGTGAAAAAAAACTGCTTTTACAGAGCTGCTCTGTGTGTACACCACAACATGAGCTGAGAGACTGACAACTAAAAATTCTGTTCTGTATGATATTTCTCGCTTCACAGGATCCATACATCAAAACATGTTAGTATTGTCAGTTTTATTGTTAGTTACTCTTTGGTTTTACATCTATAAACCTGGACAAAGCACATGCTCGCAATGTGTCAGCGTGTGTTGGCAGCATGAATGTAAGCCTCCAGGAAAAAGAGAAGCCGTCTGGAACACTGCCAGCAGGCTTGAGACAGTGGGAACTATAGCAACAATGGCAAAACACAAAAACGGACGATAGGATATGGAAACAAACACGGCAGCATGCAATGCATATAAGCAGCCACTGTCTGTCCTTCAACACCTCAACAAAGATCTTCACTCAAGGAAACACAATTAAAATTCTGCGACAATAATTAGACAAAAGAGGGTGTGGTGGAAGACAACTTTTCACGGCCGTGACCCCGAGGCAAGAACTTTGCCGAGCTCAGCTAAACAGACGAGGCGAGCAAAGTCACATTGACATTCACTTGAAAGAGCATCAAAGGAGAAGCTATGAGTCAGTGAGAGCTCAGTGCATGAGGGCAAATGACCCTCTCCGTCCTCTGACGCCTCAGTTATCATGTAGCACTTCACCCCTAGGTATGAAAGGCATGTGAGCAGCGTGAGAGGGTGACAGCAGACTGGAAGTGAGAGTGACAACAGGACTTTATCCGTGTCACATGCCAAGGATGAAACCCATCTGCACACGCTGTCCAATGGCTTCCCTGCCTCACTCCCCCTTTCCTTTGCTTTCCTCTCCTCCTCCTCCTCACCAGCCTCACTTGCCTAGAGTGGGTACAGATGTGTGATCCACAGACGCTCCCACTCTGGAGCCCTTATTGGACCCACAGGGCTAAACAAAGGCTGGCAGACAGCTTGAAGAGCTCCTGGCCAAAGTGTCACTGCACACAGTCACATCATCTGCAGGAGATTGTGTGACGGCGACAGAGGTGCTACAGCTAAATGCAGGACGTCTTATCATCCTGAATAACATGACGGAATGCTTTTTAACAGCTTACATAAACAATAAATAAGGCAATTTGATAATCTGTATCATTACATCCACAAAGGCAAATGATCAGAATAAAGTCTGATAAGATTATTTTACTAACAATGTGAAATTATAAGTGAAAAAAAAAAAGAAATATCCTGCATTTCTGCTCAAGAAACTGCAGTTTATGCATTTAATCTGCAGGGCTAAAATTCTCCAACGGACAGATTATCAAAGGTGTTATCACATTTTTCCTTCTGAACACACTTTTCCATTCGTATTCTGATTGTTTCTAGAATATCAGACTTCATGTAATCTCCGCTACAGACAGCAGAAACATTCAAGTCATCTATTCTCTGTCTTCATTAACAGAAACCAAACAGGAATTCATCTACGCAAAGGCAAAGGCACTGGGTAAATTTAGACAACCGATATGATTGAAAGGGATTTATTTTGTCTGTGAGACAGCAGCTTGGCAAAGAACTGCCCCACTGGCTCTATAGAGATGTTGTATTGTCAGACAAATCAAATTCAGAAATATAATAACTTCTTTCAAGTGTGCATGCCTGTTGTTTTTATATCTGAATAAATCTGACAACAATGACAGGGTGAACATGCTTTCATTCATTCAAAAGGCTGGGCAGGGTGATGCAATGCCTCTGATCAGATTATTTGAATAATGTGATAGACCATCTTGCACAGATAACGGCTGTCCTGGGTTCACCCCCCAAATACACTTCCTGTTTTTAACTTCAGCCTTTCCTTCCCTAAATACACCAGATCATTATTGCACTTCTACGTGGAAGAACAATATTTAGGTTACTAAATATCAACTGCCCACATCCGGCAGAAACATTTAACTGCCATGATCCACCTGCTGGGTCACTGTCACATCCTTACCTCTTTGACTTTCTCCCGGCGCTCGTTGGTCTTGGGGTCGCTCGGCTTGCCGGTGTCTCTCCCCAGCGGGGGTTTGAGCAGACACCTTTTGAACTTCTTGTAACTGAAAGTATCCGAGTTGGCACCATGGTCTGAGGAGGTCGCCTTCTCCGAGGCGGACTCCGTTTTCGACCTGGGCAGAGTCAAATCCTCCTGCGCTTTGCCCCCGGCCAGCCGCTCCTCTGTCGCCTCATGAGAGACGGACGGTTTGCGGCTCAGACTTTTCAGCTTAGTGCTGGTCTCTCCCTTGGCCGAGGTCATGCCCCGCGGGTGCTCCTGGTCCTTGGGTCTTTTTAAGTGCTCCCGGGCATCGTTCTCGGACCCGGAGCCAACAGTGACTGGCTGGGTCTCTGTCTTGGATAGAAAAATGCGCTTTAGTCGGACGGAGTCCGGCAAAAAGAAAAGGGCCCCAAAACACAGTGTTACCAATCCAGAAAGAAAGAGCAGAAAGACGAATTTCTGGGACAGGCGCAGACCCATGCCCGATGCCGACACACCGGGCAACTTTCGGAAAACCATTGACACTTTTCTTGAGACGCTGCCTTACAGTATTTCTCCGACACCACACAGTGTGTTGACAGTCTCCACTCTCTACTGAGCAGCTTCTCTGCTGCCTTCAGGCATGTGTTTAAAAAAAAAAGAGAGAGAGAGAGATGCGGGATTTTAAAACACACCCCCGTGACACTTGCAGAGTAGCATAAACAGCCTGATAGAGCTGTCTTTATCTCGCTATCGATTGGATCTGCATAAGCGAGGGTTAGGCCTGCCTACATGTACAATTTACCAATCATCTGGAAACGCAAACTCCAGAGCTCTGGCGGGGTTATCTACATAACGCAATCGCTGACATAGATAGACTGCAGGATCCGGGTTTAAAAAAATGTTAATCATAAAACAGCACAGGGCTCCGGGGCTGACAGAAAAATGGCACTGGCGTTTACTGAAAGCTATATTCAAGAATAACAGGATTTCTATAGCACGCGTCAGTCTAACAGATAAATGCACTTTTATGAGAGATAATCAAACGCCTCGCAGTCTGTCAGGCCTGTGAACAAAGTTGTGTCTCGATGCATTATTCCACGCCATGCAAATCGTCAATAACACATTGCCCTACGGTGCAAAACCTCAAGCGTGCAGCAGAGCATCTTTTCCTTGTCTCCGTTTATACCGACCCACGTTGCTGCATTACAAGCTCCCGGAATCACATTTAAAATCGCAAGCCGTGTTGTTTGCATTTATCCTGTACGGCTGGTGGAAGGAAACGCGTGTATATTCATGTCGCCTATCTGTCAATTGCGCTCCTCCGGCAGCCTCGCGTTTCTGCCCCCCGCCTTTTCCACTGGCGTCAACACGCCGGGCGAAACAAATCGGTGGATGACATGAAAGAAGGCGGGTTTTGTCCCGTGCAAAGTTATCCTAGCCCCCGATCCAAATCCGCAGAATAAACAAATCCACCATCCAGTCCGCCGGGTTCCCAACAAAAGACAAGACACGCCGCCGCGTCGTCGCTCCGGTACCCGCCGCCGCTGCCGTCCGCCCGCCTGCCGTGCCTCGCTCTCTCGCCTGTAGTGCGCACTTGTGTCGCTGTGCCGTGGACGTCCGCTTGCGTAAAAAAAGCGAGAGGAGAGGGCTGGAAATGTAACATATAGTGCAGGAAGGACGAAGAAAAGGAGGAGGGGGAGGAAGAGGAGGAGGAGGAGGACGGGGGGGGAGAGAGAGAGACGAAACGGCCCGCCGCTCTACAATCCAGTGGGCTGGTCGGATTTCTTGATGGATATTCACAGCGGCTTATCAAAACACAGTTAAGCCGTTTGAGCCGTTCGGACAAAGGGAGAGAGGTCTGAACGGCTCTGTGCGTTAGAAAACCATCCACACTCCCCGAGGAAAAGGAGTTTGTTTAATCCTGGAAAAACCTTCCCCAAGAGGGTAGATGCATCTGCTACACATGTCTCAACAGTCCTCAGGAATTAAGCAAGCAGCACAATGAGATAGAATATAGAATAAGTAGCCTCTGATTTCATTTCTGGGAAGAGTTGGCAGCCCACCATACATGATTTCCTTTGTTTTTGTTTTTGTTTTTGTTTGTTTTCACGACCTCGCCGTGGATCGCGTAAACCAGTGGGCCCAAACTCATCACGAAAAGTGACGTTTATTCATTTATCATGTTCATTCACTTATTTAATGTGCGTACAATTGTCACGTTTCCCTTTTGCTGACCCCTTGGCACCAATTTCAGCTGCTCGCATAGTTTTGGCTTTTCCATATGGAAGTTTGGCATTGACGTTGACACGCTCAGCATTTGCGTCCACCACACAAACAAAAAGTTTGAAGAGGCCAATAAGTCGTTTGAGAGCACTTACCGCTGTTTTGAAAACAGCCTTAGGTTCCTTACAGTCTCTTCTATCAAACTGAAACAACACTTATGCAGTGGGATATTACATTAAAGACGATTTTAACAAGTTTCCCGCATTGCAACCCTTGAATAGCTAGACTAATGTGGTAGCCGGATATGACGCATCTTGCCTTACTGAAGGCTAGCCTCACCATTTTTTTTTATTTTTTTTTTTTCTTCGTGTTCGTTACCATTTAAATTCTTGTGATAAGTAATTTAACATTGCTTTGTATTTTTATATTTACAAGTCACAATCTTTGTGTTTGGCTGAAGAAAATAGTCACCACATCGGAAGTGTGTTAAAAAAAAACAACAACAACAAAAAATATATATTGCGCAGCACACTATTCTTCATTCCATTCGGGTAAAATAGTCTCTAAGCAATCTGAAAATGTCTTCAAAACAGTGGCAAGTGTTGCCAAAACACCCACAGGGGTTTTCAAAGTTTGGCTTCTTTGGGTTCTTTCAGGAAAAAAATAGAACTTAGCTTTGTAACTTTAACTTAATAAGCAATGCCAAAGTCTCAGCAGTAAAAAAAAAAAAAAAAAGATCACAAAAGGCATTAGAGGTCCCATGGATATCACCTTTGTGAACACCAGCTTGTTAACCAGTTAACTTCAGCATTGTTTGTCCTTGACATTAAATTCAGCTGTAAATGAAATGTCTTAGATTTGTATGACAGCATTGCCCAGAGAATAGATTCAGACCAAGGTGCAGAAGTTCTTATAAATTACCAGTTTTGGTATGAGATATGGAACTTAACATGAACGAAAATAACAGGCCTATAGACTATCAATCCCAAAGTCAAGTTCCAATGCCTTTTCTGGGGCTTTCAACCGTTACACACGGTCTTCATCAGCAGACGGAGTTTCCGTAGTTGTCATGGAGACAGAACTGTTGACATGCAAGCTCAGTACTTGTTCAGATTTATCTCCATGACAGAGGAAACCCTATATGTTGATGAAGAGTGTGTGATGTGGCTGAAAACTATTTTTGTCAAACTAGTGTTTCTAAGGTCAAGCATGAACTTTTATACCTAATTTCAAGTTTAAGTTTGCTCAAGTTCACTTTGAATTACACTATTTTATCATTGTTTGAGTTTGTCTGAGGTATGTTGGTAAACAGGGTGTGTATAAAAGTGTGTTTACATAATGTTTGCATAAGCAAGATAGAAGCCAAACTGTAAACACAGTGTTTTCTCAGGATTAAATAAGATAGATGGGCCTGTTAGTTGGCCATTAGCGAAGAGCCTGCACAGCAGTATTCAACTAATGCACCTGGAAGCAGGAATGAGAAAACAAAAGTCTGATGAGTTTCAGTATTGGACTTTAATTTCAAGTCAACTCCCAACACCACCCAAAGGCCTCTGCTGATCCTTGGAGATCAGGTGGGTTATTGTCATTCTGTTGTCCATGAGTTGCCTCAAGATATCCTTAGAATCAATGTTTTTAGTGGAGATCATCAATATCATTGGCGTTCCTGACAATGTGTGTGATGTCTAATAGACCTGAAGCACAGATCTTCCTCTCCCCTTCCCTCTGTCTCCTTCTCTGTTGTTGGAAAAATAATTTCAATATAAAAGTGGATGCCTTTCTTCCTTCCAGGCAAAAAAAAAAAAGGTGGATTAGAATTTGAACATGTCCTGTGAAAACCTCTGCCAGTACAAGTAATACGTACTTATTAACATCTGACACATGAAACTCCTCAGGCTCTTTTTTTGTCATTGTCAGTTACATATGGTAGGATGAGCTAATTTTAAGGTAATTTGTACTGCATTTGACCCCATATTTTCCACTGCTGAGCCATCTCCCACCGCAGCCCTAATTGAATCAGACGGGTTGTCTGTAATTTAAAGAACAGAGGGGGGAAGGAAGACAGAACTGTTGAATTAGCCTTTTTATTTTGTGATCCAAGAGCATTTCCTCTGAGAGTAGGTAAATCTATGAAGCATTTTGTGGGCTTTATCACTGACAAAAGGACAGTTTGTAGTCAGAGAGAAGGGGCTTTTTAATGGCTCAGTGTCTGTGTACAATGAGGCTTGAACCTTGTGTGTTTTATCACTCTGTGTACGACAGCATGCACTCAGTGGCCACTTTATTAGGTACGCCTGTACTGTCCAATGCAATCCAGTGCAACAATTATATGTTTTAATACTGAGTTCCCCCATAATTAATGTAAATAGGGAGGACAAAATAGGGAGTAAAGTGGCCACTACAGAGTGTATATATTGTACAGCTCCTGAAAATAGGTGTACCATTGATGTAGACATTTCAGATCATTTTTAGTTTATGGGTTATTCATATTCCTGCTGATTCCAACAAAATAAAATACCAACTGCTGCCTTTTTAAAACAACTTAATAGACACATCAAGTCAGTGTTTCTCAAAAGGCCAAGTTATACATGAGTCCGGTCATTGAGCTTGCATGAAACTGCGCCGGCCAGTGACAGCCCAGTTTATCACCAGGATAGATGAGTGAGGCAATATAGTCTCACCGCAACCAACAGGCAAGGGTGAAATCAAAGCGCAGACCTTTTCCACTGAAAATAAATGGTTTATACAGTTAAATGGCTCCAACAAAAGGCCATTTCTTGTATAATTTGCATTCGCTCTCACCACCACTGAAACTAACTGCTGTTGCCCAGACTCAGTTTACGATTTCACAGCAGAAACCTGCATTGATGGTGACTGCTGGCTCTTCATAATGTAGCACTAGCACCACACACACACACACACCCACATGCACACACAGTAACCACATCTACTCAGTCCTGAACATACTGGTGTTCTGTTCCTTCATGTATAAACATAATTTATGAGCATGGGGAGGGAAATCTGGCCCTGCATGTGCAGTTGTTAGCATGTGTTTAATAAGGATGCGTCCCTCAGCTGGGCTTTGTTATCAGACTGACTCACAGTTTATCAGTTGGAAAGCAATTCCACAAAGCAATTCATCAGGGAATAGATGCAATGATTTTGTTCCCGCTCTTTTACTTTTAATTGGCACTGATAACGATCAGAGGAGAGATGTACTGTAAGAAAGTATTTTGCTCTAGAGGACAAGGCCGGTTTATTCACGGTGTACAGTACATTCACTGACAAATAAGATTTGTCAAGCAATCACATAATGACCACAAAGTTTCTCTAAAGGTAAGTGGGACATGCCTAAAACAGCTGACTGTCTTGAAAACACTTTCTGCAGAGGCTCACAGACTGGAATACATCCTGTGATCATAACCATTTCTACTCTTGTATTCAAAAATTCAATTCTGTCCCAGCCCGCACTGATGTTTTATTCATCAAACGATATGCCAATGAAAAAGTCCATCTCGGTGTTCTGTTCATTCCAATACATCAAACAGCCGGCAGAGATGTATTGGCCCATGCCAGTGTGTCTGGATTAATAATGTCACCATGCCTGCTATTTGTTTCTTTAAGCACCACCGCAAAGCATTCCCTGACACCGGGAATCATGGTCCAGCAGGACGCTTGATGTCGAGCCATAAATATCAGGGATAGCTTTTGGGGATCGGGCTTTGACCCTGGCGCATGATGTTAGAGGTATACAAGTCCCGACAAAGCGTATTGTAGACAGAGACCCCATTGTAACCCTCCATGAATTCTGGGTCACTTAACAAGATGTGACAATGACACCTGAATGCTGATAAGTCTGGATCACCTCATCTTAGTGGATGATTTGTTGAAACTGTGTATGTCCGGCAGAGGCGGAAGAAGTATCCAGATTCCTAAATAGAAGCAGTGTAAAAACTGTAAAAAGATATTGTAAGTGTGAAAGCACTAATTTTGTAGAATGGCTCCTGTCAGGGTGTTTATTATTAATATTACTGATGCCTCAACATTTGGCAGCATTTAAATCTTGGATCTGGTTTAGGCTGACCTAATTTTAGCTGCTCATGGGTTTTGTAAGTGAAATGTAATAGAGGTATAAAGTAGCTTAAAAATGGAGATTCTCAAGTAAAGTACTTGAGAATTGTACTTGAGTACAGCATTTAAGCAAATGTACTCACACTCAGTTACTTTCCAACACTGACCTCAAACTTGGCCACTGCTGCATGTGCACTACTTTGCTTATAGCATGCATATTTCTTTTGAAAAGTACAGGATTTAAACTGGCATGTTCTAACCCTCGTCTCTCTCCTCAACATAAATAGAATACAGCTCAGATCAGCCATCAGTGCAAATAGTATCAGCGGAACAATAAGCTCAGCATTATTGCCTTGCCACAGTTATATTTGTCTGTTCCTTTTATAGACAAGACAAACAGCAAACTGCTGTGTGCACGCGGCCCTCAAGTGACCCGTCTCTACCAGATTCATAATCAAAACATTTCTTGTTGTGTAACAAAATATTTTCAAAGCGCATTAGCCAAAGCTGAAAATCAGAACATTCACTTATTGATGCAGTGGTTCAGGGTTTTTATTGCCTGAACACAACAATTAGCCATACATTAGAAGGGGTACATGGGCCATGTAAATGAGAGTGAAGGCAATAGCAAACACACCATTAAGCTGATGGAATGGAGCCACAGAAAGCCAGACTCCCTTCCCAACACACCAATTAAACATGCCAGTATGGTTTGAGTGTACTAACCATTCCTATGGTGAAATTAAAAGTGAAAAAGTAGAAGCTTGCTCATGGATGACAGCCCTAGTTAGAGAGCTGGGTGGTTTTATAGCTACACAGTGCCATCTGCTGGTTCATTTGTATATTGCAAGCAGAGCCCTGAGACGTCACAGGGGCTAAATTTGAGTACCATTCACCTTTCAGTCGGTGTCCCAATCATTAGAACTGATTATATCTTATACTGACTATGCAGACATGCACTGTGCATCATTAAAAGAATATTGCTCCCTGTCAATCTCAAACCTTAGCAAATAACCACAACAGCCTCTGTTCCTCCATGAATTTAGAGGTGACCGAGGGTCAGGCTGCTCTGATGTTCAAAACTAACTGCATCATTATGTGTAAAGGGCAGCCACTCTAAACAATAAAGAGTGATCAGGAGAAAATAAACAGAAGAGCCCTTATGCAAACACAACCAATTTAACCGGCTCCACAGTGATGGGGAACCCAGCTGACAGACGAATGAGACACCGTGATATAACTACAGCAAAATAAAACTAAATTAGCACTTGGACCAATTCATCTGAAAAGCTTTCAGGCTTATTTCACACTCCACACGTGAATTTGCAGCACAGGGGAAGGCTATTAAATATTTGGCATGAGTTTATTGTGTGTTTATTCCACTATTAAGAAAAGAAAAGGGACCTGTAAAGTCTGTATGTCAGAAAAGTCAGTATGCACTTGTTGGTCCCCATTTGTTTTACCAAATTCTGTTTGCAGCTTCAGATTAATTCACAAGTGTTGCAGATGCATTGCAATATTTCTTAGAGATAAAATAAGCTAAGCTAAGCTAAGATATACCCTAATATCTCAAAGTACTGTTTTGTGCCAAAGATCCTCAGTATACACAGTAAAATGAAACCAGAACCTGTGGTTTAGTGTAATAGAATAACAACACAACAGGCTACAGCCTAAATAAAAAATGATCATAGATTATTCAAGTCTTTTCTGATGTAGGCCTCAGAAAACTGATTTTAGAAGACTCATTAAGAGGCTATTTGTTGCAGGGCTGTTGTACTGGGTTGCATTTCATTATAGTGTGTGGGTGCTGTTTTTGTAGTATCTGCACAGTTTTCCTTAAAGCAGTGGTTCCCTAAATTGGTCAGGTCAGGTCACAGGGAAATGAAAGTAGAAGAAAGAACATGTTTCTGTTGCAGACTTTCAGACTTTTCTCTGACCTTTGCTTTTTTTTTACCCATAAATACTGGACAATTTCACAATGGTTTGTTTTAAGGGGTCACAAGCCAAAAAAAAAAAAAGTTGGGAACCACTGCATTACAGCCACGGCCAAGCCTAAAAGAACAGTTCAGTTTTTGTTTTTCTTGGAAAGAGTCAGCACATCGATGCCGCTCTCAGAAAATGCCTCCATGGTTAACTTGGTTTGATTTCTTGCACTTTGTTAGAGACACTGATTTGTTATATCATCCAATCTGCAGCTTGAAAATACAATGTATAAATAAAAGAGATGGTATTTGAGAACTGACAAACCAACCAACATCCCAATGAGCCCTATTATGTTATTGCTGTAGTGCACCCCGTGGACCAGATAATGTACTCTTATTATGCTCTCACACACACACTCACGCACACATCAGAATTCAGATTGTTTCACATCAGTGATATCAAAAAATTATGGATGGGAGAAGTTCTTCTCTAACAAGCACAACTTATCTGTTGTTTTCTTGTACTGTTGGTGATCTGGGGATTTAATCTTATTTTATTGTTTGTTTACTGTTAATTCCTCTGGACGAGTATCAGCTCTCAAATTAGACTCTTTAGATGTAAAATGAACTTGGCCACCCGGAGGCTCTGCTAGAAAATGATAGAATGCAACAACTGCCAGTTAAAATAAGTGAATATTATAAACAGAGCATATCCATTCCAAAAACATTGCAGAGTGAATGCGGTTGTCATGCCAAGCTGGTAAAGGAGCACACTAGTCATTGTGATTTCCCATTTAGCAGAAATAGCAAGTGGAATAAATAAACAATCTCAGCCAAAGCGGGCACAGCTTTCTCTCCGGATATCTCACATCCTCCATGCAAACTGCACCACTGCCAAGCTAAGTAATGCCATTACACATTAACAAGGCGGACAGTTCATCTGAGTTTATTAGACTCAACAAAGTATCCAATTATAAAATGTCTTCCAGATACACAAATCCAAATCATCCCCTCTAAATGTTACTCCTGGGACTTATTCAGTGGTGTCTATTTGCAGAATGCTGGATGATTTTATTTTAAATCCACTGTGCAGCACTCTCCCTTCTGGCCAGAAAAGGGCATTACAAGTACCAGCAATTGTGCTGATCCTGATGGAAGTTATCTTTGTGTTGTCCCCTTCCTTATACAATTGCTCAAGGACACTTCAGGATAGTGAGATACCTGCTGTTGGGCTGTGGTGGAAAGTTATTAAGTACATTTAGTCTTAACTCCGTTAAGTGTAATTTATACTGTAAATGAAACATCCAGCAGTATATAAAACAGGCAAGCTGAGTTCCACTTTGGCCAACTACAAAATTACAGTTGTTTGACTGTAGTAGCTGCTTAGCAGATTCAGATTTTATTTGTAAAACAAATAAATATGTAAAGTCATTAAAAATTAGCTCCACCTTGGTCAGCCACCACAAAATCCTGCTCACAAATAGGCTAGTCAGCATCATGAGAACTCTTCCTTTTTGGGTCAAACAAAACATAAATCTCTCAGAAATCATGATACATGGACACGGCAGCACTATAAAGTAAAACTTTAATTTTGTGTATAGTTTCTGACGTAGTTTCATCTCTGGTTGTTAGTTTGTACTGGTCATTACAGGAAAGGAATGCTGAAAGCTAAAGATTAATCAACAAGAAAGTGCACACTTGTTATCTTTCAGATTCTGATTTGTACATCATCATAATAAATTTCTAATACATTTTTCTTTATTTATATATATATATATAGAGAGAGAGAGAGATTCCCAGTCATGTGTATATAAAATAAAAAAAAATCTTTAGTTATTGCAAAATTTAACTTTGCAAACCGCAAGTAATTGATTGACATAAATTCAACAGACACATGAAAAGAAACTAAACAAAATATGAGTAAAAGGGAAATATGATCCACTCTGTTGTCGAGTCAGAGCACAGCCTTCACTTGGATTTAAAAGCCCAGCTTTGCTGCTTTAGGACTAAAACCAAGGCCACTGTAAGGCCCATCATAAAGTACATTCCATTTCCCTGTGATGTGTAAACTACATTAAAGCCACTTATTGCTCTCTCTAACATCAGTATTCTGAGATAAAGGTACTGCTTTGTTAAAGTGCTCGGTGTGGTGTGAAACGATGGAACACAACAGGGGATGGATTAGAAAAATTGGAGGGAGATGAGGTAAACAAGGGAGGAAAACAGTCTTTGGGTGGTGGAGTGATGAGACCACAGGGTCATTATGTTGATGACGTGCGTGTGCGTCATGCTGTGATTACAGCCTTTTTTTAATTGGCAGTATCTGTCTAATATTCATCCACATTGTAACTGTTAGTGTTGCACTGCCAGGCTGGTCCAATCTTTTAGTACTTAAAGGAACATACAAGTGTTTTTGCATATTTTAGCACATGTACAAATTGCACAAATGATACCAAATGATAGCTGAGCATTTTTCAGAAGCACAATGTCTTTGTAGAGATGTGTTATGTTGTAGGGGAATGAAAGGGAACTAATGGTTGCCCGGATTTCAGGGAAAACACGACTAAATCAAAAATGAAAAACATGCAAAAACACCTGTGTGGCCTCAAGGTAAAGAGTTATTTACCAGCTTGTGTGGCTGATTGTAATCAATGCATTCACTTTACTTTTCCCAGCAAAACAACTTAAGAAGCACTGAATTTGAGCATAACAATTGTGAGCTGGACTGATTATAGTTTATAGCTCTAAATTCAGCTCGTTTCTATGATGCAAAGTCAGAACCTGGACTCCACCAGTATAAACTTTGGATGAAAAATGATTCTGGATACTGGTCTTCTTACAATAAAGCAGTTGAACAAGTAAAGCACATGAAGCATTTTAAAGCACGCAGAAATGCAAAGAACAAAGCATCACAAAGCTGAAGTGAATGCTGGTGAGGCAACAGTGTTGACATTGTAATTCAGTCCAACACATTCAATGAAAACAGCTGACACCACTTCAAACAATTCACCACTGAAGACAAAAAACATCCAGTGTGGACATTTTAAATTGAGAACAGAAAGCATTCATTTGAAAAAAAAAAAAAAAAAAAATCAGCGAAGAAGACACAAGTGATTTAAATGTAAAGATTTTTGTTTTGTGCATTGAGCAAAACCAAGGCAAGATGATGTGTGTGACATTTCAATACATGAATATAATAAAATAGGTTCTTCTATAGGCTGTATGGCTTCAGATTAAGGTTTTCTGCACCAAACATTTCCCTCCAAGGAGTGTGAGAATGTTTGCCCCAAAAACATGCATTTGGTATAAAAAAAGAAAAGTATGAAAATAGTGTTTTCTTTTCTTTTTGAGAAACTAAAAGTCTTTGGAATAAAATGAAGTAATCACTGATATGATGTCTGGTTTTAAGGATTTTCAATTTAAATTGGAGGTTTTTGGTTTCCCTCCATTTGACCACATCCCAAAATTGTGTAACTGTATTTTGATATGAAAAATACAACGCCCTTGCGGAGCATAAATATTCTTACTTGCTTTGCATTCACACAGTTACACATATTCAAGAATGGGATTACTCTTAGAAAGGCATAACTGGTGGTAACCTTCCTGAACCCTTCTTAAAAATCTCTGCAGAATGAGAGAGTACCTTTAAAGTACCTTTAAATGGAGGTCAAATCATTTAGCATGTGGGAAGATGATATAGAAACTGTCCCAACAGCATCATGTAAAGCGTCCATTCACAGATGGAGAGAAATGGTTCTAAGGGATTTTGTAGCTGGAGTTTATCCACCATTTGAGAACCTCAAAAATGTAATGCTGCACATAAATGTCACTGCCCTTTTAGCAATGATAAAAGGAGGATCTGAGGACAGGGAGAATGTACCACCTGTCATTTGCCTTGGCATTCCCGGGTTTTTAACAACCCTTCTGTCTTTGACCTTGTCCTTGTTGACATTTTCAGCACACTTCTCCACTCTAACACTCTGTCGCACACACAGACATTTCTGAAAAGAAATCTGATTTGGCCGAGACGGGGAAATGAGAAGCCTCTCATCTCTCACCTGCAATTGTATAAAAGGTTGGGAAGCAGGTGCAAGAGTAAAGGGAAAGAAACCGACCAAACACATTTGACTATGGCGGAGGTACACTCATGGTTTCACACACACACACACACACACACACACACACACACACACACACACACACACACACACACACACACACACACACACACACACACACACACACACACACACACACACACGCACACCCAGACTTAAATGAGCGCACGTGTGCACAAACAATGCCACAGCATGTTGTTTTCATATGCTTAAAAAAAAGAACAGAGGAAAATGAAGGATGAAGGAGTCTGTCAGGCTTTTCTGCTCTTTTCCCTCATCTGTAATGTGAGCCATCTGGATGTAAGAGGATCAGGAAGGATTGAATGGTCACTAACATTTAGAAAACAGCCAGGACAGTGGAACAGTGACTCACTCAAGATACTTCAGTTAGATGGTGTTTCAAAGCCAAAGTTTGTCTCTATGGAGAAACTACACTCTTTTCATAGTGACATGAAGGGATAATAAACGCGGGTGAAAGGAATACTCATGGGTTTAAAATCTAAGCGTTATTGGCTGTGGCACTTTGCTGTTTTAAATGTAGGGAAAAAAATGGGGCATGTTTCTTTGACATACACGATCAACAACTTAAATGTAAATTTATGTCATATTCCAATGCACTGAGCAGCTGTGTAAAAATGACATGCAGGGTATTTTACACTAGCTATCATACATACTGTACAACTACATACAGCAGAGAATGACTAACATTATCAACAAAACACTAGACTACGTGTTCGTGCCTGCAGGTAACTTTTCAGTCTTGCTCAGATGTGCAAAAATCCTAGAACTGTTTTTTATGACAGTTTGTCTTAATGCCCATATTTGATTTAGCTTTGACTTTAGTATTAGTATGTCTCAGTGTTTTGCGTGTTTGTAAGATATAAGACTTCGGTTTTAAAGGGTATTCATAAATATAGGACATTAGAATTAATTTACATATTTTACACATTTATAGTGCATAGAATGACATGTTTTGTTTTTTTTTTTTTTGTTTGTTTTTTTTGTTTTTTTCCATGACACGCCAACAATCTTAGATTTCAAGAATGCTGGGAGGCGTGGATGGACTCCTGTACAAACTAACCCTTCACTTGCCATGTCCCGTAATATGCTCTAGAGTAATGTAGGACAAAAGTGCTTCTTGTAAAAGCCAGTAAAAAACTGAAAAATGCAAAATGGCATGTGAAAGTTAGTGAGCACTCAGCAATTTGGATCTGATCTGATAAATCAGCTCCTGTGATCTAAAAGTTTCAAATAGGAGAGTGAAGGTGACGAGTTTTAGATGGGCACTTGTTCATAACATCAACATTAAGAGAGAAATCTACTCTAATAACTCCACACCTAACAGAGTGAGTTTTAAAGGGTCTCCTAAACTGAGATATAACATCTACACAGAAACATGACAACACATGATTTAACTTGAGAAGACTTGGATGGGGAATCAAGCATGATGGCTGACATCAAAACATCTGTGCTGCATCTCTGTCTGTCTCACAAGCTTCCCAAACACTCAGCTTCGCTCCACATTTGTAGGTCAAAACTACTTTATACAACCGTGAGGAATTTTTCAAGTCCACATTAATTCCATCCACAGTTGCAGGACAGGGCCGCAGGTCTGTAAGCATGACTATAAAGAACTGTGGTTCTTTAACACAGTGGTTTGCACAGTGACTAAATACGTCCAGCTTTAACCTACATTCCACAAACACTGGAAAAACTCTGACAACAAACAGATGTTAGTACCCCTGAAATGAAAATGCTTAAAAAAAAAAAAAAAAAGATAAAAATGCACTAAGTGAAAATATTTGACATGAAATAAGGCAAAACATTTTTAACTAGCTACACTAAATGTTTGGACATCCAGCAATTTCAAGTGACAGAATGAAAGAACTCAAGTGCTATATGTGAAAGTGAAAACTGGAGTAGTTAACTTTGTTGATTACATTTAGGATTAGAGGACCAGGATTAGAGGACCATCTTGTCTCAGAGAATGTTTGCTTAGCTTCAAAAACAAAAAAGTTGTAAAATCACGAACAAAAACAAAATCAACAACTATGCAATCACTAAGAAAGAAAAACTGACACTAAAGTAAAAACGACATTGTCTGACACTTACAGTCCAGACCTTTGGTAATGCATAGTTCTTTCCTGAATGTCTTAGACTATCGATCAGAAACTCCACCATCTCTCAGATAGCAGCGACTGCTGTTGAAATCCTGTCTAAAAAAAATAAAAAATAAAGAGCAATGACAATAACAAACTAATGGCTCTTTTTTTTTCTTCTCAGACAATCTCCTTTTGCTTTTAGTTTCTGGTTTGTACAGCATTAGCAGTTTTGGCTTGTTTGGTTGGTTTCTGAACCAAAGATATCACTTAGAGCAGAGCAGTGAAGCAGCCCCTCTCCCCTCTAACCAGTGAAGATGGGCATGCAACCTGATCCCTCCTTTACGGTCTGCCACATTAAGGCAGGAATGGTTCATCCTCATCCTCGTCCGCGCTGGGGCCGGGGTCACTCAGACACCTCATCAACTTCTGCTGATCTCTGGTTGCATCTCCCTCGCCTGGCTTGTTAGGTCCACCAGGCCCCCTGGGCTTCATCATCAGACCCTGGTCTTCCTCCTCCTGGCCGGCCCGTCTGAACTCATCCATCACATTGACGGAGTCTGGAGACTGAGGAGAGGCCAGGTCTACCTGGATGGTCGGCACGCTATCAGACACTGGCTTCACACTGTAGGCTTGGGGGTCTAAAGGCAGGACAGGGATACAATATCAGGGAATTAACAGGGCTTTATAAAGTGTCCTAATATCATTCAGTCATTCCGTCAGCGTGCATGAACACATGGTGTAGAAGGAGAGGAGAATGTGAACAACAAATACTACCAGGGTTAACAAAGCTGCCATTGTACCATCACTGCACAAACCAGACAACAGCAGGCTTTAAGACCTTTCCAAACATTTCACCATACAACAAAAATAAAGCAAAGTAAGTCACAGTCACTTACAATGCAACACATGCTGGAATAATTCCACTTTTAGTTAGAACTTACAATGAAAAACACAAACAGAAGCTCCCCACGTGTAACATGCTTAACTATAATCTGTTAACTGTATGACTCTGCTCCTTGGCTATGATGAAACATCTAAATGCGGCCTTGTCAATCATGTAATGACATCCCCTCATTAGTAATGAATAATCAATGAATGTTAACAGGCAGGATAATTGGAGCATGCATGTTAGAATTGCTGCTGGGTTATCACAACTCAAAATGAACCTTCTCTACACTCACTACATACCTGGACAGATTTTGTTCCCTTTCTGCTTCTGAGCTGGATTGAAATCAGTATCTCTGCCTAAAATGAAACCACACACTGGTTTACATGCCGGCTGGCATATTTCCATCAGTGGGGAAATATCTGTTGCTGCAGCTGAGAAGAACAGCAGTGCTTTCTGAAGTGTTTGCTGTTTCGTGAATGCTGCCTCGTGAGCCTCACAGAACATAATGTCTGATCCCCGCGGGTCCCATCGTTGTCGTGGTGAATTTCTCCCATTGTTTCACGTGGCACATGACAGTAAAATGGTGGCAGATATTCAGTGTTTGCATTTGGCTGTGGCTAAGACGGATGTGTTTACCTGAGGCCAGTCTGGCTCTACACATGGTTGGGGAGTCAGGAGGAGCAGCAGGCACTGTCAGGTAGTTATTCATCTCTTTTATCTGGGAAAACACAAGGATCTTGTTTGTTTATGGAATGATTTAGCCTTCTGCATGTAATCAAAATGTAACAGTTAAACAATGCAACCATAATCATTTACTATCACTAATATACAAAAGCTCAGATGACAGAAAAATGAAATGCATTTTCTGGCTCATTCCCTTGTTTTGGAAGTACAGCAGCCACACTAAAACAGTTCAGTGACTCCCCATTAATCAATATCTTAGAGAAACTTCATTAAAATTATGTGTTGCTTTGTTAGTCTCTGCTGAAATCCTCTTGAGTCTACAGTGGCTTCTAGCACATTCGATTTAACCAAAAAAAAAAAAAGTCCATTTTCATTATGTAATTACAGGCTGATGAAACGGAAGTTTGTAGTAGGGTCACTCAACTGTGCAAATAAATCAGCCCCCATTTGTGTCAAGGAAATTAATTTAGGAGACTGAAGGTGGACTGTAATTAGAACACAGATCATAGCTTTGGCTGAATCATTTAGCTGCTGGTGGCCTGTTATGAACTGAGAAAAGCGGCTCTTTATCTTTTGGTTTTTGGAGTCTGCTGGGCTTCTCGGGATTTACCACAGGCTGCTTTCTGCAATATCACATCTATCTATGTTATGCTAAAAACAACCAGACAGAATAGTTGTTGCTTCTTTAGCAGTGACTTATCAACAAAATATATATGGCTCGCTCATTCTGGGACCAGGTGTGAATAACAAAGCAGACAGCTGACTTAATTTAAGAGGTGTTTCTCTCACTGAGACTGATAATCCTACCTTCTTCTCAAGCTCAATCATCTTTTGCTTCTTAAGAAGTAGGTCACTAAACCCATCCTCAAATGGATCAGCCACCAGAGTGTGCCTGTTGTAGGAGCGCAGCTGGGAAAGAAAAGACGTGGTTTAAGGAACAATTTAATGGGTTAAAAAAATATCACAGACCTACAAATACCAAGACCTACAAAAGTAAATCTAAAAGTCTAAAGGAGGAGAAGAAGAAGAGTGTATTGGCATCATTACTCATTTACTCAGGCCACGATCACTACAAGGGAACAAAACTCTGGATCAGTGCAGATCAATAGGAAGTGCTTTTCTGTGTCCCTGAAAATTAAATTTCATAAGGTATGTATGAGTAAATGTACGAGTAGAGCTACTGATTTAATTCTAACTCAAAAAACAATCAATACATTACAAAGTAATATGGCAGAGGTACTTAATCAGTGCATGTCAATACAAATAGTAAGAAGCTCTAAATTACCAATAATATAAGACAACGCATCGTTAGCTAGTACAAATAAGTAAAACAAATGTATTAATCGTTTCAACTATTCATGCAGCAGCAGTAGCGTTACCCTCTGTCGTGTCCTCTGAAGGTTACTCCTGAGGATCTTCCTTATCTCCTCCTCTCGGCCTTTGGGCAGCTGTGGCAGAGCTCTCTCTACAGACTTGGGAGGAGGAGGAGGCTTCTTGGGCTGAATGTTCCTGAGAAAAATATGCAGGAAAAAATGATCAGAGTTTTTGTATCGCAGACCAGTGGAAAAGAATTTGGAGACATGGCGACATGTCAAGTCTGTCAAAATACACAAGTATCTATTGCGATAGAAATGTTAGAGCTAGCATTAGTGCTTTCTGTAACTGATGCTCAATATCAACAAATTAGTTAGTTAACTGTAGGTGAGGTTATTACTGTTCTTACTTAATTCATTTGTATGACAGGTCTGACCTTGTCTTTCCTTACTCTGAGTGTGGAAGAGGAATGAGGAAAATATAATCCCTGCCGTGACCAAACTACAAACTACTTCAAACTACAAACCTGTGCAGACGCACAGGTTTGTTACACCATGCAAGCATACTGTGCAGTGGTAACCAGAGACTCCTAACCACTTGGTGGATGGAACATGAATGTGATGATGATAGTATTGTTCATGTATCTCTAGGTACAAAACAGCTCATAACTCTAAAATTCTTCCTTAAAAAGAGCTAAAAGTCCGAAAGTTATTAAAGCCATCCTCATGTCCTCATTTTGAACATGAACTGTTACTTCCTGTAGTAGTTACATTTCTACAATGGCAGATAACAAGGTTAGGAGAACTGTGAGAATGAACTAAAACAGTAAAGTTGTGGCTGGACCAACAAAACTGGCTATAAAGCTTTGTAAAGTCGAGGAAAGCTGTGGATGTGATGCGGTGACTCTCAACACTCACTGCATGGAAACGGTGGAAGGCACAGCAGAAGGCAGCTTGACTCCCCCTCCACTCTCCACCAGCTCAATGGCCTGTTTCATCTCCATCTTGTGATAGAAAGCGATGAGCTGTGGCTCCTTGGAACGTTCGCCTGCAATCAGGCACTTCTTCACATACTTCTTGTTGAAGCGGTTCAGTCTGAGGAGGAGGAAAGGAGTGCAGACGAAAACGGAGACCAGGGATAAAACAGAGGCATGAGGTTAAGAACAGGAAAGAGAGTGGGGAGAGAGGTTGGTGACTGTAAAATCCATACTTGTCCTTCCAATGGTGGTGTCCATAGTGCCCACAGATGTCCTCAATTCCAGTCAGCAGGTGGTCGAGGAACTGAGGATTAAAAAGAAAAAAAAAAAGCTTCTTTAAAAGTTGCTGAACAGAAGAAAAACACACTCCAGATTGCATAAGACTTTAAAAAAAAAAGGGGCCCAGCCTTTTCTGAGGAGTATTTTCAATTATTTTAAAACTTGGCAAGCTACAAAAATTGCTGTGCTGAAGAACAAACACTATACGTGATTTTCCAGAGCCTGTGTTCAATTTATTTTTTTTTTTGTGACACTTGCTATGTTCTCTTTTTTTGTCTTTTCTGTATGTACGGTATACCGCTTGGACGCAAATGTGTTTTTTTATGTGAAAAACGTATGACAGTGATTACACGGACTCTGGTACCAGACATATTACTCAGCTGCATCTTGTACCTTTTGCTTCACCACTGTTACAATTCCTCACAATGAAAACACCCTCCCAGGTAAGACTGCCAACATCATTATCAACAACAGCAGGCTACAAGCTTTAAAATGGAATCTGTGAGAGAAAATCATCAGCCGCAGCAGCAGTCAGGTGATTGACTGGACAGCGTTTCTTAAAAGTGGCTGCACGCCTGCTCAGAGAACCAGAAAAATGTACCGTTGCATTAGTTGTTCAGACTGCAGCCAGCCCGCAGGTCACCCTGGTGTTCTGACTAAGCCTACGGATGACAGTCTGACAGGCAGTGTTGCTATGGGAACAAGTCATTAAGCAGCGCCACAGAATTTACGTCTGCCTTGTCAGAAGTGACTGATTTATATAAAGAATGCAGGGGCGGGGCGAAAAAGTCTCATTTAAAAAAGCAGCAACCGTGTCCTTTTACAACGAGTATCCAAACTCTGGAGCTTCTCCTTGCACCAGCTTATGTCTGTTTAACATTTGAACAAAGGTACAGCTGTACTTGCTGCTGTGTGAGTGCTAAAAAAGGTTCAGACTCGATTTTACGTTTTGTTACACACTTTTATCTCAGTGAACTGTAAAACCAGCAGCTGCTCATCATGAAGAAAAACATATGATCACTCTCTGCTTTTTGAATAAAAAAAACTTTACGCAGAATCCTTTAGCAGATGGGAGAGGTACAGTGCATCACCTAGCCACTTGCCTGCCTAAATAAATGAATTAATTCACAGCCTGCACACAGGTGGACTGGGTAGTACTCCATTTGGATTCAGCTTCACGTTGTAGCCCAGAAGGACTGTGTACTCAGCCAGCTCTGTTGACTTTAATCACTGTTGTTTCACAGTGGAGGAGAAGCCATTAGGACAGCCTGCTCTTCTAGCCTCGAGTATGGGTGACTCACCGCAAAGCCCCAGAGAGGCCTGAGTGTGTGTGTATGTGCTGTGTGTGCATGTATATGTGTGCTTATCTGTGCTGTATTGTGGAACATCGTGGTCACTCATGAATGTGACATGATGACTAGGAAATACTGTGGATACATGTGGCTCTGTGTTCAAGTTATATTTAACCAGCTGGTAAAAAGGTTGCCATTATAGTATTGAGCGGCAAAAACATTTTGAATCGTTTTATGACGAAAATCTGTGGATTCACATTCATTATGCTGTACCAGTACACTGTACTGTGCAGCATGTGAGGTGAAGTACCACCACACAGCCAGTAGGTGGAGGCAGCAATCAAAATTTGATAAACTAAATGGCTTGGACTACAACTGACTTCAACATCGAAATTTTATTATGTGTGCAACTGCTGTGCACTTCTCAATCCAAACAATGGTATAAAATGGCAATATTATTATATAATATTTGTATTTCTGTACATGTCTGTGTGCTGGGTAAATAAAAACAAGACAAAGTGAGAATGCATTGTTTAACAAAGGATTAACAAATTTAGCTTGGCAAGATATGAAGTTTATGAATTTATCAGTATTTCCTAAATGTATCACATTAATTTATGTAGAAGATATCTTGTGGTTCAAAGCATTTCAGACCATTTTGAGGTTTTATTTATCAGATGCATACAAAAAACCACTCTGGGTCATTCATATGTATGATCCATCATGAAATCATCAGTTTCTGACAATGAAGGCTGAGGATATTTTTACCTGGGTGTGGATTTCCTCATTAATCGAGCGCTTGGCCTCCTGTTTCTTCTTCACTGCCAGCAACTCCACCAGGGGTTTGATGGTCATGCCCTGCAAGAAGGATGAGAGGAACAAAACATTGTAAACACTGCAAACAACTCCTGACCTTAGCCAAAGACAGAAACTTGCTCTTATCATACAGTCTATGCAAGACATGTAGATTTGCATAGGTGCTGTAAAACTTGCATCTGTTATATTCTTATGATTTTACAATTTTTTTGTGTCAGAGTGATGTATGAAACCTAAACCAGCACTCTCCATACTCTGATCTCTGATTTACAAGAAAGAAAGGGCTGTCATGCTTTTCTTTTCATTCACTGAAGTAAATTATAAGCCTAGTAGTATGACAACACATTCGCTGGCACATTTCCCAAATTTCGCAACAGCTGATTAATAAAACCGGCAGGTTTTCACACAACCCTGCGCAACAACTGTGCAATCTTTGCTGTAAATCTCTCACCACTTTAGAGGGTGACAACTTGTGAGAAGTTACAAATTCAGCTTTAAAAAGCAGCATCTGTTGCAAGTCCAAGTTTAAAGAAACTGCTAAAACTGTTATGTTGTATCTATACAGAATGTGATGTATTTTCAGTGACAGGAAGGCAAAGTACTATTTTCATACAAGTAACCTGGTTAGTGTGGGACTGTCAATGTGGATCACTGTGATTATACAGAGGAATGTAATCATAAACACAACTTGTGCATCTGTCAACAAAAACAACTCTGTTTAAAGTATCTTAATGAGGTGCACACAGTGTTGCTGTGTATTTGGTTGAAAGTAAGTGAGTGATGTGTTTCTTAAACCTGTCATGTTCATAAGTAAACTTGGGTGAAAAATGAACCCAAATGCAAATTCTCTCTCTTTCATTATGGCTGAGTGAAACACTGAGTACTTAGCTAAAAAATGTGTCCACTACTTAACTCAATTGTAGCTTTAATAGAAATATCTTAATGTGTAATCACATCGTCTGTTTTTGGTCAGTTATCAATGGGATTAAGAAAAATGCATGGCCACAACAGAATGGCCTGAAGAATACAAAATCAGTTTGATGTTTGGCTGCTGTTGGATTAAAACACTAAAACCAGTGTGTCTATGTGTAATAGGCTACATTTATTACTTCAAACAAGTCAGGAAAAATCCAGAACCTTAACTGGTCATACTGTAATTATAAATAATTATTAACTACTATCAAGTGAATCTGAAAATTTACCATGATACAATTTACCACTTCAGATCTAGACTTACTCTCCTCCAAGTAAAATCACACACTCACTCACAGGGATATACTTTCACCTTCTGTTTCTGTTCCAGCATCACACTGCCAGTGCTGAAGTCAGCAGCATGAATAAAATATGTTTCTAGTCTAGCCTTTGAGGAGAGGGTACACGTCTTCAGGGTCTTATTTTAGCTGCTGCCATTCTGGGTCCAATTCAAGTCCAAGAATCTTCCTGCAGTTTTACCCGGAGACTAGTTTATCTGACAGGACTGAGCAAATGCAGTGCACAGTGCTTAAAATGGACAAAACATTTTCTATGTTATCTTGAGGTATACTCAGAGAGGAAATTCCACAGAAATGCATCTTTTTTTGTGCGTGAATTGTCTCACCTGCCTGTCAGCAAACTTCAAAGTGACACCATGAAATTACATATTCCTAAACCAGCTGAGGCCGTTTACTTCAAGAGCAAAGAAGAAAAGAGCAAGAAATTATGTTAATTTGGGGTTGGGGAGCAATTCATAATGTTTGATTGGAATGGTTGCAAATGGTTCTAAGTTAAATTGGTTTTGTTAGTGTGCCTGTCGTTGTGAATTGTTAACAGTGATGTGAGTGAAAATTCAAACTTGACTTTCAAGGCAAATATACTACACCAAAAAGGAGCTGTTTTGCAAACCACCATAGTTGGTAATGACAATTGCAAATGAGTGGGTGACTTATATAAAGTGAATAAAATCCACAATGTCTCTCACCTGGAATAGTGCAGAGGACAAACCATATCTAGTCCTCAATGTTTTTACTGCAAGTGAAGAGTCAAAGTGAAGGAATCTCTTTGTATAGTTTAGAGATTTTTTCTTAATTTAACAAAAACTAGAGTCGTGCATTGATTGAGGTCATATTAAAATCCCATATCCCTGAAGAAGGCTGCAACACAGTAACAAAGGTTGAATGACAACTTTTCCCCTTCCAAAGACTGTTCAGACCAAAACAGGATAACCTATATGGGGTACTCATACCTGAACAAAGACTGTGAAGAAGATAACAGTGATAATGGCAGTGAGGAACATCTCTCTCATGGGGAAGTGTTCCTTCTTCAGCAGGAAGCCAAGGGAGAAGGCGATGGCACCTCGCAGGCCACCATAGGCCACGATGAACTGGTCCTTTGTGGTCAGCTTCACAATGCGGAACTTGTTGATGACATAAGTCAGGCCTACCACACCTGGGAAGGACAACATAGTGAGAAACGGAAGTTGAGTTTTGTGTTGTGTGTGCACGTTACAGATCTAGGTCACAGAGCATTCTTTCCAACCTTTAAAGATGCCAGCGCCTGGGCTTGCTAATTTAGTTTAGACAATTACAAAAGTTACATGCTTTCTGTACCATAATGTTTAAACATTTGTATTCCCCCCCCCATCTTTCACTCATCAGCTCCTGAGGTTAAGAATGTTAGATGAAGACAAAGATTCAGGATTGCGTGACTGAACACATCTCATCATTCTTTAACTTTCAGTTTCTTTCTCCAACAATACTAATCGCTCCAGTGTGACAAATCACCAACAGAAGGACTTGTGACGGCGTGAAGTTAACATGGAAGTCCTCAGTGGTTATTTATGTCTGTCAGTGCTTTCCGTTCCCTTTATGAGCCCAAGGCCTTTTTACACACAGAAAAAAAACATTTTATGTAAATTACAACTCACTACAAAGTGTACTATAATGTATTTATCTCAATTAAAAAGGAATACCAAGCAACTCTGTGTGCTTTTTGATTTGCATGTAAGCCCTATAACTGACAAATCTATTAAATAAAAAGCACTTCAAGAAGAAAGCTTCCGTGACTGTCTCATGTTAATGTTTAGTGATGAAACAGCAAGCGCACTGTCAAACAGATCTCCCATGAATTAATCTCATATATAGCAAATTCATAACACTTCCTCTATTGAATGGTAACAGTTATTTCCCCTTCATATTACTTCACCCCCCCCCCCAAGCATGGAACCATTATAATTATTGGTTGTGTGAAATACTGCAGTAGAGCTGACCTATGACACGTGCCACCAGACACAGAATGACAGTGACAGTGACGAAGGTCCAGTTCCAGGAGTGAGGTCCATCCACTGTAGCTACGCCCAGAAAGATGAAGATTAGTGTCTCACTGACGCTGCTCCACATTTTAAGGAAGTACTTGATGGTGGTGTGGGACTTGTGGGATATATTGGCCTCCACATAGGGGCGCATCACAGCTCCACATGCTATTAACCTGGAAGAACAGGAGATTGTTGGCTCAGTTGAAAGATATTGAAATGGGATGTTGTAGACATTTTAATAGTTTGCATGTTTCCAAATTTGCTGTTTGTCTTGTTCCAAATGCTTTGATATCTGTCACCCGAAATGTAAAACCGTCAAACATATGACTGAAATGAAGCAAAGTAAGATTATTTTAAAGGGAAAAGCCTGTTTAAAAGAAGGGGTGTTCTGGCTTACGTCATCAGCAACAGTAATGCCAGATTTTTTCACTTAATGAGTGCTCCAGTTACCCAACCCGAGTTCCACACTGAATACGGAAACATGCAACACCAACAAAGATGTCTCCATCGCTGTCTTGTGACAACTTCTCTGTTCCAGTCTTGTGTCATGCGGTGTGTTTATGTTAAAATGTGAAGGCCAAATATGAACACCATCTGGTGTTATATAAGCTGGAGCAACTGTTCATCCATGTCAATACTGGTTTGGCTTTCAGGGCTTTAGAGAAATAATAAAAGGAATTCACACTGGTAAGTTGTTTCACTTCTTCTTTATAAACACGACCTTGATAAATCCAGTTTTTGATGTGAGGTGCAATACAGCAGCCTCAAGCATGGGAAGGGATTGTCCTTGAAACTACACATCCATTTGCCCTGACACACAGGGGAGACTCAGTATATCATCACCTCCTGTCTCCAACATCATTAGCTCCTTGCACCTTAAACAGAAAATGGATTGATACGTACTGGAGGAGCCGATAAGAAATGGCACCTGAATGTTGAGATGCCAGTAAATTCAGAGTTGGTTTAGCTGGCGTTAGACTAATTAATCATATCACTGGTTATATGGACTATAAACTACCATGATGTACAGCTGACTTATTGTCACAGTGGAGAAGCTGAAATTGATTTTTCCTGCAGTGGCAAGGTTGTGTACAGACCATGACACCTAATCACTGAGGAAGGTCCATATATTAAAAACATGCAATTGAAGAGGGACGTACCTGAAACAACTGGAGTATTTCACAGAAGCTAGAGAGCGGACAGGACACGCTAGATACTCAATTTGTTAATGCTGAACTTGCATGCAGTAGCTCTCAGGGTAGAGGAAGGTACCAAGGATACCAGCCATAGAGTCTAGGACTACCCATGCTAAAAACACATGGTCTCACTGTTTCAATATGCTTTATAGACATCTGTTGAATGCATACACTAAGTAAAATAAAGTACCTACAAGAAAATCAGAGACTATGCAGGAGGAAACCTGAAAGATGCATGGGTTATTATGGGTCTCTCTTCCTGTGCCTATCTATTTAACCACCCCCCAAACTTACGCCATGATGCCAGAGAGGTGGAACATCTCAGCTGACAGGTAGGCCATGTAGCTGTACACAAACACAAAAAGTGGCTCGATGACACGCGTGTGGGACGTGAAGCGAGAGGTGAAGGCAGCCAGGAAACCATAGATAGCTCCGACCAGAACGCCACCCAACGCAACCACCAGGAAGGAGATAACTCCGAGGAACCCATCCATCACCGTCACCGCGCCAACGCCTGCATACTCCTCAAAAAGGTGGTATAACACCTAGGAGAGGGAAGAACGGGAGAGAGAAGGGAGGACAAGAATGAACGATTGAAAAAGAGGAAAGAACTTAAAAAAAAAACCATGAGTGGCGCATGAACAGGTAGTTAGAATTAAAGATTGGTTTTAATCCGATATATGACAAGGACAGAATGTTCACAACGAATTACAACAAAAGCCTACAAAAAAAGTCTGTTTAGAAAGTGTAATGCCAGCTATGCCTTTTGTGGCTCTATTGATCCTCTGACCATATTCAAAAAAGGGAACATGGAATAAAGAATCATGGTGGAAGTTTACTGACAGCTGATTTGGCTTCTGTAAAAAAAAAATAGGCTAAACGTCACAGCGGATCACACATCTACAACCAAATGTTCCAAAACATGTTACATCATCAAGAAGTCAAGTGAGACCCAGCCGTTATTTTGTATTGCTGAATATTTTTCAGGAATAGGTTTTGTAGCAAAAGATAATGGACTGGCTGTTTTCAATTAGCCGGCAAATTTTGCTTGTGCCAAATGGATATAAGAATACTTAAAGTTCTGTACCAAGCATTTGCCAAGTATCTGACTTGGGAATATACTGACTCAAGTAATGCCAGGCAGGCTAACCATGCAGATCGACTGCCAAGCGCTCCTAAGCTGATGAGCTCTGGCTCTCACCCGAGCCTTCACTAAAAACTGCCTGTGCCAAAGATGGCACAATGCAGTCCAGCTTGTGTGAGTGTGCACTGAAGCCAAACTTGTAGCTGAACATATGACCTGCAAACAATGGCTGCTGGGAAATGAGCATACACAGTCTTTGAAGGACATACTGGGAAAGACATATGGAAACTGGAACCGGTCAGCTAACAGCTGTCGTGCCGTGAGCTGAGAATTATTATGTGGCAACAGGCTCGCCAGTGAATCACTGGCTGTGTGTTAACAGCTTAAGTATAACTATGAGGTTAAAGGTACAGGATTCAATTCCACAACATGATCTAATGTTAACATCCAGTGAGAGTAGTTTTAGCTTTGTCACAGATGGCTGAGCTAAATGCCAAAGTTTTAATATGTGTCTATGAGAAGCATTTTGGGTGAAAAGGCTCAGAAATTACTTGATAATGCTCTATAGAGGAAGACAATGTTACTGTTTCTGTGGACATCAGTCACAACTGCACCCTATTACTGCTGCAATAGTGATATAGAAGCTTCTGAGGGCTACAAGCAAGGGCTCACTCTACAGTGTAGCATCATCTGTATTCTTGGCACAGAACTGCCTCTTGTCTCCTAGTTTTTCTTGGAGCACCCATAAAACAGTACACGTGTTCTCTCATAACAAATGGAAGCATGAAAGTCTACTATAGTACAAACCACTTTTTTTTGCCGTATTTCTTGTTTTGATCACTCACCACAGTAACAGCGTCATTGAGCAGCGATTCGCCAAACACCAGGATGTGCAGCAGTTCATTGATGTGGATCTCCTCGAACACGGCGAGCACAGCGACAGGGTCCACGGCTGAGATGATGGCTCCAAACAGCAGACAAGGCAGGAGTTCCAGTCCGTGGAGATCCGATGGATTTGCTGGCTGGATCTGACACACAGCGTACAGCAGGCCCCCGATGAAGAAGGCATTCCACAAAGTCCCCACAACAGCAAACATTAGGATCGTGCCCAGGTTTTCCATGAAAGGACGGATGGGCAGGAAGTAGCCAGCATCCAGGATGATGGGGGGCAGCAGGCAGAGGAAGAACAATCTTGAGTCCAGCACCGGTGGGACTTTCTCTCCGGCTAGTTTGATGAGGCCCCCCACCAGCAGGCCCACCACAATCAACAGGCAGCTTTCTGGCACAATGCCGGACAGACGAGGAATCAGGTGGAACCCTGTGAAAATAGATGGAGTAGAAAGATAAGATGCAGTGACAGGTGGAGACAAAGAGCAAGAATAAGCGAGTGATTTACGTGGAAATTCACTGATTTATGCCTAAACTGTTATTTTAAGTGTGTGTGCGTGTGTGTGTCTGTTTTCTCACTTTGTAAAAGGAAACACAGCAAAAGCAAACCGAAACTCACACAACAGCACAAGAGCAATCAGCTGCGACATACCTCATTTCTGTGAGTACTAGCACCACCCAGTCAACAAATTCTAACTTCTGCACATTACTGTATTCACAGCTTGTACAATGTTAATTCAAACCTGAAAATGAGTGTTCTGCACAGTTAATGTTTGTTTTTGCAAAATGAAACCGCTTGAGGCTGAGTGGCTCACATGTCACTCAGCACAGGCTGCTCTGTAGCAGCCTTTCTCAACCTTAGAGAGTCATGACCCTCCCCCAGCATAATCAGGTTGTCCCATACCCCCAGTAGCACCGGGACATTCAACTCACAACAACCTGGCGCAAACCTATTGATCACTCATAAACTGTCTGCACCTCCTTTGTCACATATACCGATATGTACTTTATGCTGGCAGGTGGTTTGATGTTTTCTTTGTGTCTAAGTATTTTGCCATATGATTACTCTAAGTCCAAAGCAAGTGGCCATTTGTACTGTGCTGTGTTTGTGCTTTTCCTCTCCCCCTGACCCTGCCAGAACAGTGTCCGCTCTATCCTCTGGGACTTTCTGAATTACAAATTAAGTGCTGAATATATTATTGTTCCATGTGATAGATACCAAAACTGGCTATGACTGCTTGGTTAATAGTAAACAAAAGGGGATGGAGATTTCAAAGAGACAGCAGCATGCAACAAATGTGAGAAGTATTTCCCTGATATGTTTACGGTAAACAAACTGAGTCATGTCAACCGCAGCACAGGGACATGTCATTTTCCAACTGGCATTGGACCAGCTCGCGAGATGGTGCATTAACACTGACACACAAACACAACACTGAAACATGAACCAGGTAAGGTTACATGCTCACATGGAGGCTAAACAATCCTATAGGGGTAGATAATATAATACTGTATATCACTAAACAGATAATATAATGGTGAAATACAATCCGGAAGAAGTGAAAATAATGATGCAACTCGAATGACACTGAATTTTACACATTTCTGCAATTTCATAGAATCCTGAAACACAACACCTGACAGAAGCTCACATGTGAGAAAACGCACCTGCTTTATGTTACAAGCCCCAAAAGGTTCAATGTATTTCTGAGTGACACAGTAAGACCTATATTTTTCAGTCTGTGTGTGTGTGTGTTTGTTTATATCAGACAAAGAAACAGAGGAAATGGCATGTTAATTGAGCCCTATCAACAAGCTGTTTTGCACATCCACCCTACGCTACAGCCATTACATGGAAATATGTGGTCCACACATCCCTCTAATTTTAGACTCAAAAGGAAATATTCATGCAGAATTTAAATCCATTATACTGTAAGACCAGCATGTTAAACTATCAATAAGCACCACAGCTGCAATGTTCATGCTCTTCAGGACAAGAGTGGAAGGTGAAGTGACAACAGCACCTTTTAGCACAGTGGCCACAGGGTGTGCTCCCTCCTGAGCAAAGAAGGGATGGGCAGGCAGGTAAACAGTTCAGGCCTGCTTCAGACTGCTCACATTTGCACAGTCAGAATGGTGGAGGAGGAGTCAATGAACCTTCACTCATTAACACATCGCACAGTTTGTTGTGTAATGGCCAGGCCTTTACACACAAGTAAACAAGAATTACAAGTAAATAGATCATTTATAATCAATATCATATTTACACTTAGTTTTCATTACAATGTTACGTGGCTTTGTCTTAACAGTATGTGAAAGCATAGCAACAGAAATGCCCTTTGGGAATACAAGACATCTGAGTTAGGGGGAGGAGTATTTGTACTTGGGAAGATTGAGGACAACATTATTAGTGTTTCAGCACACAAGCTCAACAAGAGCATGTCTGTGGATTATACAGCTGCATGCAGCTGTAGGTCTGGAGCTTTGAGGAAAGAAAGTGAGGAAGCTTTTATCCTAAATGGTCTTAGGAGGCCTAATTTCCCCACAACTAGATGTCAGAGCCCTCTTCTCTATTCAGTGATAACTGCCTAAACACACAGAGGCCTTATGCGACTCCCCCTGAATGTGGCGAGCAAGATGCAAATTCCACAGCTACTTCTGAGAGTATCCAAAGCACAATGTCTCTTCAGAAGAAGCAGAAGCATTAATCCATTTATTGGTGGCTTCAAAATTAAAGCTAAATTAGCACCATAAAATAGCACATTAATGTTCACAACATCTCAACCCCCTATAGACACTGTTACATAATTAAGAAGCTGTGTCTAAATGTGTTTTAGACATCAGCACTACAGAGATCTCTGTTCAGTGTGGGGGACACTGGATTACATAAGTGGGCCTGCACACCTCCGGTAAGCTAACTGGTTCAAAAGAATCGATTACAGTTACAGGCTGTCCTCAAAAACGATGCCCATGGTAGTGTTTTACATGAAAATGCCAGTGGCAGTTTATGAAAGCCTTGCTTTATAACAAATGCATGGGTTATGACCATAGTGCCATGTATGCTTCTTGTTGTCTTTGTTCTGTTCTCACTCCTGTGGTCCTCCAGGTACTGCCCTCATGCAGCAGATGGCTGAGTGCACCTGTTTCCACTTTCTCACCAGGGTCAGGGAGTGAGCCGTTCGGCAGCTTCTAGGCTGTGTGCCGGTGCCAGCTCGAGTTGTGGTGTACCTACATCATTAGTCTTGCACCCTTTTTGGGGGGAGGGTGGTTATAGTGTTTCTTTTTTTAATTAGTATTTTACTTTAATTCTTAAGTGGTTATTAAGACTCTGTACATAGATCAGCTTAATTTTGTTATAGGAAGCTAGTTTTCTGTTGTCTTTGATGATTTTGGCCAAAGTGTTTTACTTTTCTTTTCTAATTTGTTAATAAATATCCTTATCTGTGCTTATACTTGTTAAAATTTTGCAAAGAATTTAAAGATTCACCTATTAACAATTTGAATTTAGCAACACTTCATGTATGTACACAAGGTATGCTAAATACTTTATGTATTTACAATTCCCTTGTTCAGCCTGTGGCAATCAGGTGAATGCAAAAAGGTGTTGTGGGCTCCAAAGAAACAACAAAGCAACTGCTAACGAAGCACTTGTTTCTACATGTCTGACATTGAGGGGACTTGTGCTCTACATTGCTGAGCATACTGTGTATGTATAATATCAGGCTGCATGGCTAGACTGCTATACTCAGGGAAAACATCCTTTCAAAGGGCTACTACTGATGATTTAATATTATCAAAAAAAAAATTAAAGCCTCGTGGTGTATTTTATCATAATAATCAAGTTATAATAGCCTACAGCATGTGCATGGAAAAATTATAAAGACCAGAATGCCCTTTACAACTTTATCTAAATAAGCAACTTGGCTAGAAACACATACTTATTTTGAGCAATGCCCACAGGGAGTTCTTCCAGTGGTAAAAAGGGCTTCTTAAAATTCAAACACCAACATTAACATGTGGGAGTGGCCAAGTTACACAAACTTAATCTGCTGTTACCCACTGATTTTAACTGGCTATAGAACAGTTTTACCAAAGGGAGCCCTTCTGGTCACACGCACAGTTTTTAAAAACTCATGATCAACTTCAAAGCTATAATCCACAGGGTGGCGGGGGTACTATTAGAAAACAAGAACTCCCATTATCCCTTGTGTTAAGTGTTCTACCGAGTGACATTAAGTAAAGAACCTGAGCCAGGGTGCTCTTGGCTCACGGTTTTCACTCTCTGAATCATGATCCATTAATAGGCCACAATGAGCTGGCACTTAAAGCTCAATCAGGCTATAAAGGAATGACAGGCACATGAAGACTGATAGGATAATTTTCTTTTTTTAAAACCAAGTGAATAGAAACTTACACGAGCTAAAGTTCTGTTGCTGTTTTCCTGTCAAGGGTTACATGGAAACGCCGGGGCTGGGAAATAATTCAATAGTATCACTTATCATCTTTCCATTTTATATCAATGCCTAATAATTCCCCTATTTAAATACAAGATGAGCTGAATCATAAAATCAGTCACAACATGAGATTCTCGAGAGCCTGTATGTCCACTGAAATACTGGCCTTTTAGTTTGTATAATGTACTTCTTTAATTCAGTATGTGTCCATAGTTCCCCGCACAATCTGTGGAATAATACCCAGTAACTCGCAGGAATGTTGCTTAATTCTCCAGCTACAAAAATAACTAAGCAAACATTTCTAAACTGTTCTCATGACCAGGCTCTACAAAGAAAGCCATTTACACAAAACCATCACTAAAAAGATGAGCAGTGAAGTCCTCAACGAAAGGGGAAAGAGGTCATGGCTGGATGGACTAAATGCATTACTGCTGATGCCTCACACAGTGATACAATCAACACTGGATCCAAGAATGACTCTCTTAATGACACATTATCATTCATGGGTGACCAGGAGGGACAAGACTGTGCATGCTACAGTGCCAGGAGGAGACAAAAAGTCGTTTCAGCATCAATACTGAACTCTAAATCTCTCAACACATCGAGGACCTCGGACAAAAAGGCTCAGTGAGGAAGGCCTACAGCGTCCACGGCTTAGTGGTGACAGTTGACACATTGTTCAATCTCTCCTGGGTTACTCCAATTATGGTCTTCAGTGCTCATCCAGTAAAGAGCCATGCCACAGGAGATAAGATAGTGAAAAGGAGGGCAGTGAACTTCAAAGAATCACTCATGGCACACATTTCTATTGTTGTCAAGACATGTGTATGGAGATAAGAGATAAGTGCACTCTGGTGAAAAACTATATAGTATGTAAAATTTAAATTAAAAAAAAAAATTAAAATAAAAAGGACTTTTTGCCACATTCTTGAATAATAAGATCAAGTGATTCATCCTGGCTGCCTGTCAATAACGACAGGGGCTCTGTCCTCGCCCCACTCCCTCCTGAGAGCCTTTATGCAGCAAGGTAATTGAAAAGCAGAAAAAGGGTAACAGCGCGTTCACTTGTGTGCATGTGTACCCAGTGTCGGCACAGCCTGGTACTTGCTACATATTATAATTTCCAAAGCCAGGAACTGTGTCCTGTTGCCAGGTGACTAATTGTGCACTGCTAGCAACGAAATCTGCTGGAACAAGCAAGCACAAAAGACAGAAAATATTTATACAGTCTCTTTGTCAAAGAATGTGATTGATGATGCATTTATTGCGATTCTTTTCCTAGATATCAAAGGCGTTAAGCTGGCTGGCCATTTCAGTATGAAATATATCAGGACCAGGACTACACAGGTGATTCCTCGCAAGGGTGTGTTTCTAAGTTATGCTGTTGGTTGTGGTGTTAATACCACAAAGCCTCTGTTAGATCCTTACTATAATTCACAATAACATCTACTATTAACTACTGAGTACAGTACAATTAAGTGATAGTATCAAGTGTCTGTTACAAACAATACTGTACATGTGCCTTCTAGTGATCTGAGTGTGAGAAGTTTTAAATGGAAAAAAGCAGAGAGAGAGAGATTTGAAAATATGGCTTTAGAAGGAATTAACCTTTGAGGGTATCTTGTGACTGATAAGAGATAGTCTTGTTTCATAAACATGTCAATAATATCTTAATATCCTAAAACTAAATCATATGATGAGTCCAAGGCATTGATCTACCCGTGAGGCCATTTTTTAAATCAAATAGAAGAGCAGTCTCAAATGCAACTGCTGTAGTTCAGCTAATCATTAAAATGTCCTTAGCGTATTACACGTAAAATGATGATTATGAGTTTTTGACCCTGTGGCGCATGCACAAACTGAACAACAATCAAGCCTTTAATGTCTGTTGACGCAAAAGGTTTGATTACTGACTGGATATTTAACAATCTTGTAAATTGCTAGGCAAAGATCTCTAATATTAGGGACATATCAAAACTCTTTGTCACAAAACTTTAGTGGTAAGTTGTAACCTAAATAGCGCAATGAATGAAGATAAGCTGTGTACAGCTTGTGACACACCAACTAAACATTTGCCGTAGGTGTGGTTCCTAATGATGTTCCTGGAATATTTCCCACACAGGCATTACAGAGAAGGAAAATGCTAAGGCTCATATTCCTTTGCTGATTTGCCAAATCCCGTTACTCTGAATTTCACAACAACAAATGTATTCCTTAAACTTACTCAAAGACAGTTGTATATCTTGTCAAAGTGTGGCCAGACACTGAGTCTTACACTGCAAATTCAAGTCAAGTCAATTCTGGCTTAAATTTTTAATTTCATCAACAAAATGTAGTGACTGAATTTTAAAAAGTATAGTAACTACAGCAGGAAGTACTAGGAGGCACACATACTGCTCAAGAATGATTATACAGGTGATTTGAAGGTCAGCCCAGACTGATACTGATAATGTCTCCTACCTTGGTTATTATCAATTGTTTTCTATAGATAAGCAATCTTTTAAGGTATGGGCAGGTCTCTTAGGGAAATATTTGCTCGGCAAGCATCGATCTAAACAACTGCAGCATTTTTGGAATTAATGTCAATCAGGACAGTGTGGTTCTTTGAAAACAGAGCCTTTGTGGAGTTAAATTCAACCACACACTAAGAAACTAGACTTAAGATAACAGAGTCATGTCAAGCACAAAAATGAACAGAACAACCTTGTAGTTCCTCAGTTGTTCAGTCAGTGTAAGCTTAGCATGACATCGCCGTATCAAATATTTTCTTTTTATTAACAAACTCTAGAACAATCTGTGAAACATCTGTGGTTTATGACATATATTGTATTGTTTTCTGAATGTCTGTCATCATCTGATATAACACTCCCAATATTATATCACCATCCTAAAGAAAAAAAAAAAAAAAAAATTCATTTCACTTTGAGTCTATTTTGCTGTTGCTTGCTCCCTTTTATTCACTCCTACATCTAAGCATCAAGGTTCAGGTTGCAGTCCAACTCCCACTTCAACAAAAACTATACTCAGATAACAACAACTCTGCACGTAATGGTGTTTTGTCGCACTGAGGTAACGCACAACTCTTCAAATTGTTTGGCCAGTTTTGAACAATATGGAAGGTGGCACTAACTGGACTTGTCAGACATGCTCTAAGGAAAGAAAGGAAAACTGGAAACAAGCAACTTCACAGCTGCCAAGGAAAAAAGGTGTGCCCCACTACCCACTCACGTATAACAGGTGAATACAATCAGATCTAACCTCACTGAACATTCAATCTGAAAGGCTTTAAATTACCATAGGCATAACACCCTTTTACAGTGTACTCATCATTTTTTATAACTGCCATTCAAGTCTGTGTAGTGCCTTGCTTTGATATGTTACACATTACATTCAAAGTATAAATGTGGATAAAGGTCATTTTGATAATAGCTTGTTAGAATTTATTCTTCCTGATTATAACTAAACAGATCCTTTCAAACACACCCTTATATAGAACACAGAGGCAAAAAAAAACTTTATGAGGGCTATACAGGAGTCTTCCAGCGCCAATTATAGCTTTTGAGTCATATGTTGATAAAGAATAGTTATTTCTGTGTAATACTGCTCTGCAACTTAATTACAGGCACCAAAATAGAGGATGTCTCATAAATATACAGACTTCGCGACTTAACATTGTTATGGCATATCCTTAGTAAAATTACATCCCCTGGGGTTTGATTTATATGAAAAGCTTTTGCAGGGGGTAAAATCATTTCAAGAAAGTACTTGTGTGAAAAATAAGGAGAGAAGGGCACCATGCACATAGGCAAGGTTGCTTAAGAGATAAATGGACTGTGGATGTGCTTTTAGGCCTGTACAATATTAGGTCCATAAAAATGAATCAGAGAAATGGCCAAGGCTGAGCAGTGTAGCAGTCACATCAAATTACCCACAGCCCATTTTCAGCAGTTCTGAGATAATCAGAGGCTTAAGGTCACCACTGTCTGCTGCTGCTGTCAGCTCACACACTTCTCTTTTCTGCCTCTCTTCCGCTTCATACACTCTCATTTGCTGTCCTTATCCTCATCTCTTGTTTTCACTCCATGTCCTTGAGCGATGTCCTAACAGTGATCCACCCCAGCCAGGTGGTCCCTCTCTGCCTGTCCTCTCCCCAGAGACGCTGGGCTTCACGCCCAGACAGTGAGGCAGTTTCTTCCCTGGCCACAGACCATTGCTCAGTCAGGCCCCTGATGTCACAGGCAACTGACAAGCTGCTGGCTCTCAGAAAAAGAGAGCAGGGGACAATGCAGTGTAATGTGGAAAGAACAACACGAGGAGGGGTTGATCATAGAGGGAAAGACAGGATGGTGTATAGAAGAAAAGAGGACATGAAGAGAGCACACATGAGTGCATCAGAGTTGGGAACAAAAGCTTTTGAGACATCCCTCATGACAACGCTGCAAGGCTCTGGCCCACAATAGCGTAGCAGGAGGTTCCTCTGTGTTGAAATCTTGCCAGATAGTTGCTTTCCAATATCCAGACTGCTGCATCAAGATGCTTAGTCATCACTGTAGCAAGAAATAAGCACAGCTCCAGCAAAAGACCCTGTCCACATGAAGCTGACAGATCTGATGAGTAATCTGCGTCACCAGCAATATAGAGTTAAGCTCAGTCACTGATCGAATTGAACTATTCAGGTCAAACTTATGTCAGCATACCAGTGGCATCTTTAATTGGTATGCAGAGTACAAGGCGGTGGAGTGGCCTGCTGGTCAGAGATTATCTTGTGACTGTAAAGTGATGGGTTTGGATATTTCTGTCAATTATTGACAATAATTGACATATTGAATATGTTAAGGTGTTGTGACAGGCTGGTAAATCTGGAGATTTGTCTGTACTATCTCTGCTGGAGTTATTTGGGTCCATTATTTGATCACTAGGTTTTCAGCAGTCAAAGTGCAGTCTGACAAAACAGACCCTGTATTTGTTTTGATGTGCAGGTACGTGTGCGTCTGAGGAACTGCTTGGAAATGGGCTGACTTACCTGCAGCGATTACACCTGTAGCCACGTCCGGAAGGCTAACACTTACAGCAAAAGCATTTCCTGAAAAGAGCTGAACTGAAATGCTACAGGTAGCCTTAACATACCATACGTGACATTCAAACGATACTCACCTAATTTCATTAAAGAGGCAAGGAGAACCCATAATGAGATTTCAAAGGGCGTCTGTATGTGATGGTAGTCGATGCCGAGCACAGGGAAAGCCTTTTTAGTGAAGTTGTGTCCCTCGTCCGTCGCTTTATTGTTGCCCAAATTTTCCTGATGGCTAATATCCGGAGAGCTGGCAGCTCCGAGAGGAAGCACGGAGCCCTGCAGAAGCACCAAAACCATCAGCAGGAGCAGTCCCCGCTCCGGTAAACTCTTCCCGAAGCCAGCCGGGCTGTGTGAACCTGTCCTCGAAGGCATTTTGTTGAAAAATTAAAAAATAAAAATAAAAATAAAAACGAACAACGAATATTTGTTGGTAAAAGTCCCACGCAAGTTAAAGAAACTGAGTTGGGAACAAGTTCGTTCTACAACATTCTGAATGACTTTAACGGTCGGTTCAACTATATTAAACCGGACCAGTGACCCATCCTGTCCGGTAACGTTAGCTAGCTTGACTTTCAGTGTTGTTGCTCGTAGCCAGGTAAACAGTCGCACCGACACAGGCCGTTGTAAGAGGACAGGAAGCGCCAAGATGATGTTAGGAGTTTCTTCTTACAGCAGCGCAGGCAGACAGCAATGTCGTGAGAGTCCAACCTATTTCATTCGTCTCTCTTTGTTTTGTGCCGCGGTGTTTCAGAAGTTTCTCCGTTTCTGTGTCAGTTGCTGTCAATGTCGCCGGTGAAAGATGTCATTGTTGATGCTGGAGGCAAGCAAGACACGGCGGCATCCCCTCTACGCCTCTTTCTCCCCTCCGACAGACCAAGAAACTCGTCCGTGAGGCGGCGGTGCTCTGATACTGACCTTGAAGAGAAGCCACAAATCTGCCACACTGCATTTTGCGATGTACCACATGTATTTCAACTTTCTGATATCAGTGTCCGTGGATGCGGCATTTTCCTCCCCGGGAGGACAGGACCTTGAGCGGGGGGCTCAGCTCTGAGAGGGGCCAGACGGAGACTCGGGGTGTGCTAATCCCCGGCTTCAGATGCTCGTCCCGGGTTGTCAAGCCAAGTGGCGAGTGCTCTTGTCTGCAGTGGTGTTTAGCTTCGTACAACCTTCGAAACGCACACCCTTTCGCGGAGGTTTGGTGGATGGGAGGAGGCGGAGGAGGAGTGGAGTGGAAGGGGAGGGGGATGGCTAACTATAGTGACGCCTATAGGAATGGAGGTTCAAGGCGTCTCATGGGGAAGAACAGATAATAAAATTTCCTCAGCTGCCACTTCTGAAACAAATGTCCCCCCCCCTTCACACGCCAGTTCATGAATGGGATATGTTTAGTCTGTGTTGTTAATGACAGTAATCTGGTACTGTTTTGATATCATAAGGATGCTGCATGCCAGAGAGATCCGAGGTCTACAGAACACACCCCAGGTTGCATTTTAGTTGTATGCAAAAGTTTGGGCAATTACATGTTTTGTTGATTTTTGCCTGGAAAGGTCCATTTTTTTCCCTCAAGGGCGCTTAAGCAGAAGACTGTAGATACTTCGACATTTATCACCTTATATCACTACACCCCCCTGCTGATTGTTACTGCTAGTGTTACTATATTTTATCTTACTGGCTGGAAGCGACTATTTATGTAATATCATTATATGGATCTTTATCTAGCCCCTAGCCAACTCTGATCACATGAATATAATCATGGAAGTGTGCCTTTGCCTTAATCTAAGAGGATAGAAATTATGCCTGAGGACACCAGTTAGCTCGATGATCTGAATACTTATTAAGCATGATGTGACTGAGAAGGGGGGGTGGTACTTGCAGAAACTGGCTTTAGCTGGAATAAAAAGCTTGCTCTAAATGTTTTTTAAGCACATGACATTTGTGTAAGAGATCAAGGGTCAGTTTCAGCCTTCAGCGTGGACCCCGGAGCAGATAGGAGCTCAGTATAGTACATATATAAGCAGAGCACACACACAATACTGAAGAAGATGATGATGAAGATGTTTATGTTCAGAGAATCAGAATAACTATCAATCATCACAATACTGTGTACCTTTTCTGGTATGTAGCTGTGGGAGTGGCCTTGGAAACTCCTTGCATTGCAGGTTCAAAATCATGACTCAGCATTTTGAAGCACACCTTCCACATTTAGTAACATATAATTCCCCGTAATAACAAAAGCATTGACTTGAAGCAGATCAGCTGTTTGACAAAAGGCAGGTTTGTCAAACCAATGATGTTTGTGCTCATAGTTCACACCGAGCAGCAACCAGGAGTGCTTAAAGTAGAACTGCTAGAAGTAGCTGATTAACTCATTAATTAAAAGATGGCATGCATCACATAGCAGCTAGCAAATCTGGCACGCAGATTTGCTAGCCAGTCTCCCATTCTACCACATCTTAAAAGCACTCTACTGGATTCAGTCTGAACTCACTGCCATGTTTATGAAACCGGCTTGAGACAACTTTTGCTTTGTGACATGGTGCATTATCATGGAGGAAGTAGACAATAGAAAATGGTCAGTAGTGGCCATAAAAGGATGCACATGGTCAGAAACAATACTTAGACAGGCTGTGGCACTCGAACTATGATTGTTCGGTATTAAGGGACCCAAAGTGTGCTGAGAAAACATTCCCCATTGCCACCTCAGATTTGTGTTCTTGGCTAACAGGAGTGGAGCCCAATGTGGTGTTCTTTGTTGTATCCCATCTGTCTCAAGGTTTGATGTGGTGTGCATTCTGAGATGCTTTCCTGCTCAACCACAGTTGTAAAGAGTGGTTATCTGAGTTGTTGCAGCCTTTCAGCTCCAACCAGTCTGACCATTCTCCTCTGACCTCTCTCACCAGCAAGGCTGGTTTTTGTCCTCAGTCACAGAGATCACATTTTTTCCCCATTCTGATGTTTGGTGATAACATTCCACTGATGCCACACAATTGACTGGATAATTGCACAAATAAGTTCCTAATAAAGTGCTCAGTGCCCTAGTATGACGATTAGCTTTTGAGAAGCTAGTTCCCTCCTCTGATTTTTAAGAATCCGAACAACCCCTAATTGATGAGTTTGTCTCTGTTACTGTGATGTAACATGAAATTACAGTAATAAACGTTTAGAAATGTTTCCAGCTATATACCTGTTCTAAACTGCCCAAAGTGCCCAACAATTAGGCAACTGCAACAAGAAATGAAGAGAGATATGGTTTGATTATAGTTTTGTGCTTAAACAGCTGCTGTGTTGACATTTAGACAGAAAATTGACCAAAAATGGATTAGATGATGTCTAGTCTGTCAGCATTAATAAGGTATGGTCAGTGTTGATAACAGTGTGTTGTACACACACTCACTTAAACACTGTCACAGTCAGAGTGCAGGCGACTGACTGTCTCTGCAATAAGTCGTTTCTGTCCCTCTCTACGTCTTTATCGCTCTTTATGAGCGTGAGGTGTTTAATGTTTTACAGCCCGGTGTCATTGTTGTGCTTCATAGTTTCCACAACACTAAGAAACTGCTTAGTGATTAATAGAAACACAGGACAGGGGGAATACCCAATACCCCTGTTCTGTGGTACACTTAACGCCTGTGGTGGGTGTAAACAGCCATGTGCTTTGACAAGTTCCAGTTTCATTTTGTATACGTGCTGCAAACTAAACTTCTGAAAAGAGAAAGAAAAGTGGCTTTTTTTGTCTGAGACAAAGACACTGAGTCACAAATGCCTCTGTATCTGCAGGATCAGCAGAAATTAGCACTGTTTGGGAGGAGAGTTATATTATTTGTACATGTATGTGTCATTTGTAAGGAGGGTGCATGCTTGTGGTGCAACTGACACTGTCATTTTTATCTTCCAGGTTTATCATATTTCTGTGTGTGCAGGTATTGCTCACTTTTTTTTACAATAACAGCTGAAGGAACATTCAAGGTTTCTCTTTCTTCTTCTCTGATGTTGATGCAAGATAACCATTTCAGAGCTGCTCACAATTTAACATCAGTTAACAGGTGGGTTTAGCATTGTGGTTCTCACTATCGTATATTTTGCAGCAGAACATGCATACCATACCAAGCGTGACTTATGAAACAATTTGTAAATTTACCCATATAAAAACAATGCTGCTGTACCCAGTCAACTCCATGTTAGAACACATAAATCCACAACCTCTACCCCCTCAGCGCTGTTGCGGTGCAGCTGTGATGCCAAAAGCTTTGCTGCATGGACCCAGATTTCTACAACATGATTCCAAACATCATCAAACCCTTGGAGAAAATAAAAGGCGGCATCGTGCTGTGGTTAGCAGATATGAGGAAAATTACTCAGGAGGACGAAGCTGAACACATGCCTAGCCTATCATATTTATGCTCAGACTACTTATAGCAAATACACTGTGTGCCTCAAGGCCACATGAACCCAAAGCCCCATGGGTTCAGTGCTGTAGTCAGGGCCAATCTACACCCTACAGCTGAAGCCAGAAATTCAGATTTGATCAAAGATAAATTGTACTCTACCAAAATAAATCCCCAGACTGAAGAAAAGGGAGCTGCATGTTGAAAAGCTTTCCCTTCATCCAAGATCGGGCAAGAACAATTTTACTGAACCCTAGTGACCAATCCTGCAGTCCAAAGCTTATTTGCGTTTGCTTTTCGGAGGCTTTCTTTCATATTCCTGAAGCTAAAGAAAGTGCATTCTCAATGATAGAAGTTCATTTTCTCTTTTCAAACTGTGCAATTACAGAATTTCAGATCGTAAAACTCTACCAGCTCACCCTAACCCCAAAACAGTTTATGTCTCCTTTGAAGTTTCTATTTTCTGTGTTTATCTGCATGGACTAAGTCACTGTGTCTTCTCCCACAAACCACACAATGTGGAGCAAAACAAGTCAATTATTGCCAAGCAGCATTTGAACCTACAGAAAAAAAAATAACTGGCTGTAATTTTTACTATTTCCACTGGATTTAAAAACAAGGCAATTGACAAGCTTTGTGGTATCTCTTTTTCTCTGTTTGTTTGTCTTTATGTTTGTTTCCTTTGGAAAAAGTGACTCTTATATTAAAACCTGTCTCCTTAACGAAAGACTAACAGCTGTAGAGTGCGCTGAATCATTTATTCAGATATACAGAACACAAACAGCTAAAAGATCTTAAATCCTGAGTTACATACACTAAAAGTCAGATTAAATTAATGAATCATACACCAAATTTTGAGAGCGGTTTGGCTGCAGACTGTTTTGCACAAAACTCTGCTGATGGGTTTCCTGGCTGAACTGTATCAACATGGCTTTTCATCAGAGGATAGCCGCAAGATCCACCGCTGTCACCGCTAGAATCTGGGATGAGACTTGGACATGACACCACCTGGTATAAGCTCTGTAAATGATGACGAGCTCTGACAGCACGTCTGTCAGCAGGGGCAGAAGCAAAATATTTTGACGGTTTTAATCGCACTCAGAGCGCCCTGTTGGGCAGAGGTGGTTATTTGAGGATTCTCTTGGCTAACAGTCATTTCTGACATGGAGCTGAAGCATCTGGATATTGTCCAACTACCTCTCTTCTCTCTCTCTCTCTCTCTCTCTCTCTCTCTCTCTCTCTCTCTCTCTCTCTCTCTCTCTCTCTCTCTCTCTAAATATGGTCCTTTGCTACAAACCTCCCCTATTTCCTCAGCCATTGCAAATATCACTGCTCTAACTACTGCCAGATCACATCAAGCTTAATAAGTATACAGTGGCTCCTACAGAGCACTGGTGTCCTTGGGGTATCATTTCCATCATCTTAGATTAAGGCAAAGGCACATTTTCATAATTATGGCCATGTGGTGGTCATGGAACTCTAAGGGTCAGACAGTGAGCCGCATACTGTCATGTCTTCTTTGTAATTTGGTGGCTGCTCAGCATCAACATGACCAGAGTAACACAAGTGTGTTCAGAAGCTCAGTGACGCGAACAGCATGCTGTAACAAATCATTATTAAATGGCCAAGAATTATCATAATGCAGGGCACGGAGAAATGTCACATACAGCAAGGGGTCTTTTCTTCACTTGAAGCGTAGAGCAGTGCTGTCTCCTTAAGGTATGACAAACAGGAAGTAATAGCTGAGAGGCAGTTTAAAGTGAAGATACACTGAAAAATGAAATATTGATTTCATATTCAGCCTCATAATCCAATTTCTTTTCAACAAAAGACAGCCACTGTAGAGATATTATTCTCAATGTGTTTCCCTTTGTTTCAGGCATTTTTCACTGGTTTTATGGGCTTAATGTAACAAAAATAAACCTTTAAAAAGATTATTTTTGTGCAGCGTGTCATATGAGTCTTACTGGCTATAAAATGTGGGTTGGGTTGTCTTGCTCTCATTCTCATCTTGCAAACTCAAATTGCAAGACCCACCACAAAGATGAACAATTGCATTGTGAAATTGCAAGATTAGGAAAACAACAGATGGGAAATAGGGAAATTTAGTTAACAGACAAGGAAGTTACAAAACCAACCAAATGAATGTGAATGACATGAAATCATGGTTTCTCAGTTTAATTTAATATGGGTTAACACCCACCGCCTCTTCACTGCAGCATCATATTCATTCATTTGACAGCAAGCTTCCTCTCTCCCTGCATCTCCGTCATTGTCCTTCTCTCTCTCTCTCTCTCTCTCTCTCTCTCCCTTTGTTTCTTTTCAGTGACTCCTGCTTGACAGCAAAATACATTTCAGCCGACATTGCTATATCTAAAAGAAAAACCAAAAAACCCAGACGCCGTCAAACTGTCTTCAGGTGATACAGCACCACCTCCTAAAGTCAACCAGATGTCATTGCTTTTTTTTTTTTACATTTGTAAAAAAAAAGTGCATGTACGTCTCTCAGCCTGAGGGTGGTGCCATAATTCAAGGAATGTGAAATGACATATCACGTAGGTCCAACTGTTCACATATCCACTAAGGATACATGACTGTAAGGTAAACCCCCCCTCCAAAAAAAACTGGATAATATTTCATCATGATGATTTGATATTCATTCACACTGCTATTAAACAAACATTTATTGTGTCTCAGCAAGATTATAATGCCAAAGGGACCATAGAGAATAGGCACTTACAATCTTATTAACCAATTTCATATGGGAGTCATGTGGCCTTCCAAAAAATCTCATGTTTTACTCGCATACACACACAGACACAGACACACTGTTTTAATAAAAGCCTTTCTGTGCACCACCGCCAGACTTTGCTCTGTGCTGTCAGGTCGAGGTTTCCAAGGTGTTCTTCTCTTTGTGTTTCGGGCAGACCTTTTGGCTCCAGGGCGAACCATAACTCTTACCTCATTACCATGAAAGGTGCGCTCGCTCAGCGATTCTGCCCAGGTCACATCTGGCACCACCCAGAATAGATGAGGGGGTGTGGGGGGGATCACTTTGAACTTCAAAGCAGGCGGTAAAATTTGCTCAGAGGTATTCCACTGTATACACACATGACATTATAATCAGTATAGACTGAGCACTTGAGAGGCAAAACGTCTCACATGTTGAGATCTATGCATGTTTCCATTGCTCGCAAAATTTAGAGCATACACATTTTCTTGATGGACATGGATTATTTCAGTGAGTGGTGTTTATGTAAGTTTGTTTTATTCCCCTGCTGGTCAAACTGGTTTTGTTTTTTTTTTTACTCAGGAGGGCCCCATTAATCCAATGTGATTTGTGTGATTCTTGCTTGTGAACATCTGCTAGAGTTATGACTTCATCTACAAGGGCAAGGATGGGAAGGAGCCAGTGAATGGCTTACCTCAGGCTGCACGAGCCAAGGCCAGCTGTGATATGAGCTTTATATCAGTACCTCTTTGGGCTGAGAAACAGAAACACAGTTATGAACACGCAGAGTGCGAGACAAAAACAAGCTTCAGTTTTCTGAAAATACATGCGAGTGCTGAACATTATCTGTCGCCCTCCTCAAACTTCACAGATCCACTCTCCACCCGCACACACATTACACCACTCACAAAGTCATTAGCGTTTTAACAGTGCTCTGACTCAACCTTTGCTCGCACAATCTCTGACCGTGAACACAAATCATCCTCTCAGCTAGGTGACGCAGCCAGGAGGAGATGTTCCAGCATGTACCTTGACATGGCGGCTCTGTAATTCACCACCACAGCATTCATGTATAATTTACCACCGCAAGAAATTCCTCTTTCATGTATTATTAAATGGAATAACCCGTCATTTGGACTCACTTCACTGTGCAATTATGTCCACACAGGACTGACTGATCTGAGAGTTTGTGAGTGGTGAAACTGAATAAAGATCATTAATAGTAATGCAGGAGGTCTTCATTTAGAAACACAGTAGAGTGAATTTAGTTTATAAATAAAGCCTGTTTATTCTGACTGGCTGTATTTTTACTTGAGGCGATTTAGGGGTTTCACTTTTGTTATAAAAATAAAGAGGTGTAAACTTAATGTAGAACTAAAATGCAAACTCCTCAAACAAAATACCGACATTAACATATTGTCACCTTGTAAAACTGATATAGCAAACTCATTTTCAAACAGTTGCTAATTTACACGTCTAGCAGACATGGAGCAACATCATAATTTATTTGGAGTGTTTCTGTCTGTCAGAGAAACGTAATTCCAATCTTCACTCTCCTTATTGTGCTGATTTACTCTCCATTAGCTCCTGAGGAAAATATTTAGCTCTTTAGCAGCTGAATTATCTTCACCAGCTAGTTTCTAAATTCTTCTGTGTGAGAGTACTATATGTTTATCTGAGCTTATTTGCTGAAAACAACTGCCTGCTATGACTGGAAATCAGGTTGATGTGATTGCTGAGACTGAACCAGAACAGTAAAGTAGTGGACCATAAAACTAAAAACAATAAGAAAGAGGCAAACATGCTCTGAAAAGCTGAGAGGAGCTGCAGAGTTGGGTGATAAATCTCTGTGGGTTTGTCACTGCAAGTGACCAGTTTCACATTACACATGGTCACAGGCAGCATTGGCTTGTGGTGGAGCACTAGAGTTTAAATGGATAATGAGTGATGCATGTTAACAGCACACTGTAAAATATTAAACAAAACTTTGATGCATTTTTACAGAAAAAAAATTTGCTGTGTAAGTGCAGTCACTTGTATCATCAGGCATTTGTGTCATGTAGTTTTTAGTCTTTTGTCCTGCACAACATGAGATGCTGTCTGACTGAGTCGGGATGCTGCGATGAGAATTTTTCTGACTAAATGTGCGTGTTGCCTATACACAAGCGGCCTTGGTTCACTGTGTCAACACTGCTACACTTAAGTAAACTGTCATTTACATTTGCTTAGCTAAATATGTCACGTTGGCCCGTCACCTCCTTTGATCGGTCAAACATTTCTCTGTTTTGTGTCACGTAACTGCTGCCACTGTGTCAGCTCAGGGTGACGAGTCAATTCCAGAGTTCACTGCCACTATGCCTCTTAGAAAAACCACATGAGACGAACACAGTGACCACAGAGTCTATAAAAGGAGAAGCCCGCTGTAGAGAAAGAACCACAAAACTCCGTCTTCACCCCGTTTTCAGCTCAGGACTGACAAATATATAGGTCCTCATAAAATATGAAGAGCACTATTTCTGGGAGACAGGACATTCATACTAAAGGGAGCTGTGGGACCTACTGGGCCATGCCTAAAACTAGTTTATAGACTCACTGCTACAATGTGATGACTTGTTTTATGAGAGAGAGAGAATGCAAAATAGTGTAACCCTGCCTGTGAACATATATAGTACATGGACAGAGGCAGGAAGAGTGAGCCTGCACAGCACAGGACAGGCCACATCCTTCCTGGCTTTCTCTGTACTTCTGTCCTCCATACTGTACATCTGAATTATACTTCCTGAGTAGATATTCTGTGGAAGTAGCCGCAGAGCAGATGAGATGGTGGTGCAAGGAGGAGGGTTAAATGCAGTAAAGGTAGACGCACAGCTCACCATTTCAGACAAATGCATTTTAGCTCTCCTAAAACACTAATAATCAAATTATCCCAAGACAAGTCATTGCCTCAAATAAAAATGAATGACCAAAAAGCAGTGGTGGAAGAAGAATTCAAGTTATACATAGAAGGACTACAGCTATTAAAGTGGTACATTTCAGTACTTACTTGTCAAAAGTAAAAGTACTGTAAGTAAAAGTGGGTCAGAAGAAAACGGATACGTATTCACACTCATTCAGGTAATTATAATTAAAATGTTGAGCTTAAAGCATATGTATTCATGTGCGTTTATGCATGTGTGTAGGTGCATGAAGTGCGTGCCTGCTTGCTTATGTTAGTCTAAAAGCACATGCATGTGTGATTGCCCATTCTCCAGCATGTGTGTTCGCCCCCGCTGCCCTCGAGCGGTACAGCGAATGTCAAGAGGCTGTGGAGGCTGCGTGGGGAGCGTGACTCAGCGTGGACGGTGATGAGACAGGACAGCTTTACAGCAGCGGGGCATGCTACAGCATCAGACACAGGCTAGATTTGAATATTGCATTAGAGTACTGAAGCTGCCTCCCTGAACCCCCAAGGCTCTGTGGAGCTCTAACCCAGCCCTAACCCCTTATTCTGGGGGAAGGCACCACAGAGCCTCAGCCTGAACTGACCGGATCATTCTGGAGCTGATGGAGCTATAACAGACTGTGAATTCTGGGAATTTTTAGTAAGAGTTTCTTCTGGTTGAATGTGAGCCACAGTTTGCTGACGCGTCTGTCTGTCTGTGTAAATGTGATGACATGTTAGGTAGGTGCTACCTAACCTGACTGGAGGGAAACTGAGATTCTGTTTCATTTAGCCTAAGTAGTGGCTGACCACACAGTTGCATTCTGGACCAAACCCAAAACCACAAAGCTCAGTGTGTATAGAGCAGAGGAGGGTGGGAGCATTCAGGCATGGGCTGAACTCTGCAGGATTGCAGAGTAGGGATAAGGATCTGCATATCAAAATCAGGAAGATGTTAGGAATTCCTGAGGGAAAACAACATCAATACATGATATTCAGACCCAGAAATAAGTGGATGCGGAGGAAACAAAAATTCAAAGCTAGCTTATGCAAAATGAAAAAATGCAAAATGCTCTGTGGCATCCAATATAAACCTAATATTTCTTACAGGAAAGCAGGGCACATGAAAAGAGACAGGGGCACAGGCTCATCACCTCTGACATGCTGAGAAAGATGCTGAAGGCACATCTGGTGGCTTAACATGATCTAACTAGACAAAAAAAGCCACAAAACATGAGTACAAAGCCCAAACTACAGCTAATTTAACCATTAACCACAATAGGCATTGTAAAGCGCTACACTGGCACATGATAAAGCTTTCTAAAACAACATTGTGTTGAGCGTTCATTTGAGTCACAGCCACTAACAATGCCTACTGGGAAACCAGACGTGTTGGCAACCAGGGGAACAATACAATAGACAAACACTGCTCTGTAATCAGCCCTGCCCACTGATGGATTCCAAATGAAGATGTCATCTACTACACAAGTCTGTGTGGAAAACAATAATGTTGACAGGAACTTAGTCTGGTACAAAAAAGAGGAAATGTTAGCCTAAAGGTAAGAGAAACAGGCTTGGGACTGGAGCCCTGCCATCTGACTCAATCTAGATGGGGAAAGTAGATGATTAACACTTGGTAATCATAACAGTTCCAGTCAAGTGGATGTTGTGTAAAGTATTTAATCGCCAAACTGTGTGTGAAAGTTAGTTTGGAAAAGACAGGTGCTCAGAAAAGATTTACTAAAAAACAAAAAGTTAAGAAAAAGCTTTTTTGAAAGAGCTCATCCAGATGTGTTCAATCTCTGCTGCAGCGACACAGAAACCCTTCTATTGTCTTGACCACATCGTCTTACGTCTCGAACAAGAAGATACACTCACAGGGCCTCTTTTGAATGAGCCATTGTCCTGGGTCTCTGGTCCACAGCAACAACAACAACAAAGGAAAATGACAGAAACAAATAACAATTGTGCTGTTTTTGGAAGAAGGGAGAAAAGTGAGCTATTGTGAAGTTTCTCCACGTCAGCGATCATAAGGAAAGCGGGGGGAGGTGGCGGGGTGGTGGGGGGTGAGACAGAGAAACATAGAAACATATCATGGTCCTCGTTTGGGGTAAAACTTGAACCACAGCCCCTAATATTGAAGAAAGCAAGGGGGCTGTGTGATGTGGTGTGTGTGCATGTGTGTGTGTGTGCTTGGATGGGTGGAGTCGGGGGCATGTGTGATAACTTCATTTCACGTCTGCTCGCAGTCGCACATAAATATGATCCAAGTTACAACAGAGAACCCCAGCAATTACGCATTTTAATGGGCCTGTGTTTGGATTACGTAAGGGGACACTGACAAAGGTTGTAAATGGAGGCATGTCCCTATAACTCAAAGCTCAACTGGTTTCCCATTTTAGATCGCTGCATACTGTATATAGCATGCTTTTGCAGACTTATCATTTATTCATAAGGACTAATTCAAGGTCAAGCCCTTTGACTAATGTAGGAGCACAGTATATATACATGCACATTAAAGTACTAACTGAACATGCTATATACAGTACTTAAATATTACATACATGACCCAGAGAAAGGGAGTTTTACAGAATGTTTGACAAACTACAGTCACCCAGTAAGTTGAAAGATGAATCCACTCTGATGCCCTGTTACAAAAAGCAGGATTACTGGGTAGTTTTGCTGAGTAAAATCTGGAAACTCCCTCAAATCTTCAACATTTACTCAGCAAAGTTATCCAGATAATTCAGTAAACCTGCTTCTTGGAACAGGCTCCAGGTCCATGAGAAAATGTTGGTTTTGACCTGCGGTACTAAACGATAACCACCAAATTTTCCATTGAACCTTCCAGTGTCCCTGCTTAGGTAACTCAGTGTGTGTGGACACAGAACGTAACGTGAGCCTAAGTCTATCACAGCCACCATCAGATGTGAAATTATTGATGAGCCATACCTCTGATTGAATGAATGAAAACAGGAGAGTCTGTGTAGGAGTTTAATCTAAAGTGTACCACAGTAGACCCTGAGTATGATTTTCGGCTCAACACACAATGTATTTTCACTAACATGTTAATAATTGGTAATCATAAGCAGGGTTGTGGTAATGTTCAAATGCATAACAAATTCAATTACAGGGTCAACTTTAACTGTCATGAACACATGAACAAAGACAGAGGATACCTGAGCACGCACAATCAACATTTCCAAGCTGATACTGAGCTGAACTGAGTGCCATGTTGAACATGCTGGCCTAGTCGTCACTCTTTCTCTTTAAAGACTGAGAAAAAGAAAGTAGTGGAAAGAGCAAACACAGGACTTTCCCCCTTCAAATAGTCAGACTCAATCAGAGGAGTTATGAGTCATCATTCCACAGTTTACTGATGCCTGACAGTCCTGCTCACATCAGCCCACAGGGGTCTGTCAGTTAGAGGCACTCGTTCAACATTATCAGTCTCATTAACACTGGCCTGCAAACACTGACTCACATATTAAAGAACACAATGCAGGTGTGCAGAGGAGGGCGTGCACTAACTAACTTTAACTTCTTGAACACTGACACATACAATGTACAAACCCATATTTGCGCACATGTGTCAAGTAAAACTCCAGGGACTGAGAGAAGAGGCGGGCCAACACAAACACTTGCATTTCCTCTCCACTCCTCCTCTTATCTCCTTTCATCCCTCTCCCTTCTTTTCTCTCTCGTGTTTTTCTTCTCCTGGATTTTTCCAACTCCTGCTGACACAGCTGCAAGTCAGTCAGGTTGGACTCCGACTCTGACGATGCTCATCTGTATGTGGGTGTGTGTTTGTCCAAGTGATAGAAGCTGAAGAGCTGGAGTTTGGTAGAGAGAGACAAATTCCTCTCAGTACTGAAAGGCATTTAATCTGCCATTTGCTATCATTCAACAGAAAGTTTAAACACTTTCCAGTGTTAAAGACTTGTAACAATTTAAAATAAACCTTGCGTGTTTTTAACAGCAGTGTTTCCCAATGATTCATAGGTATAAGACTCTGCTTATTCTTGATACCAAAATATCAGATCCAGAGAGTCAAAAGAAAACATTGCTCCAGGAACCCAAAGTTAACAAGGAAGTGAAGTAACAACGGAACAGCATGAATCACCAGATGTCCTCTAAAATTCCTCTCTTTCACATGCCTTCTCAGAATTTTGATCATGACAAAAAGCCATGACCTACAGTAAGTATTTCTCATATCCACGTCCTTCCAATAGGATTATGAATTCTTGCACGTTTTCAGTGTTCTCAGTGTAGTCACTTCAAAACGTAAGGTAAATTTCCACTCACAGTGTGGACAAGTTGAGGATTATGGTGTCAAGTAGGTAAATAAAGCCTGATACTTGATAGATGCTGAGAAGTTTTGCTTTGTGTGTGTGTGTGTGTGTGCGTGTGTGTGTGTGTCACCGTGTGTGTTCTGGTTTGTGTCACTCAGTGAAATGGGGTTGCCTTTTCCTGGGAGCAATGAGACGAAACCAAAGAGGGACTCTGTTTCCTGTTTATAGCGTCTTCGTTGTTAGTGCTCTGTCCCTGGAGACAACACAGAAACCTCCAGCTGATAAAAGGAGCAGTAGAAGGGTTAAGAATAACAAAAGGACGAACACATTTGAAGTTACGATGGTGTTTTTTGCCACAGCTAATCTCTTACCAGTGATATCAGAGCAGTAATCTTGTAGCGCTATCTGTAAACATGGTGCTACTTGTCAAATAGCAACTTTCATAAGCCTGTTTTGAAAAGTTTTCTTGATTACATCTATTTCCACCGTACAGCAGGTGGAAATAAATGTAATAAATAGGAAAACGAAATACACTTGAACCTCTGCCTAAAGGGACAATTGTGTTGATATTTTTAGTAGTGGTAGGTATGAAACAAGAAAAAAGAGGATCCTCTGTAACTCAATTAGTGCAAAGCTTCCAGACAAAATGACAGAAGACACTGACCAAAGCAGACCTGTGACCTTTGGAAACCTGTGAGTGGGAGGTCTGAGCTGAAAGGCAGAGATGGAGGTCAAGCGCCATTTGCCATTACTTAGAGCACATAAAGGTCCCAGGTCTCCAACTAAGGCCTAACCTGAACTGTTTGGCCCCTGAGAACCTGAGAAGGCTGCTTGACAGATAATACATTGGGCAGTGGTCCCTGTAATGGTCACGTGAACAATGTCAACGTGTCAGACCCTGGTGTCAAAAGCTGTTGTATCCAGTTTAATGGAGGCTCCTTGATTTAATGACCATGTGACATTAGGCATGGGAGTACCCTGAGGTTATCCATGGCTGGAGCCAAACTGTGTCTGCCAGTCTGGCCCTGTTTTTCCCTCTCAGTCTCACCCTTTAATGCTCTCACTGTGGGTCAGTCCACTCTCTACACCCCTAAGGGTAACCTGGACTGGTCCACAAACTGCTGATTAGGGGGTACTAAAACTTCCTGCAAGAGCTCTAGCAGATCAAAGAGCGGAGGACACTGGGCAACTCAATCCAAAGATCCAGGCTAATCAAAGTTAAACTCGGGATAAGACTCAGAGTTTCACCACGGGCAAATAACTGTAGACAATGTGATTTCAATTAAGGCTGATAGCACAGGGAAAATCCATTCACTATGAAACTCCACAGGGTTAGAAGCTAAGACCACCTCTGTGACTGACAGCCATGAAACATGGGAGCTCGCAGTCTGCCAGCATCAGGGCGACATTTGCCAAAGAGCAGAATCAAAGAGCTGCAAGAGCGGTGAGCTCTTGCAAAGTTGCACACAGTGCTGGCAAATGCCTTGTGAAAGCTCCTCTCTCTGTACCCACATGTTTGAGATGAACAAGTTAACATGAAACATTTGTCAGGGTGAGGACACATCTTTCAAGTGACAGGAAATTTGATTCCCTCAGGCCACAATCTCATTTGCAACAAATAGACATTTTTTTTCGATCGGTCTAACATCTTAAAAAGTTGTAAATTCAGATGGTGTGTGTGTCATTTCAAACAAAACCCCAGAAAATAAAATACTGTAACATTAAGGAGTCATATCTTCTGGCTTTGATCCATGGCTTGTGGTTTCATGGTCATTTAGACGGTGATTAATTTGCAACTCACGTCCTGGCACAGATGCTTTTTGCCTGTCGCTGTCTTCATCACAAAGGCAACAGGCTCTTTGGCACCTGGGTGCGAAGCCTTTGGCGTGGCAGCAAGCTGCTGCACTCCAACCCTCATTAACTGGAGCAACGTTTGGTGAACACATGGCGGATCCAAACAGTTGCAAGCCACCATTAATTAAAATCTGAACTGTGTTTAACTCTACCACACGTTTCAAATTACATCATAATGCTTGCTTGCTGTCTTTAATACCGAAAAAAACCATTTGAGTTCTGCTCCAAATTATCTGTAAAAGTTTAAATCAACTACATGAAAGATCTCCTCGTGTGAGCCTAATTAGGAACAAACAAGAGACTAGCAAACTGCGCCACGTCACCACGCTTCACGTCCCGACAAGGTACATCCACTTAAGCGCATGTTTTGGGACAAGATAGGTGTTGACAACCACATCCGACCGCCTCGCTCTTCAAAAAGCCAAGCCGCTTCATAAGGTAAGAGTGAGCCTGCATGTCCACACAGGTTGAAAACCCTACATGGTAAAAGATCTGTGTCTCCTGTTGATGGACAAGCATAAAGGAAGGCCAGACTTCCATGCCAAAGGGGACAATAGTGCCTGTCACAGGGCCACTTACCCTCCTCAACACCTCTACAACGGGACAGGTGATGAGACTACTGTCTTCCTGCTGGGGGACTAGAATAAATCAGGGAGAGCTATTGGGCCACAGAGAGATGGACAACATCCTCTTTCAGTTGACTTCATCCAAGAGTGAATTACAACAGGAAAAGCTGTTGGAACATTACTCTTGTTAGAAGAGCCTTTGTTTAGCTTGTTCGCTAACTGTGGGATTTAGCCTCAGTCTGCAAACCATCTCCCCCAGACGACCCTAATGCTTGGTGTAGCTCATTAGCTAGCACACAGCAGCCATACATCACCAGACAGTAATACATGTGGAAACCATTTTGATTTCACCTGGTCAGTCTGCTGTAGGGAAACAGTTGAGGCGGAAGTGGCCTGTTTATGATGTGGAGCACTCCATAATGGTACTAATTGGTGGTGTAGATCAATTCCTGTAGAACAGGACCAAGTTTATAGACATGAGCTGCTCCGTCTTGAGAGAGAGGTTGAATCTTGTGCAGAGTGAGGCGATTAGCCTGGATCTAGATCCACGTACGTCTGTTCTGTGCCAGCTGTTTAACAGATTCCCTTGGAGTGCATGGGCAGGCCTTCTTGGCGGCCTCTCACTTCTGTGATCAAGATCTTTGAAGTCTGTCTTTTTTCCAGTAAGAGCTTACTGTCCAAATTCATCCTCCATCGTAAGGCTGAGTGTTTTCAAACTTCTGGCAAAAGTAGCAGGACAGGAAAAATGCACGTCACATGGTTTTCAGGTTCTTTCCACAAGAGCCTGAATGAGGGTGAAATATGAATTGAAAGATAAAATGTTAAAGTGAAATGGTGAGACGATGAGCTCATAACAAGAGAAAACATGACATGATTATTCACATGCATTCCATGGTGCATTTAAAGGTTCATTACACCCAAAATTGATGTTTTGAGTATCTGATTCCATGTAGAGCTGATCAGTGGCTTTCAGAGTTTGTTCCTCTCTCTTCTAAGAAAAGCAGTATCTGTGTTTATCTTGAATTTATGCGACAACAAATGGGTGAGTGGTTTGAGAATTTTATATGTACATTTTGATACTTGCATGTGCTGTGAGGAGAGAGGATGTTGTATGCTCCGCATTGTGAAGCCCATAAAGGAAAAGTTGTGATTTTGGGCCTCTATAAATGATAAAACTTGTCACCATCAGAATCCATAGTATCCAACATGAGTTATATAATTATAATATCTGCTACGTATTCATGATGATATATGTGTTATCAAAACTGTATTGAAAGTTAAAGCTGATCAAGTAAAAAAAAAAGGAAGAAAAAGAAAATAAAACACAACAATAACCACAACAAAATCTTTCACAGCCTCCTGTCAAGCCTTTGTGAGGGAAGTATTTGATATTCAAATGTTTTAATTTGGATGAATTATCACTTTAATGTCAGGACTGAATAGAAGGACTCTAACACCAAAAGCTCAGTGTCCTCATTTTCGGGTCTTGTTCTAACAAACAGCCCAGTTTTTACAGTGCTGAATATTATTGCAGGTGGCAGAGCTGCCATCTAGACATGACAGCTTCTCCACTCATCCAGCTGAAAGACACTGACCACATACAAAAACTAATCCCCTACTTTCCAGTGTTTGTTTTCATTGCGATCCTGAATGTGTTGGTTTGGGTTGTTTATGTGGAGACCTTTTGGCTGACTGACCTCTAAGTCTGACTGCAGCGTGCTTCTCTTTTCATAATGCCAGCTCCTTCTCTGGCCAGGCCCCTTCAACGTCTGGTATTGTTTCACCACAGGAAAGATGTTCAGCCAAAGGCTATGAATCCCTGAGCCAACTGTAAATACCCAGAGAATGTCTCCCTATGAGATAAGATAGCTGCTTTTCTCTGTTCTTACACAAATATTGATCTTTAATATTAGAAAATATAACACTCGCTGCATTCCTACCATTCTCATACCTCACTCTGGATTCCCTTCGCATTATGACTGTCTTCTTCAGCAAACAATAAGACAGAGCTGTGAGCTGTCCAGAGAGATGTCAGCAGATGGCTCTGATCCACAACACAGGGCTTCACACCTCGCTGGGATTTGACTACAGCCCAGACATCAAACAAAGCTGTGGCACGTTGGACAGTAAACAAAACAAGGCTTCATGCACGTCTAAACAACTGTGAGGCTAGCTCAACAATTCCGATGTGTTCAGGACTTTGCTAACTTTTTTTTTTTTGTTTCTCTTTTCCTCTTCTTCTCTGAGAAAGATTGTAAAACAAAACAATGCAGGGCCATGCTGTTCCTCCACCAGATGTAAACTCCAAACAAAAGGCGTCGTAACTGGCAGGAGTGTGGTGGGGAGAGGGGTAAAGGTCAGCGCAGAGGGCAAAATAAACAGAGGAAGACCCACCAGTGTGAGCATGTTTAGGTCAACCACCAGGTACGGGCCTAAAGTCACTTTACTGATGTAAATGAGTAAAACGAATAATGTTAGCATGCTGATGTGAACATGTTGAACATGGTAAACATTAAACGTGCTAAACATCAGCCTGTTGCTACAGTACATTATCTAAATACAAAGTATGATGCTGCATTTCCACAGATGAAGCACACAGAAAGAAGTCTGAGGGAAATATGTAGAGATATTTATTTAAGCACAATATCCTTGCAAGCCAAAACTGGGCCAGTGAGAGATAATTATACATAACCTGAAAAAACGTAGAATATAACTGCTCTACAACCCTCCCCATTTCACTCCACTTACAATCAAATCCAAGAGGCATTTCTTTATTCCAAGACAAATGGGCTCTATCAAGTTTGAGCAATACCACAACAGGTTAAGATGCCCCAGGCCCCTTGTTGTTGAACTTAACCTACAGAAGACAAAGTGCTACTACATCAATGGTTACCTCAGACGATTACTTCTGTGGCTCCAAATAGCCACCACATGGCTTGCAAGTCCGTCATCAGCCACAGAGGTGCCGGCAAATGGTCCAAAATGGGCCAGGGCAGGAAGCTGGCCACAGTATGGCCTCCTCTCTTTGAAGTGTTATTAATCCTCAAGCTAGTATGCGTATGTGTGTGTGTCCCGGCACATCTATTGTTGTGAGGACCAGTTTGAGTTTAGGTTGGGAGAGTGAAGACATTTTGACCTGTCCTCATTTTTTTCAAAGGACTGTTGAAGATCTGAATATTTTGCTTACCTATATTGCAAAAAGTATTTTGTCTCGTTCACCTATTCCAGTGGTGTCCGCACAAATATACAACTGCATAAGCGTGCGTGCATGTATAGCTTTTAGGCCCTAAAAGGTAATGTCAACACTTAAATTTCATACAAAAACTATTTGTATGGACATTACAACCTGTTTAACTGTGACTGTTCATCAAAAGATGGAAAATACATGGGTATCCAGTTTCCTGGTGTAAGATACAATGTGCAAACAGGAGCTGCGAAGAGGGGCCTGAGGAAACTAGTTCAGAGCTGACTTATGGAAAGATGTGGGGGTATTTGGATAAGAAGATGTAAAACGTATTTAAACTGAACATGACTCTGCCCATCAATCCCATAAAATGTGCCAGAGCAGATACTTGAGAAGTCTTGATCGTGGGGCAGGAGTTGACTAATAAGCTATTAAGTTATAAACTGCTTTTATGGGGTATGTCACCAAGATATTATGATTTTAGTAAATGTAATATGTGAATATAAACTACAGAAGACTTCTCCTGAGAAAGGTTGTTGTACATGGCAAAAACTGTCATCAAGCTTTTTTTCATTATTGCTTCATTTAAACAAAAAACAATCTATAATTATTTAAGAAATGGAAATATTTCTGTGTAGTTAAACTTATTTGATGATGGGGCGCCAGAGGAGTTCTTTCACCCCCACTATAGGCAAACCAACAACATGCAGTTGAAACATTTCAGATCCTTTTGGACTGTGGATGTAACCCTGTTGTCTCCCTCGCCCTCTCAGTGCGTGATCTTTCACAGCTTTTACAGGATTATCGCCCTGAGTTAACAGGGTCTTAAACAGCTGACTGGCACCAGGAACTGGGCTAGGAATTAGCCACCTGCTACATCGACGATCCACATTGCAGCAGAGGGAGGACTCTCTGCGCAGGAAATGTCCTCCTGGGGGCAAAGATGGCGTCAAACAAGGTTGAGGTCGCTCGCCACCTCGCACACAGTGCTCAGCAGGAAGTGTGGCTTCCTTGAGTCGGGGCTGTGAGGGCAGAGGTCAGGGAATGGGATCAGCAGATTGTGTTACTGCTCCCAGATGTGGCAGAGGACAGCCATGGCTCCACTGTGGAGGTGCCCCAAATGTAGCATGACTGCCTGCTCAGACTTAGTTCTGCCCAAACAGGAACTTCTATTTTGAGAGATGTCATGCCTCTATAATACAGGAGTGCATTGATCTCTTTTTTAAATCTGTATTCTTTCAAGGCTTTTCTGAGCGCTTGCTATTTTTAAGCTTCAGATTTACACACTTTGTTACCTTGAAACATCAGTTTAATACTTTTTCCTGTGCCCTTCTGAACTACTTCTCTGGAGCAGTTATGGTCTGTTTACTGCGAACAGTTCCTCAAGGGCACCATAGCAGAAGAAGGACATGGCAGCGTGTGTGTTTGTATGATATATGTACTATGTATGGATCATGTGAACCTTAACATGGCTCTGCTATGGAGCGTGTATATATTCTCGGTAAAATATTTCCAGTGGCTCTTGGTGTGCTGTGCTTCCTCACTGGCCTGTCTGCCCCATCAAGAGTGATGAGCTTGGGAATGAGAAACAGGTGTGTGTGAAATGTGTGGATCACTCCTTTATCCCGCTCTCTTTCTCCCCCTCTCTCCCGACCTTTCTGAGCCAGTCGTGTTGAGCTGTGTTTTGTGAAGGGAGGAGGATGAGCGGAGAAAACCCAGAAGGAAAGAGGACGATCGCAGAGAAAGAGAAACACATAGCTGAGAAATTAGCTGTTTATTTTGTGCTTAAACATCCGCTCATCTGCCAGTCAAGTATTCAGGACGGTGACAGTGAAAGGCAGCAATAACAAGTGCAGAACGAAAAATAAGAGCATCACAAAAATCACAGTAAAAAACTTTTCTGGTGTTATTTTAATCTAACCATGACATGTGACTTTAACAACATCAAAGGGTGTGATATCTAAAGCTGCTCAGACCCAAAAAAGGAAAGTCCACTGAGATAATATGTGAAGTGGACTGTTTAAGCTCTATTAATCAACAACAGTAGAACAATACTGATTGAAGCACAGTCAATCAATCACTCAATCAAACACTTGATTGACATCGGTTAACAAAGAGCTCAACCAATCATCATGAATAAAAAATACTTTCAAACCACTTAGCAGGCTTAGCTGCTTAATTAATTAGTAATTAATTTGAAAATAAAGGAATAATCAAAATGAGGTAATCTGCCAGTTTGATGATGATCAGTATTAGTCGGTCGACCCACCACTTTGATGTCAAAAATCTCAACAAGTATTGGATGGTTTGCCATGACATTTTGGTGCAGATGATCTTTGTGCTCACAGGATGTATATATGTATCCTTTATATACTGTATACATCTGCTAATAAGCAGATTTTGCTCCAGGTGTTCTCCAGTCCTAAACAATTGGCACTGATTAATCAAAGTACATAGACCTACCTATATTAGTCTATATGAAGCAGGCTATAATGTAGTCAAAAACCCACAAGTTGTCTTTGTTCATATCTTATTTGTGATCTACTAAGTGTTAATAATGTAATTAAAAACAATTAAAAGAGCCATAGGTGCAACTTTCTGTTTGAAAGTGGTTCAAACAGACATATTTTGTAGATACTATAAGCTACATGTCACTTCTTTGATTAGACACACTTATTGGCTTCTACCCTTTATGAAACTAAATGACTTGTTATGGTGTTATATTTGCCATTGGAGACTTCCCCCTAATCCACAGCCCCCCTACGGCTCCCCCCAGCTCCCTGTAAGATATGCAGGAGTCGGTTTACACAGCCTCATACCTGCCCAACCTCCCCGCCCCCCCTCCGCTGAAGGGAGGTCGGGACTCCCTCTTTACTGCTGCTGCCATGCAGCGGTCCGTCAGTGTGCCAGCAGTCCGCGCAGAGCGCAGAGCGCAGCGCCACTCTGAAGCAGAACGTCTGTCACAGAGTGGAGCTCCACACCTCTACTGGATCCGAAAGACAACAAGAGTGGATAAACTGGGCGAATCAGGTGAGCATGCAGAGGACTGTCATTTTTTCAATTGCTTATCTTTTAGGAGCTGTGTGAGTCGGAAGTGATTTGTGACATTTATTTGTTAAGTTTTCCGGGTACCGATCTGGGTGGATTCGGGTATGAACTGATTGATCCGATCAGTGTTCCTGCTATTTTTCACTTTTCCTCCGGTCTGCTCTCATAATGTGGCAGCACTGTTTTACAGCTTTGCATGGACTGATCACGTATTAACGGGACCTTATGTGAACTGTTTGGCTGAAAGCAGTTTTGTAGCCTACACTCTTGACAAATAGCCCAACCATAACCGAAGATTACCATAAAGCGCTGTGGTACTGTGGCACTCATTGGTAAATTTGCCACACTTAATGGTGGGTTACTTAGTTTAAAATAACTATAATACTAGATACTATCATTACAGAAGATTTAATTCCTAAATTGGATGCGTCTCTGCCACATGGTATAGTAGGCGTCTCTCATTTTAAAATTTACTACAGCATTACTTCAGTTTGTCTTCTTTACAGTCGTGTTTGAGATGTTTATGGTCTGTTTATGGCCGAGACCCTATAAGGCAAACTCTCTCCGGCAGCATGTCTGTGATGGATGTCATGTTGTATCAAACGAGATAATCCATAAACAACAAACCAGGGTTTGGGACCTTAGAACGTTTTTTTTTTTTTTTTTTTTTTTTTTTTTGAGTTGACAAGTGCAGCAATTTATCATCTGCTATGTAAACCTTTATGTGGACTCACAGGTTTAACTCCGCCTTGAAGTCCAGTCAGTAAAAGCTGTATGGTTTGGAGAGAGTGAGAGAGAAAAGCTGAGCACTGTGCTCTGATTAAAGCAGATACAGCTGACCTGTGGATTGCAGGTTTATCCTGCCCTACACTAAATATTTACATCTGGATGAAATCAGGGGAATGGCACAAATGAGGCTTTGGCTTCCAAACATTTAATCAGGGAAGAAATGTTTTGTAATCTTAAATTAAAATAAGCATTTTCCTACCAATCAGTTCATTTATGACCAATACATGACTGGATTTGTAATCAGTTATACTTATAAAAACAAATACATACTCATTAAAGGATTAGTAGGGCTGAGGCAGTGTTACCTGAGAACTTACCTGAGAACAAAAGTAAGTTGGGGAGGGTCATTATGCAATCCACCCTCTCTAAAACTGAAAAGACTGTAATGACTGTCTCTTCCAACGAGGCAATCACATGCCCTCAGGGTCAACTCCACCTTGACCCACCTCTACCACTCCCAACCCCCTCTCCTAACTTTCTACTGATATATTTAAGACTCATGCATCCTGGGTTGGTTTGATCACTGTGGGGTCAGGAGCATAAACAACTTAGCAGCCAGACTAAACAGACCACACATGTCTTCTAAACACATTCACCCTCAGATTCATAGGTGAGCACGCGTTGGTTTGGCCTGTGTGCAGCAGCAGGAGGTTTAACTCATGCAGACTGTGATCTGGCAGCGATGCTGCTTTACTCTTGTTTTCCAGACGGAGAGGTGATCTTTCAGTTCCAGGCATAAGAAAGTACAATGTCGAAAGGAAGATAAACTCATTTCATCAAAGGGTCAGTTTAGTATGAGACAGTTTTCCTCAGCAGATGGGTTTGATTGTTTTTCTGAGCACTGTAGGGACTTAGAGGTTAATTTAAAAGATAAAACAATGTCTTATAAAGTAACTGTTTTCCACTGAGTTCTGGGTGTAATCACCCTCAAGGCTCTTATTAAAATGAATGGGGGTTATGACCTGGCTCACATCCTTGCCCAAAAGCTACAGTGAGTCATGGATCATAAACACCCACAGCCAACATCAGTCCTTCGTATTGCGCATGTTCAAACGCAGGATACAAACATCTCTCCGACCGAATGCCTACCTGCAAAATTACAGTGTGAAGCAGTCGTAAACAGTCCCTTTTTTTCTCCCCTGATTCATGTGGCAGTGTGCTAATTTTCCAGCTGTAATACGGCTGCATCTGTGTTTGATGCTGATCCCAGCAGAGCAGACGAGAATGCCTCCTCCCGCCACGGAGCAGAGAGCCCAGGGGCGCAGAGCTGCTCGCTACAGTCTCTGTCTGGGGTGTTGACAGAAGGCCTGACATCATTAACATGACTAAATGAAATATAATTTAGGTTTTTGGCTTCCTGCGTGGCTTAAAGCAGCAGCAGTGATATTGATGATGATGGTGTTGGTGCAACACTTTGGAGCACTGAGGGCAGTTTGCAGACAGTGCCTGCAGAATCACGTTGACTTTACGACTTCAGAGACAGTTTGATTTTATGTACGAAACTTACTCATACATATTCATGCTCTCACCACGTTGTAGACATCCAAACAGAAGTCAAGACGCCTCCATATGATTAACCTGTGCATGGTCTAGCTCAGGTTGAAGAGTTAAATATCTCATGGGATAAAATAGTATACCAGGATTTTTTTTCCCCTTTTTGTGTTTTTCTTGACACTGTTTTTCAGGGCTCCAAAATACGTATAATCTGATTGTTTTGAGCCACATCAGTGCTGACTGCCGAGACCAAGCGGAAGCCGCAGGATATTTCATGGTTTTAGTTCACAATAGGCCACTCATGTGTTTCTTATCACCTAAAGTTCAGCTGCACCGCAGTCACATTCAAGAATGGTTTTGCTTTGCTGCAGAGCGCGGCCTTGAAAACATCACTTTTTAAGAGGGACGTCAAACATTTGTTTTGTTTAATCTATGTAATGTTGTATGGTTGCATGTAAAGACCCCCAAGTTATGGCAGGAAGCTGGAGTTTCTAATTAGAGGGGAAAATGTGCCCTGCTAATGACATCATCTTCCCCCCTGGCACTGTGTTAAAGGAGTGTGTCTGTGTGTGTGTGTGTGTTGCTCACCAGCAGCTGGTTTTAGACATTTCACGTTCACAACAGTGTGAGACTTCAAACACTCACACACACACACAAACTGTCAGGCTTATAATTTAGCTTTATTGCTCCTTGTCGCCTTGTTTGGGCCATTGTGCCTACGGTCTCTGGGAACTTCCTCACCGACCGTTTTCAGGAAGAACAATTTGAAAAAGAGGAAGAACTTGACAAAAAGTCACAGCTTCTCAGTTACGTCCAGCACCAAAACAGCATATTCAGACAGGCATGATGAAGGTACACCCACTCTTACAAAGGTCTACTGGCCGAAACAAGAAGTAAAACCTAACATCTGTATACCAAGCTAGTATTTCTTATGTTTTGTAAACACCCAGAGTGTGTTATCATATTCACTGAAGTGATCATTTGATGAGCAAAGACATATTTTTCAAAATGAATGAGCCTGTGTAGCTTTCGGGGAGGGAAACCTTTACTTGCTGGCTTATCTTCCATGGAGGATTTACAATGCTGCACTCTTGAGAAATCAAAATTTGCACCAAATGTTCATATTTAACTTTGGAACCACAACTGATACGATCATTATCCTAATCAGTCTTGTCATTCTCTGAGTCAGTTTCTGCTGTTACATCACTCCCATCTCCGTGGACTCATAACTCAATCCATAATTCATTGTGGGCAATGAATTCATGAAACATGATCTGACAGATCTCCATCTCCTGACAGTCCCCTGTGTGTGGGTGACAGCTGTGAGAGCAGCCCTTCTCCCCATTGCTCTCACATCCCCGTAATTGTTCACAGTCCGAGCAGGCGCCTCTGTAGCTTTGCCACATCCCATCACACTCAATCGTGCCGCGCTGTGTCCGCTCAACCATGAGGAAGACGACGCGGGCCTGGACACTGCCTTTGACGCAGGAGGAGACCAGCGATGCAGCTCCGCGGACTCTTCAGGCTCCTCCAGATGTTTTCTGATTCTGACAGGAGTGAGGGAGGAGAGGAGGGGAGGCGGAGGAGAAGAGGGACAAATGAAGGGGTCTCTTTCTGTGGCACTCAGGGGGCTGTTTGCGGGGAAGCAGGTCGGACGATCAGTAATGAGAGAAGACAGCTGGCAGGTTCAGCAGAGGTTAACAGCTAAGCTTAGATGGCAGCGAGGAAAAACAGAAGAGCTCAGTCGAGGGTCTTTGTGAGAGAGATTTTTGCCTGGTTCTTTTCATGTAGTTTGAAGTTTTGTTTTGTTTTGTTTTTTTAACTTTTTTGGGAGAAGTTAGGATTTGTTTGAGGTTTTGTTTTGGAAAGGTTGGAAAAGATTGGTGTTGGATTTTGATTTGTGGCAACTCGCAATGAATATTCAGGGCTCTTCTGACATTTTCTTGGTATTCTTCGAACACTGTATTTCTGTTTTAGTTCGTGCTTATGTTACTGGTTAAAAGTGGGCAACACTCAATTTGGAAAAAAGGTGATGTGATGTATTTCTGCGGACCGGTCAGGATTTAGCAGTATTTTATGGATCAGACTCTGATGAGCAGATTAAGTGAGTTTGTGACTGTTAAATTTCCAATAAATAGTAAGTAAGATTTTTTTTTCATCCTAAAATTTAAAACTTTGGGCATTATTTAGTCATGAATATTTGTTATAGGGAAATAAAACCAAGCTTTGAGGGGCTCTGATACTGTATGAACTTGGTCAAACTCAAAGCATTGTTCAGCTTTGCAGTTGGCAAATCAATGTTGGCGCATGTAAAGTGGTGCAGAGTATACAGTGACACAGAAGGGTAGGGGAGGGGGGTTGGGGGAGTTGGGTGCAGTTTGGCACTACAGTCACAGATGACCCTGTGTTTGGGGACACAGCACAGCTGGAGCAGCTTTAAGCCCTAACCAACCCCAAACAGCCCTGTCACAAGTCCTCACAAGTTAGTGCTAATCTTTTACTGCTAACATCAGCAACATGTGTTTGGAATAATGAAATAATAATGTCTCTGAGAGAAGATAGTGGGGCCACACAGATGTCACACTAATCTTCTGTCTTTTTAGTCTTTCTGGGAGTTCTGAGTTGAGTTCCTCTCTGCTCACATGCGACTCCTGCTTTCCAAAGTATCACCCAAATCTCCTCTCTGATGTTCAGCTTTTTTTTAGAGCTGCTTATGAGCTCCCTCAGCTTAAATGCAGGTATACAGGTGCACAATTTAACACCACTGACCATGTTTTGACATTTTAGGTACTCTTTGTCTAACCACCACCATCCACTGAAGCGCCTTTTATCACTTTGTTGAAGCAGACATATGCCTGGCAGAGTGAAAAATGTGCCGACTTGGTGAAATAAAACATCTGGCAGCTGGCCAGACAGAGCTGTCTCTCAGAGCATTCACACCAGCTGAGAGCTTAATGAGGGTTCACAGTGTGAGAACGGGCCTTCATAATTTAAGACTCTGGGACACTGAGAGATGTGCCCAGATTTATGCCCCTCTACCATACTGTATAAACAGCCTCAGGACAGGCCTTTTTTGGGGGGTGGGATCTGTGTTACCCTGAGTTTCATTGTGGATTCCCTGTCCATAGCAGTCCTGCAGACACACAGTAGGTCACTGTGGGTTGTACAGCTGGTCACATAAAGCATGCTGGCATGCTGAGGGAGCAGCAGTGGTCATAATTTACAGAACTGTCCTGTCCAGAGCCGGGATGTCTCCTTGATGTAGCCCAGATCTGGACACTTGATGTACAAACTTAACTCTGTTTCACTTGCACACACCCTCTTTCACCACAGTTTCCTCTAACACACACATCCACTGCACACAACAACTTTTATCAGCCAGTCTTGGTTAATTTTGATCACGTTTAAAAGTTTAAAAGCCAAACTCAAGTGTTATGAAGCAGTGCTGCAACGAGTATTAACTGATTAACTGTTTGGTCTATAAAATGTCAGAAACCTGCAAAGAAAATGTTCAAAATCACAATCTTAATTTCCCAGAGCAAATTGCTCACTTTGTCTCACCGACTGAGGACAAAGCAAAACATTCACATCTGAGTCAAAATTTACCACTTTAGCTTAAAAAGCAACTTAACAACAATTTATAAACTATCAAATTGTTGCCAGTTAATTTTCTCTCTAGACTATAGAGTATCAAAACATTATTTTTGGATCATGTTTATGTGCAGATAGTCAGGCACAGCCCAAAGAGACGCTAATGTGCATTTAGAACAGGCGTCTGCACACACACACATACAAATTACCCTCCCCCTCTGCCCCAGTGTCTTGTTGGATCCTTGGCTGAATTGTCTGTGTGCTTGGCTTTGACAATAAAATTTTTTTACAGTTCTTATGTGAGGATCCAGGTATACGTCATCTCTTTTTGATTGTATGAGTTCTCCTGTCAATAGTTCACTCATTGACAGTGAGGAGTTGCAGGCGGGTTTAACATTCCTGAACTTGGAGGCTGGTTCAGTTCTCTCTCTGCTATAGTGTGTATTATCAAGTTTCCTGGTGTAGTGCACTTGGGGGAGGGATCACCTGATCTCATCTCATTTCAAAATGTGAGCTGAAATCTGAATTCACATGATAATCTTTGTGATCTTTATCTAAAAACTGAATTTAAGGTCGAGCATAATTACATTTTTGTGCAGTTTTCATATGAAAAGTTTGTGTGCCGCTCTTTCTGCTGCTGAAAAAGTAAATAGTGACTGATAATAATTTACAGGTCAGAGCTGTTCGGTTGTCGGCTATAACTGCACGCTTCCTGGGCTCTTAGCTGAGAAGAAAAAGAAACTCGCCCAGCCTGTTGATAAAAGCAAGAATAAATGAGAGCATGTTATCTCAGCACACTTTATCTGTGTTAGCACTGCATGGGTGTTACAGTGTTGATAAAGACCTGACTTACTGTATAATGGTTGTAGGTGGACTAAGTCACGTGTTTCAAGTGTTACCTCAGTTTAGTGGATTACAGCTAGCTGAGAAGTGTTTTACTATCTTTAATTGGGCAGAATTTGGCCATACAGTGTTTTTGGTTACTGTAAGTAGAATGAACTTAGTGCCTTTGTAGACGTCTCTCTTTTCACTCTTGACCTTTGTCTTTAGCTAATATTGACATGTAGTCATTCATACACCCAGCAGGTCATTGAGTGGTACAGTACATATCTTATCACTGTCATCTCAAAGTCTGCGCAGACCTGGCTTCTTTGGGTTGTGGCTCCTGTCTTCAGCTGTCCCTGCGATGATTTTCTTTGAATAACAAAAGAGCGCCAGCCGAGAGTTAAGAGCCCATCTTGTCCATTTTACGGTTTGGGAGGAGGTCTGTTCAGGTCGGGTGTGCCTTAAGTCGTCCCAGGTGGCCTACTGCAGCTCCACATGAATGTGGAGAAAGCCTCTAGGTAGCCTCTAACCGTAGATCAAGCAGCTAATGATGCCGAAAGCCTCACAATGGTGATAGGATTTACAATTCACTACCAGTCTTTGTCTTTGAGGAGACTGTAGCCTACGTGTCCCGTGGCTCAAGCTCTTACATTTTATTGTCAACGTGTTATTTGTCCTTTTTCCCTCCCTGACTAATGAGCCAGAGCAACCAGGTCAAGATTTATCTGTAGACCTGCAGGAGGACCATTGTTGTGGTCCATTAATAATGCAAAGAAAGGCCGGTTCCTCTTTGTTCAGGGTATAGAAGAAGACACCTCCTTTTCTTTGCCCAGCCCCCTAACAGACTGCTCGAGGTCTGGGTCTGTGTTGGAACCGGACAAAGTCATGAATCGGGGCTCATTAGTGGCAGATGCTTTACATTCACACTGTAGAGAATCGATGTGTACAGATGCCTCGTCATGACATCTCTGAATGAGCTTTGGTTAACGTTTGAACATTCAGATATTTCAGCCCATTAGGGATGATTGTTAGTCTGTGTCATCCTTAATAGTGGTGCCAGATGTTAGTGTATAGAAAGTGAGAAACGCAAGATGACAGAGAAAGAGAGGAAAGACCTTAAAGATGGCCAGTTGGCTCCTTGTCGGCAGCAGATGCCTCTCATCTGTCCAAAGATTAATTTGATTGGTAAGCGTGCTGAACACATTCCCATGAGCTTCAAATGTGGTACTTGTGAATTTATGATCCTCTTATCTTTTGTTTACCTTACTGAATACATCATTCACAATGGAACTTCCTTTAACCTTCTGATCCGAGGCGAGCTGGATTTTGTTTGTGTACGCCCAGTGAGTCTGGATGAAGTTACTCTTCTGAGGGCTGTCCTGAATCAAACAAACAGTTCCTGGATTTTTTTTAAGGAAAATAAGCAGAACTGTAACTTTAAGCAGAACTTCACTGTTATATATATGTGAACATGACGCTACAATCGATAACAAAGCTTGGAGCATGACCTGCTTGTTCTCACAGGGTCAAATGCAACTAGCCCAAACAACACTGTTGATTAAAAGAAAAACTGAAGTACATGGCCCCTTCCCATGACAGGTCTGTGTCAGGGCTGTCTGAGCGTCTTGATGTAGCATGACACAAAACATCTGGTTCTTCTTTAGCTGTATGGGGGCGCCTTGTTAAGCCTCCCCTGCAGCCTGGGCCATTCGCTTCACAGAGAGGACACAAGGGAGGGAGGAGAGAGGGCAAAGAGACAGACAGAGGAGTTTTATTAAAGAGCAGAGAGACTGAAGGTGTTTGAGAGGGTTCACACACTTAATATAGTGATCTGGTTACTATGGTTGTCTGACAGGTTTTGTAACTTTGTGAAAACATAAAATGCACACCCATTTCACGTAGCTGACTGACCTTTATCATCCCTCTCTATGACGGCATCCCATCTTCTAGTTTGCCCATTCAAAAGAGGATTAAACATTTTTGTCTTTAGATGTCTTCTGACAACAGTGTGCATGTTTTTCAAACACTGTTACGTGTGTATATTTGCTGCTACAGAGGAAAAACAGAAGAAAACAAATGATGACACAGTACCCAGATCACTCAAAAAGGATGGAAAGATCAATCAGACTCTGGAACATTGGTTCTCAACTTTGTAGTCGAGCAGTGCCTGCACACAAACCCTTGATGCACAAGTCTTTCTGCTGCAGCCAGTAACATAAAAAAACAGTTAAGAAAAAACTATTTTCATATCATTGTTAAGCAGAAAAGTTTTTTCTTCTTCTGTCCTGTTTTGTTAATCATATTGTGACTGTTCATATTTATCTTGGGTTTTCTTGGGGGGTGCTGCCCAGGTCTGCCCCAGGTCTGTGCGAGACCTACCTGAAAGAAAAATGTAGGTTACTAACATTGTCAGTACAGAGCTGATTCTGATAAATTAAGCATCTTGTTTGGAAAAGTAGCACAAATGTGTGTTGTTCCACGCTAGAGAACAAGCTTTTGAAGATTGCACCCAGATAATGGGAGTCACAGTAAATGGAGCAAAATCGAGAGAGGGAAGACACACAGGGTGTACACAGGAAGAGAGTGATAGAGCAGGGAGGGAAATGAGAGGGTAAGGAGGCCCTGTGGCAGATACGGGAGCTGTGGAGAGATGAAGAGTGGGAAGGGGAGTGCACGGGAATGAGACACAAGGTTAGGTAACATTAGGAAGGAGAAGGTGAACGTGTGTGAGTTCACCATAGAGACGAGAAAGAAGGGGAGGGTCTAGGGGTTAATGACAACCCACAGTGAGAGATGAAGGAGGCCATGAAACACAAGAGAGACTCTCCAGCCATCTTTTCACAAAGCCTCCAGATCACAGGAGAAGGTGCTGGGTACTAATTAGGCTCATTATGGTCAATGGACCTAATGGTGACTATTGTTCTCACGCAAATCCCAGTTGAGTCACTGGTTAACCCTCTGAGTGTGTGTGTGTGTGTGTGTGTGTGTGTGTGTGTGTGTGTGTGTGTGTGTGTGTGTGTGTGTGTGTGTGCAGGTCTCTGTATTTTCAAATGTAGCCTTTCTGAGATAGCACTTGGAGCAAGAGATAACCTCTGAAAGTGGCTGGTTTCCTTCAAGCTCTTACTGTCAGACTCAATGAACGCACACTAGCATTAGAACTAGAACTAGAATGGGGCAAATACATGAGAAGTAGGGCAGATGTGTGTAGTTCCCATATTGTTATGGATTTCAAGGTTATGACGGTTGGGTGAGTGGGGATTAACAGTTGCTGTATCCGTATATATATTGTTCGCCTCTATTCCTCGTATGATTTTGAATACTTTACTCCCATCCCCCTCAGTGGAAAGCTAACATCAGGATTAATGACTTTGTTTAGGCTCCCATGGCGATAATCTCCTTTAACGCTTCAATAGCATTAGCCTGCCACTTTTCCGTTTTGAAGTCATATGGGGAACAGATTGTTCCGGAAGAAAGGTGTCGAATAAATACCCCATAACTCCAGCCCGTACACCGTAACCCTTATTCCAACTTCCTCCTAATTTTCTACCCATTTTTCTTGTTTTATACCCACTCGAACCCTTTCTTCCCCCGCCACACCTGTTGTGAGACACTTTTCCCGGAACTCTACCTAAACAATGGTCGACTTTCCCGAGCTCTGACAGCCCGACATCTGGAAAAGCTAACTAGCTGGCTGTTGCCCCTGTTCCATAAGTGAATTTATAGTCGTTTGCCATTTGTCAGGCCTGCTCTGTGAGGGGTGTGGTGTCTGAATGAGGTAGCAATTGATTTGTGTTGTAATCACTTATACTTATGTCTATGTTGTAAGTACTGTAACCATACAAAAAGCAATGTGCTGGAACTTTCAAATGTGTTTACTTGTGTTTTCCAGTTGTATCTTATGCTTTGGCCTAACTGATAAGACATGGATCCTTTTTCCTGCCAAAAGAGCTTGTTCATTGTTTTACCTCATAGCTAAAATAGCATTTGATAACGCTTGACACAGACTTTAGGGAACAATAAGCACAACGAATTTAACACACTCCTGGTGCCTGGCACAGAATAAGGAACATTTATCTCTCCAGATGGACTCTATATACATTTTGAAAGGTAGGGGAATGAAAAACAGGCACCACCTGTGCCTCTGGGTATTTATAACAACTTCAGGTTTTACAGATGTGTTCTTTGTCTGCATAGTTTGCACATGGCAGACACTCACTGCTTTTTTCTGCACATGAAAAAGAATAACAGAAAGACTTGACAGTCTGTAGCCTGACTGTGCATAAGGCGCTCTTTCATTTACAGGGAAGCCTCTTATTGCCTCTTGCTGACGCACACACACTTGCATATGGGCTCAGGCGCAAAACTAGAGCAGATACATAAATACACCCATGACCACATACACATACACACATGCATGCACACATACATAGACACAACTGTGCTGGGATGTTTTCAAGCTATAAATACTCCTCGGGGTAAAGCCTATCCCGTTATAGACACGTGCAGCTTCCTCTCCCTCCTGACTCTTCATATAGTGTGAAAACTTAAAAGACATGAAACATCTCTCTTCACAGAACACGACATAAATGGGAAATGTGGCAGTTGTGTCAGTTCTACAATGTTTGGTTTAAAATGTCATTTCACTTTTGTAGCGTCTTGTTAATTTGAAGAACAAGCAGTTTAACTGTGACTATGAAAGAGTTATTACCTTAGAGGTGTATTGGTTAACTTGAACAGCACTTAAAGCTGTTTTTTTTTTTCATTTCAACAGACTATTTTCAATGTAGACATTTGATGAAAGCTTAAAAGAGGTCAACTACACTGATCTGTCAGAAAATTATAATTTTTCTGACAGATTTCTTCCCCTGAAGATAGTTCCTTGTCACGTCTAAGCAATAGTTGTGACAAACAGTAGAATTTCCTTGTTGGAGTGTGACTTTTCAGAAAGCACAATACTGAATTTACTGTGTTTTTGTAAACCTACAGTAGCTTTCTCTGCGTGCCAGGTTTTCTCAGTAATCACTCACACAGATTGTCGTGTTTGGTGCCTTTTCTATTAAAGCGAACGTGACACAGTTGGCCAAATCAATGATGTTTGTCCTGAAAAAATTTTGATTCATTACGGCTTCCTGTGCATAAAACGGACGGAGGCTGACATGTCATCATCCTGTCTGGACAACAGACATTGTTGTACCTGTTACAGGATGCTGTTACAGTGTCTAGACAACATTTGTCTCACATTAAAATAGAAATGGTTTTATAGGGATATAAACAAAAAAGAAAAGTGGTTTGTCCATGTTTTAAAATGCTAACAAGCCTGTATTTGAACTCTTACCTGTTCCCCCACTGACTGATATATGATAGATAAGGAGATTCAGCTACATGTCTAAAAGTAGCATGCACACTGTGGTTAATATATATGTATATACATGTCAGCTCTGCATTGCTGCCCACTCCAGACATGCAACTCCCCCCAGCTTTAAATAAGCACAGTCTGAGCTGAGCTTTAGGGACCACTGTTCTTTCTGCCATCTGGTCTCTGCCGCTCGCCCTGGAGAACAGCGCTTCAAACTAAAACCACTCTTTTTATCTCTCTGTCTCTCTCAGGGGTTCAACCAGGTGAGGTGAGGACAAGGACAAGATCTGCATCTCCCCTATCCGTCTATCAACAAACCAAGTGCCTCGGTGCCGGCCACCCACAGGTCACCTCAACCGTGACGGGCGCCAAACAATAAAAGTCTTGACCCAGTGTTCCTCAGACAGCCTGCACAAAGCAAATATTTGACGCCATTATAACTAATTTCTCCGGGCAGGCGTCACTGAAAAGATCAACAGTGAAGGGTGTCTTTGGGAGATAAAAAGAGAGAAGAAAAAGTGGGGGAGGAAAAAGTAACCCTTTCAAAGTGCACCCTGCATGCTATTTCTGCTGCGCTGTGGGCAGGGAGCATCTCATTTGGGAGTGCTTTTGGCCGACAAAAAAAGCACTTCCCTGTGCCCTGCCTTCTGATCCAAATGCCTGTGTAAATACTGGATAGAGATATCAATTTGTCTGGGCTCTAACACTGCCCAACAAAGAGACTGTATGCTATCTATAGAAAACGTTACAACAAACTTGGACTCTGTGGTTTCCTGAATTGCTACTTATCTATTACCCCTCGAGGAAGATTCAAGAGCTGTGAGAACCGGAATGAGAGCTGCGGCAGTTTTCTACACTTAAAAACATTTTCAAACACCCTCACTAGTTTTGAAATCTTCTCTCAACAACTCTCTTGAGGGAACTGTGAGTCACTGAGGGGCTGCAGTTTTGATGTCTTTCCCAGCTTGGTGAGTCAGCATGAAACCCCTAACACCAATTGGATCCCCCTCTCCTCTGAGGCTCCTCAACAAGGGTCCAGACTACCTGCGCAGGCAGATAGATGGTGGTGGCCATGGTCGCTCAATCAGTGCGGTGGAGAGGCTGGAGGCGGACAAAGCCAAATATGTGAAGAGCCAGCAGGTGATCAACACCAAGCAGGAGCCTGTGCTGGTGCCATGTGCCACCCCACCACCGCAGCCCCGGCGAGTTGTTGCCATCCCTGGAAGCCTGACCCCTCATCTTCCCCCACGTCGTTCATCCAACACCCCCTTCTCTACACTCTCTGGCTCTTTCACTTCTCGAGATGAAAATGAAAATGATGACTCCAGAAAGGAGAACAGACGGACTTCCGTTGATATTGAGGCGCATAACAGGAGCAATGTGAACAAGATAATGCCTCCGAGCCCCAGGACACCTGGAATTAACACCTTAGTAGCACCACACAGTGCTCCTATACTCAGAAGAAGCACGGGAAAGCGCATGCTGAGGCCAGACTCCCTCGTCATCTACCGGCAAAAGAAAGAATGCAAAAGCCCCAGTGGTGCAGCTGTGGGAGAGAATAATAACATTGAAGTAAAGGGATACAGTTTTGTCCGCCGACTCTTTCAGGGCTCCATGAGGGAAAAGAGTAGCGGAGGTGAAGGGAAAATTCAGAAGATGGTGATTGGTGAAGAAAAAGCACCATCACGGGATGGAGATTCCCGCATGTCTTGGACCAATGACAAAGACACTACAGATGGTGGACCAGGGAGCAGGAGGTCTAGTAAAACTGATCAAGATCGCAGCCCGAGGTCTATCCCTAGTCCTGGGTTTAGCTGCACGTTTGAACGGACTAAGAATGGATTTACAAATGGTACCAGTGATGGTGGGATCACCAACGGAAACCACTCAAGTATCCATGATGATGAGAATGACCCGTGGAAACGGGCGTCACCACCACCAGCACCCAGAAGGCAGTTTGGGGAGCTGCATCGCTCCAAGTCAGACATGCGTCTGCGCTCCTCTGTAGCATTATCAGAGCAGGAGCATTTCTTTGACTACTGTGGGCTGGACATGGACATGATAGAACGTCTGGGTCGGGAGAATTTCCTCTCTGGGGCCAGTTCCATAGACACACTCTCATTGGCCCTCCGCAGTGTGGGCGGAGATGGCTTCGGTGGCTCAGAGCCCAGTGAGTTCTCCCGACACTCAGGAGACGGCCTGTTTCAGGAGGAGCTGGCAGAGCAGCTTCCCACTGGTGTGTCAATCATTGAGAGAAACGCTCGTGTCATCAAGTGGCTTTATGGGTGTAAGAACGCTGCACGAGAGGGACCCAAGGAGTCTACTGTTTAATATAAGGACAAGGAACCATGTGTCGTGGAGTGTTGAGAATCTGCAGGTGTTATTTCAAACGAAAACAAGAGTTTATTTTCTCAAAATCTCTGTGAAATCATCTCATACTGTGTTTGGTTCTGCAGACCTGCTGAAATGCACCACAAACCAGAAGTCAGAGCATTGAATCGTCACTGATTTGATCTTGAACTTCAAAAAAAAAAAAAACATTCAGAATGGGCTGTGATTAGCAAGCCGCATTGCTGCAATGCTACACAGAAGGAAAAAAAATAGGACTTAGTTCTATTTTTGAGCCACAAGGAGCAATGCAAGTAAAAGAGGCTGAGGCAAAGCTGCCATCGAAATGTGATTTTAATTTTTAAATGAAAGTCAGTGACGGTCAACTTAAGGTGTGTTTCAGCTGCTATAATGTCTGCACTTATGGTTAGCATTCCACGGCGCATAGTTATCTTCAGTCCCTTGTTGTTCCTTACCCCAAAGAGACTGTTTCTTCAAATGAGAGGACAAAGACTGCTACTAGTTTTCTCGTGTCAAATTGATATATTGTATTTATAGATCCTATGGAAGTACTGTGTGGTTATAGATTGACCTTACTGGCGAAAAGAACCATTTCTTCATGCAAAATGTTTTTGTATCCGTATGTGTGCGTGAGTGTGTGTGGAGTGGACGTCACTGTCCTCTCCATTTGTAGCTTCTGTTCAGTTATTGACACAACCGATTAGGAACTGAACCTGAAATCAGCCTTTGTGACCCCTGACAGGGCACATAACATTTTGTCTGTCATGACACAGTAGACACAGTTCAGTGTCCTTGACACCAACACTCTCCTTTAATGACTAATTTAAAATGGAAAACCACTAAGCTACGTTTTTTTTCCAAACTGGAAAACTGTTGTGTGAGTGTGAAGTGAACCATGAGTACCTCATTCGGATCTGTCCCAGTTTAGTTTGTGTGTTGTTTTTTTTTTTTACTCCTTAAACGCAGGCGTTGGAACAAACATGCGAGGCACCCCTGTGGGGTTGTTAATGCACTGAACTGGACGGGGAGAGAGGAAGTGAAAGATAGAGATATAGCTTTGAGTCTTTGCAGGGATTCATCTCATTTAACGTTAAACACTGAGCTGGATTCAAAGGAGCACCTGCATCGTGGAAGACGAGGAGCCATGCCTGGCCAGTAAATTTCATCATTTTCATCTCATTCTCCAAACCCCAAACAGGGTCAATTCTCACATACTATACACTGTCCAATAATCACTTGTGACACAGTCATTGATTGCCACAGCTAATGCTTCATGTTTGTTCTGTGCTCACAGCCGTGTAAGCTATAGAGCTGCACAAATGATAACCAGGGAAAGATAGCCTGTTAATGGTCAATTCTGTGAGAGCAAAACTGGAACTTTGCAAATATATGCACACTCATAATTTAAATCTCACAAAAGAAGTTTCAAAAATGAAGAAAAACTAAAATAATATTTTAAGCTCCAAAAGTAAAATAGCTAGAGTCGTCAGATCCTCACTGCCAAACGTTGTAGGATGTCACCTAGATGTTTAACCTCTCCATCTGGCTCAGTCAGCCTGCTTCCCATCAGAAGAAGCAGGGGAGGTTGAAGCCGCCCTCCTTTCTCTGATAACCACAGATCCTACCTCACTTCATCCATCCTTCAGTGATTGTCACTTTATCTCCATGAAAGGTCATTTCCATTGCTTGGCCTGGAGGATGCCACTGAAACATGAACTGGGGGTCTGCCGAGGTATGTGGAGGTTAGACTGAGATTATTACTGAACCCAAGGGCACGTTATATATACACGAGTACATGTGATAAATTAACACAATAATTTGCAGCCTTGATGTGTTTTTCTTTCTGTATTTATCATGAGCACGGCACACTCCTGAAACTCCTTCAAACTGGACGTTTTGTTTTGTTTTATATCTTCCCATTTAAAACCGTTTGGTTGCATGTTTACAAAGTGGCTCCTTAACTGAATCTCTTTTTTTTTTTTTCATATATATGACGGATTTAGATTTTATTCCAAAGAGGTTTGTGTATGATGTACACAGCAAATAAACACAAATAAAGAAATATTTGTGTGAAGGTTATTTCTATAGTGTCTTTGTTGTGCTTTTGGTTGACTTTGGAGATATCACAGTACAAGATCTAAACTCTGTGTTCACCTATTATGGTACGTAGCAGTAAGAAAGAACGTTTTTATCCACAAATAGTGCTTAGAAATCTTGCAGAATTCAGCATTCAATTAAAACACGTATATACTTAAAACACAATTTATCTACAAAACTGGAGAAAAGAGCCAGTAGAGAGATACTGGCTGTGACTGTCATATGTTGTCTAATCTACTTACAGGGTAATGGTCGACTGAGTCAGTGTTGTGATGGTGTCTCGTCCTTGACTTTTTGTTGCCTGCCTCCACCACACCGAATCTCATTTCTCACATTATCTCAAGTGGCTACACGTTAATCCTTTTAGCATTCCCTGCATAGCATGCTCTTGAGTGAGTTGCAGCAGGTTGTGTTCATAGACAAGGAGGCCTCTGTGTGGCCTGATGCTATGTCTACGCTGTCTAGGAGCGGACCCTCCACCCTGTCTGCAGCCTCCTCCTGACACTCTTTGTCTCTTTTCTCCTTTCCAGCCCTGAGTCAGCTTTTGTTTCCACATACACCAGCTCACAGTGAAGTCCTACCTTCAGGGGAAAATCTAAAACATTTTTTTCATGCTGACAACTGTCTCCCTAGACAGGAAGTCAGAACATAAATCTTAAACTGAAAATATCATCAGGTGACTTTTTTTTTTTTATTTTGGGTGTTGATCCATTGACAGAAAATTGGTGCCAGACTCTGTGGGCATGCAGATTAAAAAAAAAAAAAAAAGAAGAATATTTCAACACTTATTGACTTTCTTGCCAAAAGTTAGATGAGAAGATACAACAATACTCAAGGTACTACCCAAGGTAACAAAATCCACCTACCAGCACCTCTAAATCTCACTAACATGTTATATTTTGTTTGTTTAATTCACATAAAAACCCAGTCTTTTCCAGCTTATTTCCCCATATGTCAAACCATTCCTTTAAGACTTTGGAATGAGTTTTATTTATTATAAAATACATCCACATCCTTGTAAAATCACTACATGCTGTTTGGCTACAAGCTGTTCCATTATTCACTGTTCGAGAGGCAGCCGTAGGATTTGTCTGAAGATGACATATTCAGCTGTTTAGAGGAAAGCCTTGCTCAAATTCGAGAAGGAAAAAACATGTAATTTCTATTTTAAGGATTTTCCCTTTAAAAAAAAAAGGGCCCAAAATGGTTTGAGGACATTTAAGGATACAAACACCGGACGTACTCCCTGGGCTGTGCTCGACTTTAGGGCTTCAGATAGCCCTAAGGTCTGTCAAGTTTAGCAACACTAACAGAGTATAATAACTGCATACACAAATACACACACCTCCATTTTCTTTCTCCCTTACCACACTTCCCTTTCCCTCTCTCCATCTTCCCCAAAGCAGAGCAAAACAATAGCCCTCCTGTGCGCCTGTGTCTGTGTCAGTTACTCTGACCGGAGGGCCTGCTGTGACATCCTGTTTTGGGTTCATAGGACAAGGTTTAAACATATGGTCATGTTTTGGGCTTGGCCTTCTTTTCCTTCAGTCTGCCTGGATATAAACAGACAACAGCTGGTAGAGGACAATTCAGATCTTATTATTACAGGGCTGACAGTTTAGGCTTAGGTTGGTGTAGTGCTGAGCAAGCAAAGTTTTCAGGGGGAAAGTCGAGCCGATGTACCTGTTTAAGACTCTACTGTGCTTGCAGAAAATGCCTGGTAGTTAGAAAAGTGGGAGATAAACTGGCTGGGATCCAGCCACTACAGGCTTTAATGCTGCTGATGTGGTTTTTCACTCACATGAAAAAAAAAAAAAAAAAAAAAAGACCACAGGGGGTGCGAAGACCTCCTGAGGTGGTCCAGCAAATTTCTGACTCACTCATGACTTCACAAACTTGTTTGGAGCTTTTACTGAATAAAGCTTCTCTTGAAGTGTTACAAAACTATTCTTAGTCATTTAATAAGCCACAAATGTTAAAATGACACTGTTTATTATTTACACAAGCAGTTGTGGGTTTACTTTGTTCATTTTGTAAGGGCCTTACTAAAAAGCATTCGCTGCCACAAAAAGCATAACAGACCTACCCTTCTAGGGCAACAAAAGAAAATCTAATTCCATTTTTGCCTGGAGTTTTAAACTCACTGTCGTCTAGAACAATTGTGGCAACAGACACAACAAAACAGTTTCAGTCTTAAACATGTTTTGGGATAAAAAAAAAAAAAATTTGATGACAACAGCTCATCTCAGGTACTATCGTTTTGTGTTTGTGTGGCCTCGAACTGTGTTGCATTTGTAGCTGGGATTTTTCCTCTGCGCTCTGAGAAGCAATAATGTGTGTCAGGGTTAGCATGGGTTGTGAAGTGTGTCAAATCTGGCCTAGTTCTTCTGCGCCAGCAGCTTCAGCAGACTGCGGATGTCTACGCTTGAGAGAAGCTTGGTTCATGACTCAGGGACAGAGAGGCTGAACACACACACACACACACACACACAAGGTCTCTGATCTGCCAGGACAAGAATAAAGCATTATAGCCAGTTAGCTGTTACCAGGGCACGCTTTCATCAGAAACATGCTAGAGACATCAAAAAGCTACAGGCACAGGGGAGTTTGTTGCAGCAGTGGTGGTAGAAACTGGAAATACTGGTGCAGGACAAGAGCAGTGTCCCAGTTCCAAACCACATACTAATCCTGAGTATGTGATTGTTTCACAGAGGAAAAAGTGGCTAAAATAAACCTTCAGCGACAGATTTCTTTGTTTACTTGGAGCTGCAGAAACAAGCTGTAAATACACTGTTGACATGTTCTAAGCTGATATATTGAGAAAGCAGCTGCTGACTTGTACATCTGGCAACATTAACATTCAATTTCAGTTTTGTTTCTAGCTACTTAATGATTTAAGTAAAATATAAATAACAACATTCACTCTCCTTTTGCGTCTGTTTTGGTCTCCTGAGGGAAATATCTGGCTCTATGTGGAAAAATGCTCCACTTTTTCATCAGCTGGTCACTAACTTTGTCTGTCATTTGGTGTACTTCAATTTTTAGCAATGTTTTGCTGAAGGCAGTGACCTGGTGAAGTTGAAAACAGTGGTGATGAGAGCTGTGACAGCGAACATATGATTTGCAGGCCATAAAATCAAAACAGTGCACTGAAAGGCCCTACAAAGCTGAGATGCACTGCAGAGTCGGATTGTTTGTCAGTATTAATATGCACGATTATTTTTACTATAGACATTATAAATTATACAGCACTAAATTTGCTCAATTTCTGAGTGTGCTTTTGTTGTGCACTATTACCCAACAGCGCCATATAAAACAGAAGAGCTGGAGAAAGTAAATTATGGTAATGACAGTAATGACAAGCCCTCAGAAACATGGCAAACAACAAATGGAGAAAATATTGTTTTCTTTTTCTTCTCAGACTGAATGTCTGTTTGCACCTCTTCTATCATTTTTTAGTATAAGATGGCAAAATACGTTGATTGCTCTTATACTCACTGCAAAGACACCAGGCTCTAAAGGTTGCGTTTTGTAGTAATTTTGCTCTATCAATGAATTAGGTTGTTAGCAATGCTGGGTGGGAATATGAGGCTCGGCTCAGGTCTTGAACCAGTAGCCAGAGATCACCAGGACTTGACCCCACAATTTGATTTGATACAGACGCAGACTTACTCACATCTGACAAACTCAAATAAAATCTTCATAACTGAGTCCAAAGAATGACAGGAATGATCCAACACAGCAGTAGCTGGATCTCTTATGTAATGCTGTTCCAAAATCCAACAGCTGGTTTACATCTGGGAATGCAGCCTACCAGGGATTTATACAAAATTCAGTGATGACTGTTGTTGTAGCTACTTCTTGTCCTCTCACACTACAAAGCAAGTTTACATCCCAGTTTCACCTCTCAGCTACTGCCCCTCCACTCAGAATGCCAGGCTTCTCCCTCTAAATGGCTGAAATCTTAAACCAACGTTGGCAGGAGGTAGTGGGGGAATCTGCTCTGGTGTACCTCCACCTCCGTAACAAAAACCGTCCCTGAGCCAAAGGTATCCTATAGCTACACCGGGTCGTAAATCAGAGGAGTGGCCCTTTTCATTCCTCTCTCTCATGCGTGACCTCTGCTTCCCGGGGGGTCAGGGAGATGGGCTGAGCCATGGCCCTGTGGGAAACCTGACCAGGAGCCATGGACCCTCTTCAAATAACCGACTGACGTCAGGAAAGACTGCAGTAGAACAACGGGAGGACTGCCGGAGGGGCGCTTTTTAAACCCCAACTGAAACTTACAGGAAGAGGAGACAAGAGTTTTATGTGTTTTCTTTTCAGTGTGCAGAGAGGTCAGCTGACCCTCATTGTAGAACAAGGGCAGGACTGATCGCAGATGGGCCGAGCCGAAACTCAATATTGAACAGTTACTGTTGTTGTTTTTATTCAGGGAGTAAAACAGCTAATTTCATCAATTACAACCAGCAATTTCCTGGTTAAGGTGTCACTGAACAACTTATTAAAGAGTTTGTGTTGGAAGCCACTCTTGTGTAGCATGTTAGGAGAGAAATTAATGTTCTTTGTTGTGACAAGTGCAGTTTTATGGGTAGAGGCCGTGTGGCCGAGGGCTCCGCAGAGCAGGCTCAAACTCTGGCAGCAAATAATCCCCAGTGTTTGTTTTCACCTGCTAGGAGTGCAGATCAGCGGAGTTCACTGCAAGTTTTACCATGAGAAAGAGGAAAATTCTCACTGTAAAGAATATCAAAATAACATCCAAACACCAAAGCCTACAGCTATTGTAAAATCCTTCCCATTTGGTGAAAAAGAATGATAAGAATTTAACAAACAAACTAACAACAATCTTGTGGTGACTGGTTTAGTCTAATTTTGAAGACTGTTAGAGAGGTCAGAGAAACTGTACGGAAAACTGTGACTGTGAAACGTCCATTGTGTGATTATGCTCTGCAAAAATTTATTGATTTATTGATGATCAAAAAAGCTAGATCAGCTTGCTCACAACTTAGACGCTTATGGTCAACTGCAGATTTTACCTGCTCTTTTGTCTCTTTTCCGTTTTCATTAATGTTGTTCTGTCTCACAGAGGAGAGGGTGTTGTTTCCAGCCATTCAAAGCTTTTCATACTCTTTAATTAAAAAGACTATGGGCATAAACATATCGCAATTAAGGCACAAAAAAACTGTTATTTTGGCAGTACACCACACAATAAGTCACATTTTGTTTCTCTTGTTGGCAAATATAGCATTGTGAGTTCTGGCATACGACCAGGTTTATTATTTAAAAACGCAGCCATGATACTTTGAGAGTGGATGCTGTGAAAGCAGATGTTCCTCAAAACAAGAAGTAAACAGGTCTAAAATAAAATTATGGAGGTAAATCAAAAATAAACGGTAAGCCACATGACATTTTTTACCGCTTGCAGATGATGATGCTGGTGAACAGAGCAGCGGGCCAGCTCAGTGATCAAAGTCAGCCTCGTTTTGGTTGCATACTGACATTTTGACTGTGAGAAGACACCAAATTAATTTTTTTTTCTGATGTGTACTAGCTTCCACACCATTTTTTAAGATGGTGGGAAATAGTTAGTAAGAAAATCTGATTTCATTTAGTTTCATCCAGTCTCCTAATATTTTTACATATTGCCTAATATGTGTGTAAGCAGGTAAGAGTGTTGCTAAAAGGCCTGAGGACAAAACATCTGTTTATTGGGCAAATAACTGTTCAGGATTCAAACTTGAGAACTTGCTGTTAGAGAGCAGACAGACTCTCTGATTACCACCCTGGCATGCCTCCCTGAGAGAGTCCAAAAACATGGGTGTGTGCAGACTTCCAAAAATTACTGTTTTCTACTCTTGTCAAGGAATTAAGTTGAAAAATTATTGTAATTTCAACACGTTTTGTATCTGAATCTGTCCTGCATCAGTTACAGTAACGTTTTGCAGAGTGCTCTTCACTTCATTTTAGGCCACTGGGTAGTGAGAAAGCAGCTTAATCACATAGTCAGATCTATTCCCAGTCATGTGGGAACAAGAAAACATCAGGTCGACAGCTGGTCCTGCCTCCTCTTCCGTATCCATGAAAACATTCAGCTACGTTTCTCGAGCTCTGATATTCGACTCTCACGGGGGCGCAGAGTTCAAACTCACCGATAGTCTTTTTATTGGTCACTTTATTGCTCCCCTACGGTTTTCGTTTACTCGCTTTCACTTTCAGTTCTTGATGTTTTCACCAAACAGGGTAAAAGCGTCTCCTGGAACCATGTGTTCACAATCTTGCCCGGGTAGAACCCCTGACAGGCCCTTTTTAGATGCTGGCTTTGATGTGTTCCACAGTCAGTTAAATTTGTTTGGGAAAAAGTGAGTTTAAAGAGACGTATCATCTGCAACTTCGGATAGTCTGAATCAACCCCTCCCCGTCACCACTCTCTGGTGGACAAGCTGGACAAGAATTGTGACACTGTTTCCAAAAATATCTTTGGTATTTCTGTTCTTCAGTTTCCTGACATTTATCAGCTCTTGCATGCTGATACTGATTTATCAGCCTGGCAGGAAAAAAATTTCTTGTGTTTGCACAAGACACATGACAGTGAATGCCAACTGGACAGACAGACAGATTTACATGTGCAGTCCTATTCAGCGAGTCCTATTCAACATGAGTTTTGTCTCCACCTTCATGCACACAAGAGAAGCAACATTAGCCATCAGCAGTATTCGATCCGTCCTCTCAGCATCTGTCAGGCTCCAGATGAAGAGCGTCTGTCTGCTGCGCTCTCCAGCCTCCACCATCATCAAAGCAGACCAGAGCGTTTGACCTCGCCCTCGTCTCCACCACAGTTCTGGGGTTGGCCTTTCCTAATTTAACCCCAGTCTGGTTGGCAGGGTGAGGGAAGGCCCGTATCCATGGCGCCATGCTGGGCAGGACCTCCCCTGAGGATTCGGCCGACGACAGCCCTCAAAAACCACAGAGGATCCCCACCTGACATATCATCCTCTGTGGGATCTTATTGTATCATACAGGGGAACGCTTGTCAGTCATGAGTGGCGCTGGAGGTGTCACACTGGTTTGTAACACTACAACAGTCATTTTTGTTATTTTTTCAGCTCTTGTACTCTGTTATTATGCGTAGTTTACTTCTTATGTTCAAAAACCTGTTGACTGGACATCTACAGACAGTCGCCCTCAGCAACTCCTAAAACCAATCATTATCAAAACTCTTTCCCAGTTCTTTGATTGGTTATTGACAGTAAATCAGAATATCTAAGTACATTGTTTCTTTATTTACAATAAGTAGTACTCACAGTATTGCAAATTAAAATGGAAAAAACTGCAATAGTAAGTGGCACCCTGTGCATCCTCTGCTGTTACAAATAATATTGGCTTCATGCAAAAACAACATAACAGACATGACATTATTTTATAACAACGACCAGCAAGAGTCAGCAACATTTTTAAGTGTGAAATGCTAATCGCTCTAACAAGCTTTTGGGAATGAGTAAGGATGCAATGCAGGAATAAACTCACCATAATAATTACTTCTGAAGGTAACTATCTACAACGCTGATCATAACTGACAGATAAGAAACTTGAAAACAAATTATCTGTCAACAAATTCCGCATGAAATGTGAATGCCTGTTGACCCAGTGAAGTCTAATGTGATCTAATGCAGTCTGTTTCCTCTAATTACATTCTTTAGTCCATCAGCGTGAGCTCTCATGACTTATTGCCAGGATCCTGAATTACTGAGCATAGTTCAGTGAGGAATGCAGCTCCGTGACGTCCATACTGTGGATTATTTGAGGTATCTAAAGGCAGTTTCAATCCAATTTTTGTTTATCATCATGCACTTAAGTAGAAAAACTAAGTTACAAAAGCAAGCTCTGCAACCATGTGCAGTAAATGTTTTTGTATTCGCGAAGCTAATTTCAGTCATCGACTTAAGAAATAATACTGCAGTTACTCATTAACAGTAGTATGAATCATAGTTGTAATAGCAGTCCTATTTAATTACACACCAGCTGTGATGTTCAACTTCAAGCCAAACATGCAGGAGAGATCACAAAATGTGGCCTGAAGTCATTCTCTTCTGCTAAAAGAAAACATTTTCACAGTAACACAGGACACGACACTGCTCTCTTCTGTAAAGCAGCATGAGTGAAGGCCACAGCTGAATCTGGATTGAATTGTCTACAACATGATACGGTGCTTGTATCTGACACCCAGCCCTGGCACTGGGTCGTGCCCTATGACAGTGGTGTCTCCTCGTGGGGAGTGATCCAGGTGTCTAACTGGCAGATTACTGTGTCATTCAGGTGTAAAGGTCCTCGAAAGGAACAATTAGTGTCCCCATTAAAGCAGCTCCCCAGGTTTCCAGAGGTGTTGAATGAAAGGATTAGGCCTGCTGTAATCTCCTTTGATTCTCCATGAGATCTCTCCACCTGTGTGCTGACACACTGGACAGTGAGCTCTGCTTGGATATCCATGACCTGGACGATTGAGAATCTTCACAGACGTCACGAAATACTGCTGACCGACTGATACATCATGAATCATTCCAACCTGAAATTGTGAGATTTCAGCAGAAATCTTTTCTATTTTAGTTATTTATTCATGGATTTCTTTCATGAAATGCCTACGGTCAGCATCCCATTCAGTAATTTCATTTTTCCCCCTCTTACTTCTAGAAAATACAACTCAAACAGCATAATATGTATAAACATTGATATGGAAATGCATGCATTTAATTAGTTCATGTACACACAAACAAGTCCTCATAAATGCCAAGTCCATGCTCACAACATCCTTGGCCGACAATAGCTCTGCCTCCTGACAGTCTCCATCATGTGACACTGTCTGCCCCACTGCCTCTACACCCAGAGAGGCTGTGACACCCAAGATTCTCATGTCAGAAATAGAGATGGACAGAAGGAGGACGATGACTCCAAGGAGAAGCTACGCACAGGAACGCAGGAATTTGTGTTTGGGGGGGAAAAGCAAAAGAATGAGCAGCCGAAGGAGAGATGGAGGAGGCTTTAATGACATCTTGATGACAAGCTGGATGGGGGTATGCATGGCTCCTGCAGGAGCAGAGGAAGAGATGGGTGTAAGACGAGCCATATGGGCTTGTATAGCTGTGAATGGACGTCTGCTGTGTTACGCTCCAACCCTGCATGCCTCCGTACCAGCACTGATCATACATGACGAGAAACAGGAGCAGTGAAGTCTCCAGCTGTGCATCAATGTGTAATTTCCGACTTAGCTAGTTATGTTACGGGCCACTGGTTCCTCCAGGCTCGATTTGCTGATCACGGAAGCATGATCAGTCTGTGGTGTTTGAGGGTTGGTACTGACGTGGTGAAAAATCCCTGCAAAGAATGTTTTTTTTTTTCTTTCTTCTTAACAAATCCATCTACCAGCACCTCTAAAGCTCACTAATTAGCACGGTATATATTGTTTGTCTAATCTGTACAAAATTCAAAGTATAATAAAAACAACAATTGTGGCTTTTCGGTATTGTTCAATGGTTTTACAAGTACTTTGTTTTGAGCGTATTGGAGCCTTCAGTGAAAATCAGCAGGATTTGCTGTTTTACTTTTGAAGATGTTTTGCCACATATTCAAAAATGTTCAGAAGTTCTTCAAATGTTCAGAAGTTCTTCATGTTCAATGAGAAAGTACATCTTGTTACCTTTGACTTTGACTTTGTACTTCTAAATACATGGAGAACAGAATCTTCATATAAGTTTAAATTTTGAAACTCACTAATGGCACTTGGATCAATTTTTTTTTTTAAATCCAGCACATGAGACAAGACGAAATGTGTTTTTTTTTTTTCTTTATCATACTTAAAAATGTCCTTTTTTGGAGATACATTTTATGCATGCCTTCTCATTGTCTTGCTGGAGTCGACTGGTTCTCACGGTGAACTCTGTGTGTGTGTTTGTTTCTGTGTGTGTGTGTTTTTAGGCTTAGAGGTTGTAGCTGCAGGTCGGGAGCAAAAGCAAAGAACAACAACCCTAAACAGCTGCAGAAACAGTAACTTGAGCCCGACAGAGACTCTGTTGAAGGCTAAAGAATCGATTAGCATTCCAGCAACCACAATACCCAAATATACAATGCAAAGATATCACACACACTAGCACTTTTACTGTCTGAGTGAGTGACCACAACAACCAGTGGTACAAAACAACAACAACCTGACAGTCCAGCTTTGAAAAGCAGCATGATTGATGAAGAACTGTAACCCTCTGGCATATCACTCTCTTAAAAATAACCCCACAAACTATAATTTCGGAGTCAGGAACATCTCAGCTGTGCAGTTAAATTTTCTGTGTCATGTATGGAAATACCAAGCCTCATGTTCTACAGGCTCAGCGCTCCTCTCGGTAAGTGGCCTCTGTTCTGTGCAAATAATCAATATCAGCAATAAATACTACATGAATCAAGAAAAAAAAAAACACGCACATATTGACTGAAAATGTATTGACTTGGGGACAATCCTTTAAGACATGAGCTCTTGTTAGAAAGTGTCAACGACTGTAGAAAAATCAATCTATTTACAGCAGACATGACAGACCTACATTTGGAAAAAGGTGATCAGATTTCAAAAGAGATAGAGATAGATGAATGGTGGAAGGGCGTGTGTGTGTGTGTTTCAGTGTTTGCGTGCCTGCGCCTGTGTGTATTTATGTTTTTTGGTGGGTTGCAGTGTAGCCAGGGGGGTGGCTTAACGGAGAGATTACCACTGTGCTGGGAAAAAGACGGGGTATGGGAGACAGGTTTTCTTTTCTAAGGGGGTCCCAAATCCATTCCTAAAGAGCCTTGAGATTACAAAAATGAGATTGAGCCTGCAGATCACAGGGATGGAACGTACTGTGAGAACCTCCATAATGTGAGATGAAGGACAGAGGACTGAGGTTCTCTAAATAATTCACCTCCCTCCTGCCACCCTTCTCTCCACTAAAACACTATAAAACCTTTCAGAGTGGCGCTGCCGTGCCGTGCCAGTTAAAAATTACCACCCCTCTAAAAAGCAAAGGAGACTGTGATAGTTTTGATATTTTGTGGGGAGTTATACAAGATGTCACGGGAGTGCATCCAAATGATTTTCACTTCAAAATGAGACAATCACCTTTCACATCATCAAATTTATTCATCGTTATGAACCATTTCAAGCCATTTACTTCCCAAATACTTACATTTTGGGGGATTAATTATCCTGTCTCTTAATATCAAGTGACAAGCATTTAGTCAAAATTAAAAAAAAAAAAAAAAAAAAGTTTCAGTGTGCTTTTTAAACTCAAACCCTCTAATATTCTTTCACATGCATCCACACGTCATCACGTAAGGATTAGCAAGGCTACAGGTTGAAAGACAGAGGTCATAATAACCCTGCAGAGAGTTACTTTTACTTCAGAAATCAAGTCGCCTCCTTCTTATCTCTGCAGAGTTACAGCAAACATTTGAGATTAACACTGCCGACAGCTTTGGCTACGTGTTTGTTTGGGGGATCTCCTGCTTCCAGCTGATAAAACTATCAGAGTGATGTCTGGTGCAAAGTTACAGCTAATCTCTAACACTCCTCTGTCTGAAAAGTGACCTCTGTGCAGTATTACTGAAATGTCCAATCAGTAAATTATGACCACATTTAGGGCATTAGTATGATTACTGTAAACAACAAGGGCCATTAGAGGGAAGATTAGCAGCCTCTGAGGACATTTTCTATTATGTACCCCATTTCATGTTAAATCTACCAGAAGTAATGGTATACAGTGTAAATCAACTTGAGATAGAAATGAGATTAGTCCTTGAATGAGAATCAAATAACATGAGAGATAATAAATTATTGCAATGAGCCACGTCAAAGATGCTCTGTGCAGTTTTTTAGCAAACAAGAAAAGTTCTTGCGTTCACTTTCTCATCAAAAAAATATTTTTTTTTTCAGACTTATATCTGCATGAGAGCACAATCTCTGTCTCTTGCTTACAGTGTGGAAGGAGAAGAACAGTGGCATAGTTTGTTGCCTTGACTCCGTAGTCCGACAAATTAAATTCCAAATGCTGATTCATCTTTAGTCTGAGGCTATTTATATCCACATAAAGATGTCAGACCCTCTACAGTCAGTGACTGTCTGAAGTTTACGACCCACAGACTGGTGAAGATCTAGTTGCCCTGTACTGCAGCCATCTTAGGAGGTGAAACACAGGTTCATATTAACTCACATCCACTGACTGACTTGGCCAGTTAAATTGTCTTAATAGGAAGCTATGTATTATACACAAAGGGTTACAGTGTTCTCCCAATAAAGGTGGTAGCTTCAAAAGTCAGGTCTTTCCTCTCTCACAAACATTTGATTTCACCTTCAGTTTGTTGGATGGGAGACAAAACAATGTTTTCTGTCTGCTCTATATGTCTGTGTGATCATGTTTTCTTCAGGCTAGTTTCCACATCTTTGCCTCAAGCAGGTGTGGAGGTTGTAGGTAAGACAGTGTGTGTGTGTGTGTGTGTAAATCTTTGCTCCCGCAGGTTGGTCTTCCAGGTGGGACTGCTGCTGCCGCCGAAGTGTGTGAGTCACCGTGCCTGTTGAGACGGCCACCGCAGAGTCGTCATACCTGAGTGATACCAGACATGTCTGTCTGTCTGTCTGTCTGTCTGCCTGCCTGTCTGTCTGTCTGTCTGTCTGTGAGGGCTTTCATGTTAGAAATGTGTATGCAAGGTTGAAAGTCAAATATCACCTTTCCTGTTTGCTTTTACAGCCACTGTTCCATGATTTCACCTGTAAATCTTCTCTTAGACTAACTTCTGAGCTCAGACGAAACAAGCTGGGGACCAACAATGAAGGGATGACACCTGATGTTTTTCAGTGACTGATGCCGTTTCATAAACTTAACAACCTTGGGCTGTAATCTTGAAGATAAACTTCCTCAAATCTGACTTAGTCCTCTCACGTTGGCTGCATAATATATGACTTGTGAGGGCCAAAGGGCAGTCACAAAGGGACGCTAGAAATGCAACATCAGCTTACAACATAATCACATGGTTGTTTGACCCAAAGTCATCATACTGCACTGTGTCTCTAAAATAGTCCCACTGACCTCATGAGATGTTTTTTCTTTCATTTCTTCAGGGCACCAAAACGTCAACTAGCAAATGAGTTCTGTGGATAACCATATTTCCCTCAGAGGATTGAGAAAGCATCTGCATATCATACAAATCTAATTTTAATTTTCTTTTTGTGTGTCAGCTTGTCTAAACTTATTTTAAGCTTGCTCTTAACTTGAAAAAATGTGATACAAAAGCTCTGTTCAGAGCCTCTACACCTTTGTAGCATCAACTTGTGATTGTAATTGCCATGCATTATTGCCATACATCCTCATATTTATAAAGGTAATCCAACCACAGAAGACCGTCTTGGATATAAACAGAAATAACTTATCTTCTCTAACCATCTCCCACCCAGATGATCCAGCAGAGAGAAGGAAAAGCATTGTGGGCTTTGTGCAGCAATTAACACAGTCTCGCACAACTTTGTAGGCAGCTTTTGTTTGAAGTAATTACAGTGTGTGGAACAGAGCCCAGGGCAAGGTGTAAAGCGGTTTAGTCATCATTATTCATCAGCAAAAAAAAAAGAAAGTACCACAAGTACCACAAGTAACTGAATGATGTCTTCACGTTGGAGGGGGGGGGGTGTTTGTGCTACACTGAAAGCCAAAAGTGTGCCAAATGGCAAAGACCACTGAGACACAAAGTGAGTGCGATGCATAGACCTGTTTGAAAAGACTACAAATGATAAGAGTTAAACTGTTTTGGGGACATGTCTGAGCATTTGTGCGTGAGGGAGAAAGATTTATGAAGGACTTTTATACTAAAACTAAAAGAGTGAAGCATACACTAAAGTTGACAGTTTGATCCCCAGCTCTCTCTTACACATATCAGCACTGAATCCTAAAATTGCTCCTGATCTGTGCTCATGAAGGGAAAAAATATTGCTTTTGCATTTGCCAAATAAATGTAATGTAATGGGAGTGAGATGTCAAATAAGCACAGCTTGTACTCACCCACACAGTCCTGAGATGAGGTCTAATCAGGCAGATTAAGTGAAACCACCTGTGGAGGTGCACCAGGGACATTAAGGGACATTAAGGGCCTTTAGGAAGGGAACACTCAACACAAAATAAAGACTGATGAGTTCCTCCTTCCTTTTGGTGATAAGTTACTTCCTTATTATCAAAATAAGAGTAATATTAATTGTATTTAAAACTACTTATGTACAAAAGAAGCTGCACTAATCAATATTTTCATATTAACAATGATTCAAATGACTGTATTGTGAAATGGGTTACTTGTAGAACTCGTGGATAATCATTACCCAGCTCTGCAGTCCCCTCAGCTCTACGGAGCATTTTATTGTCTTTCGACTGACTATTTTGGCTCAGTCACAATGCTCTCTAAACCTGGTTTCCAGCAGCAGGCGTCTGTTTTCAGTGAAAAAGCCCCAAAAACCAACTGTACACTACCTGACCTGCATGAAATGGCAGAGAGACAAAGTTAGTGACTAGCTGGTGAACATAGTGGAGCCAGATATTTACCTCAGGAGCTGGTGGAGACCAAAGCAGAGCAAACAGAGAGTGAATATTGTGCTCACATTTATCAACTGCCCAAAAACACAACTTCAAGTCAACGCTAACATTGCTCTGTAGGTGCTGTGTGTTTTGTTTACAGCTTATTCCGCTGCTTTGATTTTTTGTCACCTGCAAAAGTGGCTGGGTACAAAACCTAATATCTGATAAGGTGAAAGTAGAACTGATGACATACAAGCATGTGAAAACCTGGTGAGAGCACTTGCATTTGGTTTCATTTCATCTCCACTTTGAAACAATAGAAAAATATTTTTCCATTGGCGATAATAAGCTTTTTATTGTTTTCGCTATCCGACCACAGTTTCCCTTTGCATAAAACTGCCAACCATCACTGTTCAGCTTCTGATGCTTTCATGCTCTACAAAACCCATTTCCACCGAGCATCACTCACTCTGTCATAAAACCTGCAATATGGATCTCAGAGCTGCTCACAAGCATCAGACAGTCAGCAGCATTCATCAATTCATCCGTTCTGTGATTGTTTTTTAATGGTCCAGATACTGAAACTGGGTGAGTTACATAAATACGTCCAAAAAGCTCAACATGTCTCTGTCATCTGTTCTGAGTCAAATTTAGGTTGACACCTGTGGCAGTCGGGACAAAACTAAAAAGAGGTTCACAGGATCCATGAAGACAGGCTGAAATCTGACTGATGCTGTAAACACACTGAAATAGTGGAGAATGGGCAGCTGAAAAAAATGCATTCGCTACCCCCCCCCCCCCCCCCCCCCCCCGCCCCCGCCCCCCTTTTTTTTAAAGGTATATTGTCAGATTCAAATGGAAATATCAACAAAGGCTCTTAAATAAAAAAGGAAACAGTTCTGTATGTGAGGAAACATGGCACAGAGAGGAAATGGGTGTGGATCAGGGAAAACAGGAAATAAAAGAGGAGAGGGAAAGAGAGATCAGAAAGGGAAAATGAGGTTTTATTGACAGGGAATATGGTCAGATCTTTGGCCCTGTTATAAAACATGAGTTTGGTGTGAATACCATACAGATGTGGGCATTAACATCACAAGGATAGACAGAAGGATAGTTTTTTTTCCCAATTCAGTGGTAAAGGGAGCCCCCTGCTGGTTAGAGAATCTAAAGAGATTAAATTCATTCTGTTGAATTACACTTTCAGTTTAAATGTTTTATTACATTGCCAAAATTTAAAAAAAAAGGGCTTCTCAACACAGTCAAGTCCAAATCAGAGACCACATGAGATGCCTCCAAAAAGCTACTAAAGCAAGGATTTCAGCCTGAAATCCCAAAACAAAACAATCCCAAACTAAAGCTACCCAAAATAAAACCTTAAAACAGGACCACCAATGACCTCCAAACCAAACCAAATTCAGTAAACCCAGCTTCAAAAGAACAAAAAGACTCTGTCCTAGCTGGTAGCTGGTTCTCCACCACCCCTCCTTTATAGCCTGCAGAGGCAATCAGCCCAGGTGCACTCTATTTGTCAATTAGTTGAATAAAGCAGCAAACAAATGTCAAAAGATTAAAAAAAAAAACAAAAACAAACAAAATAAACTGATTGCTGTTATTAAGGGGGAAACGTTAAATGTTCCTTATTCTTGCAGTCCATTAAAAGTATCCAGAGAACTTTGAAAAGTTGTGATTTGTGGACAAACCTGTTCATTTTTGTTCATCATTGCAAACACTTTGGAACAAAACTTTCAACATGATGTTTTTGTTACATGACCGTACGACCTAACATACTGTTTGTTGATTTTGTTGCTTTAAACACAGATGGATTAGTTGGAAGGGAAATCAGTGGATTATATGAATTAAATTTGAAGTTGAATAAAATTAAAAATTTTATTTATTTTATTTTTATTTCCATTTCAGCCTCACAGTTGCAAAAACTTACCAGTCATTCTTGCTTTGTCCAATCTCTTAGTGCAATACTCTTTATTATAGCATACCACAAAACAAAACAGAATTAAACATACAACAAAGTAAAACCAGAACCAGAGAAAATTATATTAAATATATTAAAATATTTCATGTCACAAAACTAGGAATGTTGAAGACTCACACTTTGCACAGTTCAGTCTCAGTCACAGTCAGAAAATTCAAGTCAGGTAAATCATCATGTCAGTGTACTTGACATTATCTCACCACACACACACACACACATTCATATTTTACACATTTCATATTACTGTGCAGCACATTTTCCATTCCTGATGTCGGAGGAAAACAAAAGTATTTTGCAAATGCTTACAGAGTATTATGTAATAGTTACGTTGCACTGCCAAATCTCTAAACAGTAATCCCCTGCCCTGTGAACAGGTTAAATGAGATAATCCTCAACTAATCCAGCTATCGCTGCCTTTAATCTCTTAATCCAGTTTTTGCTAAACTACAGATCAGATAAAGTTTGCCGACAGGTGTGAAGGCCCCCTTTGTGGTTTAAGAAGCACTTTGGGTAACTAGACATCACCATACAGTTCCAAAAAACTGAACTTCCCCCTCTGTTATTATTTTTCCTCTGCTGAATTTACCTGCACCAAACCGATCGCTCGTTACACTGTTGGCTGCATGCCGTGTTTAAAGATGGTAAAGAGAAGCTATTAGCTCTGTGGGCAGATTTGCATTGTACACCTGCCTCATTTCCAAGGCATAATAAAATATTTCATCACCTGGCCTGACTCCCTTTTTATACAAGCAATTTTAGAAGTCCCTCAAGTGAAACAAATTCTAAACATTTTTTTTCCTGTAACAATCTCTACATTTTGTGTGTGTAAATGTGAATACGGAGTTAAGCCATGCCAATACAGAAACATGCAATCATCCTTACAATAATCCCTCCTTTTGCTTGAAAACTGAACACAAATATTTCACATTTCTGTTTTTTGTACCCTTTTTCTTCACTGTGATGTGGTGGTAAACAACATTTCTGGGAGATAAGTTCAGTAGTTCAGAATGCAATACTAAGGGACTTCTACAACAGCTGTAAGGTTCAGTTACAAGGCATATTGTGTAAATCATCTAACCCCCTCCACCTCCACCAGCCACATATCATTTATATTCTCTTGATTCCCTCTTCACGAGCAGCTAATTGGTCTTGGTCATGCTCTTGGTCTTCAGATCTGCCAGTTTGCTGGTAACAAAGTTCCACTTGAAGGCTGCGTCCTCGCTGCCTCCCCCCAGTGAAACGTATTTGGAGAAGCTGTTGTTGCTCCTTCCTCCTCCGCCTCCTTCACTCTCCTCTCCCTCAGTGACCTGCCCATCCTGGTTCTCCACCCCTCCGGCCTCTGTCACCCCCTCCTCACCTTGGCCTGCTGCTGCCTCATTTGCCGCCGCAGCAGCGGCTGCGGCTTCGGCCTGTTTCTTGGCAGCCCAGTTGGCTGCAAAGCTATCCCAGAATCCTGTGCGCCTGGTGGGTCGAGGAGGCTCCTCTGGCTTTACTGCAAGTGGACTTAGAATTCAGAGAAAGTAGTGGGGTGAAATGTCAGTGTTCTGGTCCGGTGCTTTGGCTTTGAAACCTGAAAGCTTTTTTAAAATTTGGACAAGTTTGGGCTTCCTTGAAGTGCTGTATAATTAAAACTCATAACCACACATAGAAACTACAAAAGAAAATACCCCATAGTTCCACTTATTTTCTCATACAAACAGATGGTACAAGGTGACCGAGAGGAAAGAAAACAGATGACAACAAAAGAGGAAGATTTCCACTCACTGGTCAGCGACCGGTGGGCTCTCAGTCTCCTCTAGAAGCTGGTGTTCATCTTCTTTGTTGAAGAGAGCTGATAGTCTGTTCCAGCTTTTGGCCCCGGCCCCCTGCATCTGAACACACAACCAACCAAACGCACAGGGTCAAAGGTCAAAACATTTAGGTGTTTTCAAAGACTCACTTGAACAGTGGTCCACTCTGATACTTTTTAAAATGATTTTAGAGTAAGATTATCATACCATATTACTTAAAAAACACTAAAGCTGTAAGGTACAATTTCTACAGGTTTTTGAAAGCTAAACTCAAGCAAGAACCGTCAATGTTCACATACTTTCCTGGCCAATTGGGAAACAGCGTTGGGCCCCTCATCTTCCTGCACCGGACTCATATCATTCTCCACTCCTGTGACCTGCAAAAGCACAGAAAACCTGATGAAATGGATGCAGACAGCAATGTCCTGAATTTCTTCACAACATACTGTCAAACAAATGCATCAACTGCCATCTAGTGCATGTAATGGATATTACAATTGAAAATGTTAACTTGTTCAGAACACTAAAACAGACCTAGATACATATCAATTAAAAATAGTTTAAAATGTATTTATGTATTTAGAGCCTGTCTTATTAGCAACTTCTGAAAAACTTTCATTTCTTTTTATATTGGTTTAATGATTTTATTTTTGATGTACACAAATATACTTACAGTATTGATACTAGTATTAGGATAGTATTTCCACATCAGTACATGTTCTGACATAAGGAAAGGTCGCATTAATATACTTTAGTTGTCTCATATTTCACTAGTAGTACTGGAGTAGTGTGGACTCAAATAGCAGCAATGACAACCCTGCACATCCACCTAAATGGAAACTCTCTCTCTCCAAACACATTTTGCATTCCCTGTTGTCCCTGTAGTGGCCCTGGTATAGTGATAGACCACGGTTAGAAGCTGTCAGCTGGCTCATTCGAATACGCCCTGAGGCCCTGGCTATCTGTCTCATCCCCCTGTCAGTCAGTCAGTCAGTGGAATGCCAACTAATCCGTTTGTTCAGCTCCCGTGCAGGGTCGAGTTTCTCAGCACTCTAGAGATCTGGGTCAACCCAGCACTGTCTGTTTTCTCTGGTACCAAACACTGGATGGAGAACAGGTGTCACAATGAGGCCATGAAAACCAGTGGTGGGAGAAGTGTTTGCATAAAATACAGCAATTCAAAATAGTCCATTACAAGTAGATTGCTTCATTCATAATCCCACTATAATTGGTGCAATGCATAAGCATTTTACTGTTGTAATTGTATAGTTTGAGTGTTTAACTACTTTACATACTGTAAAATAGCTTAGTTCAGTGGTTCCAAACCTAGGGGTCAGCCCCCTCCAAAGGGTCACAAGATAAATCTGAGGGGTCATGAGATGATTAGTGGGTGAGGAAAGAATAGACAAATTTGTGTTTTTTTATATCATAAAATCTTAATCTAAGAAACAGCTGGTAACTACAGTGTTGACGTAAAGGTCGTGGAGGAAAAGGTACAGTGTTGTCCTCTGAAATGTAGTGGAATAGAGGTACAAAGCAGCATAAAATAAAAATACAGTACAAGTACCTCAGAATTGTACTTGAAATGTAGAGCTCTTTGTTTCTTTCCACCACAGATTAACTTGGAGCACAGTACTTAAGTTACAAGTTGCTTTACTCGTGCTACTGAAGCTCCATTTTGACTCAGGAAACAGGAGAATCGGATCTGGATCATGGTGGATCTGTATATCAGCAATAACTAGCACGGTTTTATCAGTCAGTGATTCATTTGGCAGAGTCAGCTTTTCAAGAGGAATCATTGTGTAGACCGAACTTGTACCTTTAAGTTCCCTTTGCACAGAAAACAAGACAGCTTAGCGAGCTCATCTGACCCTGTGATGAATAAAAAATGATCAGCAAAACAAAACCGGCTGACTTTCTGACTTCACTGCCAACAACCGTGTCAACTTTCTCATACTTCAACATATGTACATGAATCGCTAAGAGGAACAAAGATGGAGAAAGGTGTAAATTCTGTACCTCTTCAGCAGTGTCCTCCTCATACTCAGGGTTAAGTGTCTTCAGCACTTTGCTCTTATAAACCTTCCACATTGGATTCATACTTGCAAAAATTGATGCTCAACACTCAGGGCAAGACCTGTGAAGACCCTTCTACGCCTCTGTGGTCCACCCTCCACCAAGTCCTCGCTTCCAGCTTCAGCTCGTCTCAGTTGGGCCAACTTTGACCTGTTTCCATGCGTAACGTTCTCAGCAGATCAGTGGCACAGGGAACCTGCTCAGCACCGAGGCTCGCACCGTTTCATAGCGTTTCTCCTGGTCAGGTTATGTCTGTCTTTGTCAAGCCAACTGGGCTGAGAGCTGCTTTCGTCCCCACAGAGTGCCTGAACAGGTGAAGCTAGTGAGCAGCGCTGCTCATGCATGAGCCCACGCAGGTGTACACACACACACTCACATTCAGCGTCACTGTTCAGAAACCTACCATGGTTACCTGGAAACAGGTGTGGATTTCCTCATTCATATTTCAGATGGTCTCTTTTCCAGAGCCAGAGGTCCATTGTCAGCCAGCATTGGTAGACTGTCTCCTGTAACCCTGATGCACATGCACACACGCACGCACACACACACACACACACACACACACACACACACACACACACACACACACACACACACACACACACACACACGAGTGACATGTTAATGTTTGGAAAGAAAGCTGTTTTCTTTATTGTTTTACACCTGCAGGAGATCTGTGCTCGAGCAGGTGCATGTTTCCATCAAAGTTGAGCCTTGACTCTTAGTGATTTACTTTAGTGAACAGAAAACTACAAAGCTGGATGGTCTTTTTAAAAACCATGCATTAATCGCTTGTATTCTGGTCTGTGTTTTCCTATGAATCACACGTCTGTGCCTGCAGTTTATTTATGGAAACACACCTTCATTCCACCTCACCAAACCACTCACTTTTCTTCCACTGATCCCAGGCCACTTCCTCACCATCCTCCCTTCTATTCTTATTGGCTGCTTCAGGATATCAGTCAAACGCCAATCAGATTTCGGGTACACCACAAGGTTGTTTTGTGACTGGTCGCTGGGCAACCTGAGAGGGCCGGCGAGCACCGTGTAGATAAAGAGATGTTTATAAAGCTTTGATGACTGATTGGGTTTCACTAGCCACCCACAATGATACAGCCCACTACGGAAATACGGTGTTTTGCTTATCGCCACAAACTTGCATGCTAAGAGATCTAAGAAACAACTAAACTGGATGTTAACATGCTAACTTGTCATGTCTCAATTTTCTCTTTTGTTGCAGCAATGATTTTGACTCAAACAATGGAAATACAGCATGTGTCCACTTCCTATAAATTTATAGAAAGTCATCAAGTGTAGACCTGATGATATACTTGATCATACAGCAGAGAAATTTGACCTAACCTGTCCTATAGCTCTCCTGTTCCTGGTTTTGATTACCATACAGACTTCAACAGTAATGAAGCTGTAGGGTTGGGTGGATCCATAAGATCAACATGAATTATGAATGCAGTTCTATGGACACAGGCTGATGGATGTTGGTTATCTGAAGAGCAGCCACTTTGCTTGTGGCTGGAGCAGCTTATGTTTCAGACTGGGAAGGACACACCCAAGCATTTATCAGCGTTAACCCACATCAAGGTAGTTGATTGTTATAGAGGCGGCACGGCCTCTTTAATGATCTGCATTATTTTCTGAGGAGATACAGTGCATAGATGTATTTATACATTAACATTAGAGTGTATATAAATTAATAAATAATAATAAATTATGCATAAAATCTCATGTTTATAGTCTATTAAAATATTTTTTAAATATACTAAACCAGTTTTTGTCATGCCTTAAAAACTGGGTTTCATGTTTCGGACCAAATTAAAGGCTTTGATACAATCATGGACTTGAACCCCTACCAAAGAGCAACCTTCCACTCAAATGAACCATCTTCCAATCACCACCAGGTGGCTCAAGAGTCCTTTACATTGTTGAACATCTGGTTTTGCACGCCATGACGAAAGAGTAATTATTAATTTTTTTTTAAATAAAACAACAAATTGATTTATCATTAATGTCTGTCTGTGGTCCTGGCTCCACCGACCTGCCGATGTTTATTGTCTACAGTTATCCATTTCTAACACATTACTGTGCTTAATTTTCCACTCTGCTTAAGATACATTTTGGATTAATTCTCTATGCCGATTGTAATGTAAATAATTACCAACGATGACAGGTTTTTGCTTCTGTGCTCTTTTTACTATCATAACTATAATCTGCTGAGCACACTGTATCCACTAACTGTTCTGTAATCTGAATGCTGGCCCTCTAACATTGCCCACTTCCAACCCTGTTTGTATCATGTTTTATATGCTGCATGTCCTTCTCCTCCTCTCCTCCATTCCCAGCTGTCCTATCTTCCTCCTTTTCATCTTTTCACCCAGCCCGGCCATCGGCAGGAGGGTCCCCCCTATGAGCCAGGTTCTGCTCAAGGTTTTTTTTGCCACTGTTGCCTTAAGTGCTTGCCCTGGGGTCAGGCTCTGGATCTCTGTAAAGCGCTTTGAGACTATTTTGATTGTGGAAGGTGCTATATAAATAAAATTGAATTGAATTGAATTGTGTGAGCAGATGAGAAAGACCCTGTTCATCTATAGGTGACCTTGTGCATCTTATGCATGCACTGGATCCTTGATTGGTATTATATTATTACCCTTGCCTCCCTCTGACGACCACTAGGAGGAGACAGTGAAACAATCCTGTGGTCCAATGTGGCGCTTGAGGCGTATAGAACACAATGTTCAGAACACAGTGTACAAATACGCTGCTCTATGTTGATCGTATACATGCACACACGCCACAGTGTCACCGTACAGGCCTGTTCAAAGTCATCTCAGAGGTCAATAACTGCTGAACCTCATCTGAGAACAGGCAGCATCACATTCAGTCAAAAGTACATCATCCTTCATTTTCCTTTAAGACGGACGATTACTCCCTGCAGACATGAATGTTTTGGTTTAGTAAAAGCTAATCCTGTGGGCAAAGAGAAACATCTCACACAAGAAAGCCAACTGAACCTCTTTTATACAAGCAGACCCCCCACCAGCACAGTGGGGGAGCACTACGTGGGGGATGTGGATGGAGCGAGAGGATGGTGGTCCTCATTGACCTGTCACACAGGCAACTTTTCCTCACCACTAAATCTGGACCAGCAGCCAGGAATATAACCAGAGGAGTGTTATTAGAAGAAGCAGAACATTATCACGAGTTTCAAACAGATGCAAGTTATTATTCACTTAACAGAGCTCAGTACCAGGGACTCCCATCAAGCAGCTCTGTGTCCTCAAATGGCTGACATCAGCAGTAATTTCCAAGTGTTTCTCCACATGAAATGCTGAAATATACAAGAAAACTGGCCAAAGAAGTATTCTGATCCTTTAATCAAGTAAAGCTAGTGATACAAAAGCATAAGAATACAAGCTAATTAATAATTTTAATTAACTAAAAACCATAGACTGTAAACATGGACGTAGCACCCGTGACGTCACCCATTAGTTTCGGGGAGTCCGTTTTGTGACCAAACCATGGGCATTTGAGCTGCGCCATCTTGAATTTTAGTGGGAGTGTACTTTCCATATTTGGGGTTAGAGACGGTTACTGTACGGGTAAGCCGGGGTCAGTTGGCCCAGAACCCGGCCACTTTGCGCGGAGCAACCGAGCTAGCCTAAGGCTAATCAGCTAATCAGCTAGGCTAACAAGCTAAGCGGTAGCTACACGCAGCTACATCCACCACACGACAGTCCCCGAGTCCGACCCGACTCGGACGTTGTACTAGGTCTTCCACGTACAACCGCGACACACAGGTCGAGCCCCGTACGAGCGTGACACACAGCATACAACAGAGATCATAATGCTGCTGCTGTGTTTTAAACATGACTGTTTCAGATAGAGAGGTTTTAGGTGGAGCCTCCATCCACTATCCACTTACAGTTATAGCAGCACACAAACAACAGCAGCCGCTTACTGACGGAGCTGCTCTGTTCATACACTGTCGGACTTTTTAAACAGAAAAATAAGACGAAATAAAATTGTAGCCAAGTATTCCCGCAATAAACGGACACTGAGAGCACGGAACACACCGCAACAGCGTTCCTAACATTAGCTGCTCCGGTCCTCTATCTGTATAAGCAGCGACCATAAATCGGCAATTAAGTCATAAGCCAGCGGCGAAATATGCTAATACATGTTAATTAATGCAGACATCCAGGTACAATAGTGAGAAATTTACTTACCGAAAAAACTGCAACACAGACTCCTTCGACGGTCGGTTAGTACAGTCTACACTACAACAAGCCATATTGTCACAAAAACCTATCCGAACATTGGCAAAAAACCACGGACACTGCAGCACCTGTCAACTGGAGGCCTCTGGATGTAGCCGCCTAGCCAAGCCGATGCTTTAGCAAAGGGCTAACTGCCAGTGTCTGTCTATGGAGCTGTCACTCAACGTAACCACGCCCTAGTTTATGTAAGAATTTTAAGCCTAAATAACACCAAAACGGTTGTGAAAATGGGGGTCATTGGAGAATTGCTGAAATGTTGAGTCACATTTGCCTCGACTTCCGGAGCCAGCCCCCAGCGGCAGCCGAGGAACTGCAGCTTTTTGACCGCTGAAGCGATCCTCACTGCTGAAACCTACAACTCCCCCCTTGCTAAAAACACGTAAACATTATCAGCAAAATAAACTTAAAGCATGAAAAAGCAGTCATGGAGCAGAAAACTGATCTCTTTTTACAGTGGTGGATGAAGTGTTCAGTGTAAAAATAATGAAAGGTCTGCCTGCATTCAAAACTGGCATAAAACTAAGCTGGTTGAGGTGCAGCTAATTTTAACTTTTATGTTACATACATCTTATAGTTAAGATGTTAATTGCACTTACCTTCTACCACTGTCTACTGTTACTCAGAATCCAATTATGTTTGTGCACAAAATACCACAATTGAATCTGTGTGAAGTGTATATGCACTACTGGATCTCTACTGACACACAGAGGTCAGTGCAAGAGAACCGGGTGATCTTCCTGCATAACACATCACACTCATTGCCAATCTTAAGTCTGGGGCCTTTGCAGCAGGCCATAGCTTAACAGCTGTGCTCGTCCTTCTTCTCAGCTCCCCATCTACAGTATCCCAGGGAAGATGTAACTGGTCTTCAAACACAGCATGAGCCGTGTGTTGAATGGGTATAGGGGTGCGACATGGACCCTGCTGCCCTTTACTCTACTTACTCTTTAGTGTGCACTGTAAGAAATATCTGACTGAAATGTGGCGGTGTTGAAGTCGAGGCAAATGTGACTCAACATTTCAGGTTTAAAGCATCTGACAACCAGTTTTAGCTACGACTGAGTCGACTGATCAATTAGATGACATAATGACATTTCAGTATGCAGGTCAGTAGGTCAGATTGTAGGACAGCTGCTTACAAGTCCCACTGTATACATGTAGACTTTGTCCTTTGGTTTATGTAATACAGTAGATGAACTGAATGTTTGACAACGAAAAACACTGAACACTGAGTGAAAAACACTGATACATTTTCTTTCTGACAGCTGCGTGAGAAGATCAACATCACTCTCATGTCTTAGCTATAACAAAGTCCTGCATATGTAATTTAATGTGACCAAAAATCTAAGTGAGTCTTTGCTTTTTGCCTCCCTGGAGGCCTGGAAATTCTGTTGCACATAACAACAAATGGTTGCTTTTACACATCAGTTTTTGTAAGGATTGGACTAATGAAATATCACGTTAGTTTGTGAGATTTAGAGCCCAGCTATTCTGTTTCCAGTCTTTGTTCTAAACTAAGTCTTCTGACTCCAGCAACAGTTTCCTGGCTCCAGCTACATATTGACAATACTGACATGAGAGTGGTTGGGGCATTACACAGGATTATAAGCTATATTAAATTAGTTATATAATGTCTTGGCCAAGGGCTTTCTGCTACATTTGGACAGAGCCTGGCTACTTTTTTCCAGGTGCAAGCTAAACTAACTGAATGCTGGCTGAAGCAGTTGTATTTAACAAAAAGTATGTGGCCAGGAGATTGTGGCCTTTAAAAACACAACTTCTAATTTTTTGTTTATTTGTTTGTTATTTGTTCTTTGCACAGATTAAACATATCACAAACTGCACAAACCAACTTTGGACAGAGACAGGCTAGCTGCTCACTTTGTCTCCACTCTTTAAACTAACTGCCTCCAGGTTGAAGGTCCACGTTTAATGTATAGACATGTACAAATCTTTTCCCTTTTGTGTCCCATTAATCATCTTTTGACCCCTTAGACTTATTTTACAGCCCTTTGGAGGAGTTCCCACAGGTTAGGAACTAGAGTTGTAAATACTGTATTCAGTCTTTGTCAAGCATTTCTTTGATCCAGTGGATGTTCATTAACAGGTGTCATGTTGTGACTGTGCTGTGAAGAAATACTTCTTTCTCTGGGAACAGGATCAGGGCCATAATCTGAGTCAGTCTAAGTGAATATTTCTCCTCAAAATTTCAGTTTATCTAAAAGCGTAAACACCTTTTTCACTTTGTTTGTTAAAATGATGTCATGTCTGAGTCAGGTGAAAGTTGGACCACATGCAGTTTGCTTAGGCAAATGAAAACAAGGCCTAAATGTAAATGTCATATGTCACATGGTTTGTTGTTAAGGTGTGGTGATCTGCATCACTTAAAAAAAAAACAAAGATTAGTTCAACAGAAAAAGAAATCAATGAGAAAATCACCACTGACTTGCTAACACATGTCTTATCTGGTGTCATATTTATTCTCCCTAAACTAATCAAACATCAGATATGTGGATTTGTGTAAACCCATATTTTGGTGAGGAGACTCTTTGTGTGCAGATCACCTTTACTGTAATTGAAAATACAGCCTGATGAAATCACCTGTAAAAGGAATAATGATCAAATGACTCTGGAAAAATGTCAGATTAGGACCTTGCCCCATTGATGAACACAAGTACATCTGTATTAGTGTGTATGTGAGTGAGTATACAAATACTCGTGTACGTGTCTGCATGCATGTTTGTGTAAACACATACATGTTTAACAGCAAGCTGTTAGATAATGCAAGGCCGTGCACGCACGTTGCTCACACACATCCTTCCATGTTCTTCTCATGTTTTACGAGACCCTGCAGACGTATACGTTTCGGCACTGTGGCTTCCTTTTGTGCCAGCTGTTGTGCAACGTCCAATAAAATGGCCATTGATAGCTTCCCTCCCAAAACAGGTTTTTACTGCCGTTGTGTTTCCATCAACAATTTGGCTTCCCTTCAGACTGTGGTTTTACACAAAAGCTTTTTTTTACATCTTAGCTGAATTCATTATAGTATTCACACACACACACATATATACACACACACAAAATAAAATACATGCAGCTTAAGTGACAAAAGGACACCTCTGAAGACATTGCATGTGAAATGTCTAATTCTGTCAGTTCCCCAAATGTATTTTTTCTTACTGAGTTTTCTGAGTGAGCAAAATTTTAGGGAAGGAGGGTTTGCAGGTAGGAAAAGCTCAGCAGTGTGAGGATTTCACATTGAAACAGTGAGTTTCTTGGTAGAACCAGGCAGACCATCAGCAATGCAAAAGTTCTATATGTGCACTCACACAGGGAAAACATCAACAACATAGACACATCAGTGTCAGTCTAACCACAATAATTTGTATTAACAAACTGTATAGCAATAATGGAAGTCTGGAAACAGTAGAAACCGTCCATTGTTCCCCGTGACACAACAATATACATATGTCCTTTGTTGTCTGACTCACCAACACATCTTTTGTTTGATTCCCCCCAGACACGGTGATTGCTTTTAAGGGGAATACTGTTCATTTCAAGAGTTCTCACGCTTCCATTATTGCCTATGACAATCAAAACTCAACATCAGTGAACCAAGCTATCATTTCATGTAGAATGTACATGCACACAATACTCCAGTTGCTGTCCATCCAGTTGCTGTCCATCAGCATCACTGAGTCTTTGATGTGAGCCGCAGGTTTACAGAGTTCTTTTGGCCCTTACCACTGTGTTCTCTTTGAATACGCACACAAACAAACCTCTTCCTCACAGACAGGTATCCTTCCAAAACAGGCCACGCTGAAAGGTTGTTCTAAATAGTGAAACATTCCAGTGACCAACTGGAGACACTAAGGACCCTTTCACAGGCAGAGAAAACATGGACGAGTCCACTGACCAGTTCAAATCAGCTCAAGCGAACCGCTGGTGTTTAGATTTATGTGAGTGTCAATCAGTGTTGACAGAAAGACAAGAAAGTAGCAATAAAAACAAAATGACCTAAAGAGGCAAATTAAAAAAAAAAGAAATTGGTTCCTTTTTTCATTGCATCTGCCTTTGTCTTATTTAAAATGAACTAATAAGCACTCAAAGAGGAAAACACACCCAGTAAATTGTTCTCAACAACAAATAAATTGATAACATAAAAAATGTCAGGAGACAAGAACCATCCTGCATGTGTTTGAGAGGGTCAGTACACGACCTGTGAACCTACAATTTACTGGGCCTGAGAGTGAATATATACAGATCTGCTGTTGGTGGTGCTAAGGTTGTGAACTCCTTGACATGACATGCTAGAGGCATAATCTCGAGGCATGCGGTGGCATCACCACTTCAAGCATGACAGACGGTTTGAACTACAAATCCAGAGATTACTGTATATTTAATACAGCCGTTACTTTCACTGATTTACGTAGTCCTGCTACATGAACTTGTCATGGAACTGTCTCAACAATTGTTGGATGGACTGCCATAAAATTACACACCCCACATGTGTATTTCCTATGGAATCAATTTTTTTCACGTGGAATCAAAATAATAATTTGTCATTTTGGTGATGAAAAATATTGATCAAATACCATCAAAAACCAGTGACACTTGTACTTTTTAGCAAATGTTGTCTGGCTAACATACTGAACTGAGATGGCGAACATGGAAAAACATCGTGCCTGCTGTGCATCAACATGCTGACATTGCTACTGTGAGCATATACCGGCCTGCTGATGTTAGCATTCAGTTCAAAACACAGGCTCACAGAGCTGCTAGCATGGCTGGAGACGTTTGTAGAAGTCTTGTGATATGAAAGCTCTCGGTGAGATATCAACATCAAGTGAGAACAGAACCGTAGTCTTGCTTTGCAGGATCATTGACAAGGCCATTACTGAGAACAGAGAGCAGAAACATTTTGGTCACATAACACAGGTGGGTTATTTTGGTGAGGAGAATCAGGTTTACAGGTAAGCAGGGAAAGCCACAGGGAAAGCCACTTGTTGGAGAATACAGACAAATACTGCTTTTGCACTGTGTGTTTGTGTGCTTATGTCTGGGTTACATGTGCACTAGTTTGTGTAATTACACTGTCACAAGACACCCGAAGGACACTAGGGAGCTCTTCTCATGCAGGTGCTTGACTTACATTTTCAACCCCTTTCTCAAGCTGTCAGTGTGGTTGTGTGTTTGTCTGTGCACACAACCACACTGACAGTGTGTATGTGTGTGTGTGTGAGGATTTTTTCAGGACATAACCTGTTAAAACCGGCTGCGAAGTGGTAACAAGCAGGGTTTTTTTGCTGCAAGGCTGGAGGCAGTTCCCTAACAGCAGGCACGCTGTTTGGCTCAACAGGTATTTAAAGTTCACGACCAAGAAGAAAACACACAGGCACACATAAGAGTTTGAAACCATGTTGTTGTACAGATGAGATAAAATGAGATATTCAAGGAGTTCAAGCAAATATGAAAATCTAATGAACAAGAACAGTCAAAACACACATAGAAATTTTTCATGGTACCTGTACTAAAAAAGTTAGCTGGGAGGGGTTTTAAAAAAGAACACTTTTGAAAAATATAAACACAAAGTAAAGTAAAGTAATAAAGTGCATGTATGTGTACGTTAATACGAATATGGATTTACAGAAATCCACGTGTAACACATGTATATACTGTATCTGTAGCTGTGTGAGTGTCAACATGTTAGGGAGTGGACATGTCCAGTATACTGTACATGACAGAGCTGCTGTGTAAGAAAGCCAAATGACCACAGTGATGGTTGTGACCAATCACAATCTCCCATTCTGCTTTACAGCATCAACTGTTGCCGCCATAATGGAGCCCTTCCAACTGCTTCCTTTCATCCTCACCAGTCCTTGAGCTTTGACCTGAATATATCAATAAATTGACGGCTCTTTTAACCAATGAGAGCCAGCTTTGGGTTCTTGAGCACTGTCCAGTCGTCCAGCAGCGTGTCCCAGCGGTTCCAACTGGATGTAGTTGCACAGTTCACAATCTGTCAGATGTCTATCCACACCTGTCTACAAATGTCCCCTCCAAAATTAACCTGGCCCGGCCTGATTTGTGTCAGTGAAGAAGAGAAGGAGTTGCTGCCAAGGGAAGATTAGATGGAGGGACTTGGGGGATGGAGGGATGAAATGAGAGGATTAGAAAGTAACAGTTATCATTCAACTCTGCATTCTCTTTATAGCAGTCTTGGGTGTGGAAGCTCTGGAACAGCTACTGGTGCAACAGGAACCTTATCAGGTGTTGGATGAGTTACAGATACAGCAGTGACAGAAAAGGAAAATGGGGAAAAGGGTGTAGATAGAGTTAGCAGTAAACAGAGAAGTGGGTGTTTCATTTGGACACAAGCAACATGTGCAGCAGCAAACAAGACGTGTTTAATGTAAGCAAAGTTTTAGATTTTACAGTGTAAGTATACACACATATATATAAAAGCCCATAAACACGCAGAAAGAAGCAGGTCAACATGCTGACACAGAGACAAAATACATGAGCAGCCCATGTATTCACTGCAAAGCTTAAATCTTTGTTGCTGTTGACTCAGCAGTTAGAAGCCCAGCAAATATGACTAAAGGGAAATATGACTGAATCTGCAGGCAGTCTGGAACACCAGAATGTGTGACACAAAGTATATTTAAGCTTAAAGCGTTATTTGTATGCAGCGGACAGAGACTGAGAATTAGTGACTAGCACCTGCCCAAATGCCAGTGAGCAAGACACTGAAACCATAATGGTTCAGATGAGGCGTCGGAACGTGCTGTGGTGAAACACTGTGGCTTCTGTCAGCCGCTCCCACCATGAAAACATAACTTTGGCAAAGACAAGAGAAGAAAAAACAAACCTTTCTTGCATGGTGTAGGTTTAGTGAGTCACTTGCAAGAGCCCTAAAATATCTCAGTGTATCTCAGCCGCTGAGTCATTCTACATACTACTTCATTAAGTAATGTGTGCCAGTGATGAGATTAAAGAAATTCTTGTTAGTTATGATTTTAACCGAGAAAAAAGATCAGGTCAGTTTTACTTACTGGAGACACAGATTTATTTTTTTTAAATTAAGTATTTATTTAATATCTATTATCATAAAGACTGAAATCGAAGACCCGCTGCCTTTTGAAGTCAACAGATACACAAAGAAGAAACAGTATGCCTGTGTTGGTGAGTGCAAGTGCCATGTCACAACTTATGTAAGATCCTGTTTACTGCTAAGAAAGTGGGCCACATGGTCCAGAAGCATTCCCCTGGACTCATACGTGTCAAGGCCTGACAATGGCACAGGGGAAAAGGTGATTTATTCCTAAGAAATCACTCCTTTCCTCAGAATGACAAACATGTAGGTCGGCTAACTTTTAATCAAGAGACAAAACTGAAAAGAAGTAAAAGGAGTAAAGAAGACTCAATAAAACTTTGAGTGACTAAAACTAATAAATATGACAACCTGCCTGTTGCTGAGACTTCAACAAAACTTCCTCCATACCACACCAAATGAATGCATTAAATGCCAACTCAGGTCAAGGTGTCAGTCTTCACAACTGAAAATCTGTGGGAACACCTCACATGTGACCAGTTTGCCCAGTGAAAACATTTCAGAACAATCTCTGAATCGTCACAACATAAATAACTCTCAGAGGGCGACAATAATGAGAGTATTCAGCATTTAAAAGAGAGGGAATGAGAGTCTATAATTCCCAAACCACCGCCTATTTCCAGCTCTGGCCTCCATAGCCGCTGGTACTCTCACAAGCATTCCTCACCAATTTAGACAGGAAATCAGCAGCTCAGTGTCTCTGCTCCTCTCATGTAGTGGCTCAGCCAAAAATGTGCCCATCAAAACCATGCAGGGTGCTGAGGCAACATTCTCAGGCTGTGGATTTTGATTAACAAAAGGAACAGTCTGAACTATAATAATAATTTTTTAAAAGTGACAAATAAATGCAAAACTACTGAGACAGTTTTTAGCCATTTTGCTTGTTCATACAGTGATACATTTTTTCCCAGTGTCATAAGATAAGATATTTGATGCTGCAATGGAACAACAACATATGAAATACGTATATGGTTATGTACAAAGGCTAGAATGTTGTATCATCATTTTTATTTTGACAGTTTCACTGTCACACTAACTTGTGTGACAGTGCCAGATAGTTGTGGTTTACCAAGCCGCTGCTTCCTCTTTCAGTGATTTCCATTTAAGTTTTGCAACAGGTTCTGCAAATGTTCACTGCTAATGTGTTTTGTCTTTGAAAAAAAAAAACGTCAACAGTAGTTTCTGCGTGAGGAAGGATGAACACTCAGTAGTTTCAAGTTGTGTGACAGAGCAGGGGAACCTACGGTGGACTTTAGGCAAGAGGACCTCACTAGAGCCAGTGTTTGATTTGTCCACTCTGGGCTAATGTAGAAACATGGAGGAGCAACATGGTGAGCTTGAAGAGGACCTGCCTCCATGTAGATATGAAGAGCTCATTCTAAGCTAACAAAAGCACAACAGTTCTCAGTTTCTGGTGATTATGCACAAATGAAAACAAAATTTAAGAATGTTGTATTTCATTCCTGCCATCAGCTCCTCCTAAATCCAACACATTGGTCCTTTTTAATGTTTATTAATGTAAGTTATTAATGTCATGAAAGTAATTTTGCTGATGTTTCTCTGTTTCATAACATTGACAGTTTTCCAGAATATTCATAAACTAAGTGACATAACGTTTTCTTAAAATTATTTATTACAGTTGACAGTATTTAATAACTAGAGACTCGAGTAAAATCCATGTATTCAAAAATAATTTGGCAGCTTTGTGGGATATCAATAGTTCACACATTTCTTCTGTTTGCACTATAGAGATGACATCAGCTGACAACAGCCATAACGCAATAAACCCTCTGGGAAAAAAACATTTAAGCCCATAAATACAGAAAAAAAACTGCCTTCGGGTCCAGAGATAAGCCGCTTTTCACTAAATCCTAATGAGAAGAGGCCATAGGGAGATAGGCAGAAAAAAAAGAGTGAGATTAGGAGGCAGAACATGGCGCCCTACATCACTGACCTGGGAGGGTAAAGGGCTGAGAAACAGAAGCACTAACAGCTGTAGGAAACATTGCATTTTACATATTTGTTTTTTGGCAAGGTTAGGTTTTCAGTCTCCTTAAAGGTGATTCGTCAAAACAAATTTTCATGCTCACATAAAAAAAAAGACTTTTAGTTATTAGTTAATGCGGCAGCAGTTAAAAACGGATGCAGCTGATTGTGCTGCAGGGCGGGGGTGTCTGAATCTGAGAGACACTGTGTTCTCAGTGCAGTCTGCACGTTGGACGCCAGTCACAACAGTAGCTCCCCGGGCAGAGGCCACCCCAGAGTGAACCTCAATTCAGCACATGCTCCAGCTGGGCACGTGCACGATGCCATCTCCTTGGTCTGACTCTGCCAGGGAGGCTGAGATGTGACCTGATGTGGTCTGTGCACACACACACAGGACCGCGATCTGCTTGTGCTTGGACATTTTGAGCACAGCAGAGAAAATACTTTTAAAGCATGCTTTCAAACAACTGACAATGAAAACAACAATGAAGGTGCCTGTGGAGAGGCAGAACCAGGAGGTGTAGCTTGCAAAATCATCTCCCTTGCAAACAATAACACTGTTAAACACAGTTGAAACTGAAGCTAAGTCAGCTCACCAATCAGTGGTGTTGGATTTTTGTGCCTCCTTTTGTTTGTGACATAGTTCAACTTGTCTTCATGGTTTAAGAAACATCATACTGTTATATTATGGTGACGATAAAACATATCAGACACCTTTGTTTGTCACCTTTAAACAGTGGTTTTCTAAACAGGAGTCTCAAATGCTCACAGCCTGGGGCAGCAAGATTTCTCAACCCAGTCCTGAATATGCAGAATATGCTGTAGGTGATCTCATTTGTATGGTTTTTCAGCAGTATGCTTCTGATAAGGGAACAGTTCGTAAAAATGGCCACAAAGCAAAGACTTTATTTTAGTGTCTTTATTGAACATAAAGAAGCAACAAAACATAATATTTTCACAAATAGGAAAAAAAGCCTTGTAATGTTTGTCATACAGGATGATACATACAGGAGCAACAACTCTCCCACTGCCATACAGTACAAAGATTTTTCATTCACACAGTGAATGTTGAACATATTTATGGTAACAGTGAACCCAATGACCAGAAAATTAGAGGTGACGTTCAAATGAGGATGAGCTTCACAGTCTTGTTTTTGTCTCTTGTTCACACCTGCAGCTGAGTCCCACCCATTCCTGAAATATTTTTTTATAGAAAGCTTCAGGGCCCTTTGCAGACATCTACAAAGCCAACTCATTTAACTCAAAACTTTACTTGGTTTTGACTGTTCATTCCTCTTCCAGTTTATTCATAAGCGCCTTTGTGAGAATTGGTTAGATGTGGTGGCAACAAAATAAAATAAATGTAAAGGGAATGGAGGCCCCAGCCTCTTCCCAAATAATGATCCCCTCATCCACATTCCCCACCAATGACCTTATCCCCATCCTTTTGTCTCTTTGGCTTAGAACCAGGCCGATTTTGATGACGCATCACCGGTCAGCCAATGGGCGCTCTTCGTTAAGGGTTGTGTTCTGTTTCTAACACCACCGAGACACAGAAGGGATATTTTTGCCCAGTGATGTGCAAGGGGCCGGGCGGCTGGGAGGAGCTTGCGACGTGGGCAGAGGGTCACGTGGCGCCCAACGAGGTCTCAGTCTGTCACAGGGCATCACATCAGCCTGTGAGCAGGCATGTGTACTTTCTAAACTCCACGCCCTGCAAGAGAAAGAGAGAACGTGCAGAAAAGCAGTCGCCAGTCTGCCTCAAACCTGTCCGCGTAGCAGGGGAAGATGGGAGTAAAGTGCCAAAACATCAAGAAATTCCCGTTGTCTGCCCAACATAATTCTGCCACAATTACAGATGTACCCTTTGTTAGTGAGGAACATAAGTCTATAAAAACAGTGAGGAAGAATGATCCATGAATAATCTGAGACGACCAAAAAGCTGCGTTGTAACAGCTCTTAGTGTGGAAAACTACATATTTGTGTTTTAATTTGCCATCAGAAACATCTCGCTAAGGCAAATTCACAACCTCGCCAACCGAAATGATCCCTGAGCACTTCCAAAATCATATTTCCTTCTGTTTTAGAACTTCATGTTATTAAATAGATCAAAGGTCTTTGACATTGAGCATTTTGGATGCACCTAAAAATGGTCATCAACTGTACAACCCTTCCATCTTTGTTTTCCTCAGAGAATAAAGTCAATTATCCAACATGCTGACAAAAAGAATGGTGTCTCAGGTCTACTTAGAACCAAAGAGACTTTATGTGCATGTTCTCCGTACACTTTGAGGTATGAGCCTCACACTAGGACATTTGATCCCATCCAATCTTTACACAACCGCACTTTTACTACTTCGTGATAAAGTTGGGCTTGCGTGCGTGTGCTGAGGGCACACTAGCAGGCAGAAGAAAAAAAAAAAAGAAACACTACCTCACTTAAAGAGAGACATAACGTGTGTAGCAGCCTGACCACTTCCTGTTGCACGCAAATGACACCACAGATTTTCTGATACAGGAAATACTGAAGCTCTGCAGCCTCCAGTGCCAGCCTCCAGGCTCAACTCAGCTCCTCTCCAAATTAAAACACTCTAAGTTCTGGATTAATTTCAGATAGTTTGCGATACTTCTGACAGCAGTGCTAAACATCCACTGTATATCCCGTTCAAAATATTCACAGCTTTATTAAATCATTACAAAATAAAGTAATACATTCATTCATCAATAAAAACAACACAGAAATGAATGACATGAATTTTGCTTTGATTAAAAGTCTGCACACCCATGCAATGTTCGGTAAAGTTAAATGTTTGCATTAACATGTAGTTCACACTGCAGGAAGGGTTCTTAACCAGGGTGCCTATCAAGGTAGTCACACATTAAAAGGACTTCATCAATTAATGTTAAACAGTGTTTAATAACAGAAGAAAAACACCATATAAAAAGGTAGTGAGTAATTTTAAGTCCCTTTGCAGATGTAGTAGTATCTAAAAACATTACCGCAGTTTTGTGCAAATACTCAATATGACACCTGACAGATACATTTCACAAGTATATATATTGACAGTATGTGAGTACAGCTCCTGTTCTGTTCACAGGCTCTGCGAGATTCTCTCGTGAAAGGGGAAAAAAACGGAAAACCTAAAAGGGTTGAACTAACTTTTCATCCCCTTTAACCATGGTCTGGGCTTGCCATCACTCTGTTACAAGGTACCTCGCAACTGCAGTCAGCTTTCCCTTAGAAGGCATTACTGTTCATGTTATTAAACCGTATTTGGGCAGGCTTTGAGCACTGGCACTGACAAAATTCACAGTTTCCCCCCCTTTTTTTTGTTGCCCAGAACAGTACTGGCAGCATCTTGCAAGTATGTACCTTTGTAATGACTAATGGTCAGACCCAGTTGACAGTCAGCTGGTTTTGATCACCCACCCAAACCAGTTAATAAAACCAGTCCTATCCAGAGTAAGCTGCCCCCACTAATCCCTCAAGGTCCCAACAACAGAAAGTATAGAAAACACTTAGCAGCAGCCCTGAAATCTCCACGTATGGTGAGTGAGGAATACCAGAAATTCAGTGTCTGAGTGTGACTGTGACTGTGAGGTGAGAAAAGTGCGGTCCTGGAAGACACTGCTCCCCTTCCTGCTTCCTCGCTCCATCTCCTTCACTTCTCATTGGCTCATCCATTATCTCCACGGAGATCCATCAGAGTAGTCAAGTCTCCTCAGGACGAAGGCTGGGCCTGGACCTTCTCCGTCATCTGTTTGGCACTGTAGTAGGACAAACTCAGGCCCATGATGGCCAGCATCATGGCTAGCTGGTTGACAGCACGGTCTTGTGGCTGTGTCTGCACCTCACCAGCAACTTGCCTCTGCAGAGACAAAAACAAACAGGACAAAGGTCAGAGGTCAGCCAACAGGGTAAACAATGAGCCATTCAGCATGTGCTGATGTTCACGATGCTCCACCCCAAACGGGCCAAAACTGTCTAAAAGCAAACATTCACCAAATATTTTGTCCTAAGAGACTTCTTCCTTAAAAGACCCAACATCTGCAACTTTAGCTCCACAGATCTCCGCCATGTGACCAAACCTTTGGCAAGAACACTGATTAAACATTTAGGAGGGAGAGAGATTTCAGAAAAAGGGGAACACAATGTTCCGAGCAGAAAGTAGAGCAAACCAGAATCAAACAGTGTGAATTGTACTGAATGATTTCCTACATCCGATCATGCCAATCTTGTGTGTGGTTTCTAAATGTACAGCTCCTCCTTGCTCTCTCTGACCCTTGCAGGGCCTGAAGCAGTGAGAAAGGAATGTCGGCATTTTAAAAGCTCAGGAATCTGAGACAGCTGCCCACGCTCCAAAATACCCCCTTTCATTTCAAGAAAGCGAATGTACACGCAATGTCAAATAGGACTTGACTTCTGGTGATGCTGGTTGGACAAGCTACACTTGTTAGCAAAATGCTAATGGACCCATAGTTAGTGTTGATGATTTCAGAAGCAAGCGTCAACTGAGCTGTTGTTGAACTGAGCAAAATGTGAAATGCAAAATGTACAATTTGTTTTATTGTTCTGATGTGTAAGTCTTTGTCTCCTTACTAAGTCAGCGATTATCTGAGTTGATTTTATTTTTTTGTGGAAATGATCAAAACAAAGAGCTAAATCTAAATGTAAAATCTCCACTACAATTACTCAGCATTAACAAAGCAAATTTACTGTCGCGCCAATGTGTCAAATATTATGTAAGAGCCAGTCAACTTTTCTACGGTCTGTTAAGCATTTGAGTCACTGTAAAGCCATACAGTGGGACAGCCTTTGTTTTCAAATTGAAGTGAATATGTGAACAAAAACTTTACACAATGGCCGAGGCATATGGAGGATCACTGCTGATGAGTGGATTATGATGATGGCCAGAGAACAAAAGAAACTGAGAGGAAATGATATCACAACGATTAGTGTCACCTCTAATTATATGGGTGATGAAAGCGGATTGTGGGTCACCAAGCAGCACTGGGCCCCTTGTCTGAAAGCAGTTCAGATTAAAACCAATGTAGAGTGGGTTAAAGGCAACAGGGATGGACGAGTGGACAGCAAAAATACAATTCAGAGAAAGGAGTAAAGTTAAATTCCATAACAGATTTCAGATAATTTTCCACTATAAAGAATCCATTACGCAGTTTCCTCAGTAGAAACAATTAAAATCAAACAGGTTTTATACCTTATATAATTAATAGTATTTGATCACTTAAGTTCTCGTCTGTAAACTGTGGCGAAGCTGTACATACCTGGAGGAGGCGGAAGTAACCAGGTGTCAGTCTGCCCAGTCTGATGATCATGTCTGCCGATGTGGCGCGAGGTGGATCGGAGGGGAGAGCTGGGGTGGCTCTGAAGACCTGAAAAGAAAATGGAGGATTCACTTGGCATCCGCACAGCAATCCAAAAGAAAAAAAAAAAAGGTCATCAAAGATAAAACAATCCAACTCAGAAATACAATATCAGGACACAGAAACTAAAAAAATCCACCAGAAGTGACTGGGAGTTGCATCTCCAAAAACACACCAAAATATAATCTCAATATTACTTATGCTTTCATAGAAGCTTCAGATACTAATCGACTTTCCCTGTAAGACTTTCAATAAAAACTATTCCTGCCAAAAGATGAAGAACACTGCCATGCAAATACAAACCAAAACCATCTGATCCATGCATAAGGAAGGAACATCTCTCGCCTGAAGCCATGACACAAAACTTCACTGTGTGCAAACCCACTATGATCGCCATGCATAGAAAGTCAATGCATACACTAAGTTCCTATATCAGATGTCTTACATCTGGAATTTTTTTTTTAGCTCTGACCTACTTTGTTTCACAGTTTCTACCCAGAATGCCCCTAAACCCCCCTCCTGTTATTAAATGATCATGTGTAGATCAGAGCTGGACCAGAGCAACACAGCCTCTATTCATGCTGCGTCATAACCTGATGCATCAAAGAAAAGGACAATTTCATTCATTCATTCATTCATTCACACAGACAGTTCTATTCTTGATATATGACTTATCAAGAAAGTGGAGTTTTACATGATTTTGGATAACAGCTTGTTGGGAAAGAACACCAGAGACACGCTTATGGGCGGATGGATGTCTGTCCAACCATGAGTTGAGAACACAAAGTACCCAACAAGTAAAGCCTAAGATTTTAGCATTTTAAAACTGTACAAACTGGATTGTCTTTACTGGTGTAAGGATGGGAAAAGGTATTATCAAAAAAAAAAAAAAAAAAAAAAAAAAAAAAAAAAAAGGCATCACAGGAAGACTAGATGAAGCAGAAGAGATTGTGCAGTACAAGACACAAACCCCCAGGTGTTTGCTTGATAAACAACAACCACAGAAGTCATTTTCTGAGATTAGGTTTCCAGGGTAGGCAATGTGGATGATTGTGGAGAAGGTGAGACATATGTGAAGCATTAATGTGCCAACCTGGTTGGAGTTACACCCCCCTTACGAGAAAATGAAATGCAATCCAAGCTTAGTTGGTCCTCGTGTGAAAAGTCAGTCTCAGTCATGAAAACCAACGGCTTAGGATTCCTCACCTTCCAAAAAAAGCCAGAAAATGCCAGTCCAGCTGGCCAGCAGGACCTTCTACTTCCCAGCCACGCTGAAAATCCAAACAGTGATGAACCTGATCTACTGAGAGAGCTTCATCGTTGTGCTCCGCCTTTTTATACAACTCTGCACTCACCCAACCAGATCTGCGGGCTCGCCTACAAAACACACGCCCACTCTCCAACACATACACACTGCTGTCAAAAAGCATTACTCTCAGTGGGTCGCTTTTCCCAAACACACCCCTTCCCGCCTCCTTCCAAAACAAGAGGAGCCCTTTGTGAACTGTCGAATATGATTTGCTCATTTGGTCAACACAAAGTAAATAAGAATAATATTAAACAATACAGCGCGACAATGTGCCCTCAACAGCGCACGCATGTCAAAGTGTAGGATTACATAACCAGCCCAGTTTGTCCATTTAATCTAAAAGTGGGGCAGAAATTAAATGTCACAAACCTCAGGACTGTCCATCAGGTACCTGATAGACTTTAAGATTAGAAACAGAGGGCAGTAAATTCTCCTTTTATTAACATTTATTTATTTTAGTTGAGTGTTTTAATAGTGGCTTGCTCTGTTATATAATCCATTTCCATTTCACTGAACAAATAGTTCCAGTTTCTCTCCAAGGATCTTTGAGTGAGATAATGATGTTTACATCATTTAATTTGAATTTTAAGGAGGTTTGACTGAAATGGGATATCACAATGAGGAGCATTGATACAAGTCGCATCTTGAGCAAACACTACAAGAATTTGGCTCAAACTCAATGAAAGTGACTCCAAATTGGTGTCTATCCAGGGCTTTTATTGTCAAACAGGAACCAAATAACTCAAAATCTAATCTGATACAATTAGCTTTCAGTTGATTTTATACTTAAAAGACAAATAAAGAAGCTGGAACATGTCAGCGATTTAATTTGGATTTCTGTGTTTCTGGAGAGGCCGTTACTGTGGTTTACCTGAGGCTCTTTGTTTACCATTTTCCAGCAGATCAGTTGGCAGTCTAATGGCAGACTTTCCACCAGGCTTGGATACCTGCAATGTGCCACGCTGCCAGTAACTATGATTAGAACCAGTGATGTGGGCTTGTAACCAACTAAGCTGCCATATGACAAAGACAACACAGGGAATGGCATAACTTCATCCACACAACAACAACAACAAGCACTTTCACCTCTCACCTTTTTGTGTCTTCTACTCACAAACTAAAACTGAAAACCATTTTGCTGCTGTGTGATATACACATTACTGCCATTTGGATATTTGTTTTACTTGTTTCACGGACCTTATTACAACTGTAGTAGATAAGAAAAATAATGAGGTTCGCTTATACAAATGTTTGATGAATTGCAAGCACAAGAGCATATTGCAGCAGGAGATACAAAACCTTTTATTTAAAATGCCATTGACTCTATCCTGTCATCTTCCTCAGATAATTGGTTGACTGAGCAGATACTACAAATAGTTTAAATACTTTGGCAAATAGAGCTTACACCCTCTATGTCAGCTGCTATCACCTGCTCTGAACTTGTAATAGAAACAATCACATGATGACTTATTATTAATATGTAATTTTGTTTGAGTGAAACTGAGCTGGTGAGGTTTATATTCACGTCGTTTATACTTTGGAGCATTTCACACGTACAAACTTAGCTTCTGCTGAAAGATATGCACAGGGACAAAAATGTCAAGTCACCAGTCAGAGGGAAACGACTTCTTAATGCAGCAAATACTGGCAGCTGGTTTGGCTGCTGAGTAAGTGTTTAGGAGTGGTTCACTACATGCTTCGGCATGAGTCCAGGTGAATCACCTGCAAACTATTCAGATTCATCAGAGGCCTGAGATGAAAGCACAAAGGCGTTTCACATATGTGCGGCACTTGTGGCTACGTTTTGAAATACTGACTGCATACAGGCTCAATGGGCGACTCTGGTCCTGTTCATACCTGGCATCAACATGTCTTCATGTGTGTTTCGAGTGGCAACTTCTGATCAGATCTCACTTCCCCACATCATTCAGGGCCTTTGAGGTACAAAACAGTTGGACTCGATGCTTAAACATCTAGGACTCATATTTCTTCATTTTCCGAAACAAAAAACGGATTTAAATCTAATTTGCAGAAAAAAAAAAAAATGCAAGAAGGACAGAAAAAAAAAAGTCTCGCCTTTCCATCGCAGGGATGGGGCGGAGAATACAATGACAAGACAAAGAGGGCTAGGTCTGAAATAATTTACTTCACCTTCCCCCCAGAGACTGTTTAAAAAAAATGAAGGATGTCAATCAGCATTAAAGCCACATGTGCACTTGGCCTGAAAACATTTACTGGGTACACCATGTACTTTACTCAAAACAGCCAATCAAAACCAGTCAGCGTTCCCTTTTTTTGCTCTCTTGGTCCCGCCTTTTCACGTCACTTTTTACTCCCCTCCTCATCCTGTCCACCTACGGCAGGGGATCTCCACTGAGGGAGCGTCAACAATAGCCGAGCCATCCGTATCTACAGCAGAACTACTGACAAGTATATAATCTCCAGCCAGGCAACAGCAGCTCAGGATTACATCATCAGCATCATCCTCACTGTCTGCCCAGTCGTGCATTCACTCCACTCCTCTGTCTGGGAATCCTCCACATTCATGACTATGGCATATACATGACTGCTGCCATGGTTTCCCTGTCACCAGGGTGGTTTTACAGCACTCTCTATCTGCACAAGCTATTTACTGTGATTTGGTGACTGGCAGCCACTGAACAGAAACATGTTTGTGCCTATTTCTAATGAATGACAAGACTGCTGAAACAAAGTCCATCATGGCATCACCGTATTTTGTAAACACCCGCCCCAAAAAAAGGAGGAAAACAATTTAAGGGAATGCCAGTTCAAAGGTTTCATGCAAACTGTTTTGGGCATTAGCGGCAGGCGGACTCATGGTATACATGACAATGAAACTCAAGATGTGGCCTCCATTTTGGGCTCCAGCTGTGAAGAAGCCAACATGGCTGTCCCACAGAAACAAAGAGAAAGTTTTTGAGGCGAGTCACAAATTGACAAATGGCGCTTTGTCAGTTAAATGAGCCAGATCTCAAGCTTGTTAATAAGCACAACACTACACTGTTTGCCCACCCACTGGGCCAACACATCAGTGTAAATCTAATCAATTCCCTCCTTGATTAGATTTACACTGATGTAAAGTGACCCAAAAGCCCAACCTGTGATAAGCACATTTCAGCAGCTGACCAAACAATACAAGCAAAAAAGCAGGGAGGTAAACAATCTTTGCTTTCTGTTTCATCTGAAATGCCTTTGTGTTAATTAAAAAGGCATCATATATATATATTTTTAAAAAATTGCATCAAGTTAAAAATTTTAATTTAATCTACATTCATCTGTGTCTTTTATCCTCAAGACCCAAATGACTGCACTTCCAAGAAAAAACACTAAGAGATGCAAATGAATGCATTTTCCTGTGTCGAGAGCACATAATATAGGCTACAAATGAAAAGCCATTCCCAAGAGGACTGCATATAACGTTCAGATAAGAACCAATTGGCAATACAGAGCATCTGAATGTAAACAGTAAAGCATTTTAAGATGAGCCAAGTTTAAATATCGGCAGGGTCTTGACCCTGAAAAGCCACAAAATGAACAGCCACACTACTCAATTTGCAGCGTGGTGGAAAACACACCTGGATGTGTTTAAGAAATTCAAGGGGGAAGAAAAAAAAGCTTACCCAGTACATTTCTACTTTTAATCTGATTCCATTCCGCTGCTTAGCATGCCGAAAATAAACTCATATATTGCTTACTTTTTAAAAAGTTACTTTATCCAAACACCCACTTTATCAATGGCACCAGGCTTTTTCCCCCCATGCAACTTCGTTTTAGGGGATGCTTTGCCCTTTAAATTCTCTGTTTTCAAAAGCCACATGGTCTGACTACGTATTTATTTATTTATTTACCGACAATTTACTTATCTATTCTCCAGAAAGTGTTAAATGCAACAGTTTGTATGAGTTTCGCAAAATCAACAGTATAATCCACATGAACACAAACATTTTCGGTGTTTAAAGTTAAAAAAAAAAAGAAGAAGAAAAAAGTCAGCATTTACTTTTTGTTTCTTTATAATAACAACATCCACTGTCTGTGCGTGTAGGTTCTAAAAAAAATGTATTTAAGTTTTAAATCAGTAAATGAAGCTGAAAAATAAGCCACATCAACTTCTACCACAGAGACAGCAGGACACTTTTCTTTGAATCGGACGCTGACTGTTGCAAAGCCAGCTACGGTCGCTTGATTTTTTCTTTTTTTCCCCCACAGGTCACTTCTTTACTGTTTCTTTTTAGACGCACCTGTAAAAGCAGGCCACCAACTAAAAGTCTGTACGCTTACCTGCAGCTGCACTGGGCTTTGGGGCAGTTTTGGGGACGGTCACTCTTCCTTGGGATGGATAGTACACTATGTTCACGCTGTGGAGTCTTTATAGGAAGCCGGTGCATGTTCTGTAGGGTAGGGGGGTGGGGCACTCACTGCCCTGCAGCACATACAAGGCATGTCAGTGTTCATGTGAAAAACATAGACCCCCACGTTGAGGAGGACTAAGCTTGTCCGTGTGTTGTGCTCACGCGTCCTATGTGCTGGGACATTTTGTCTTCCTCCTTTGTAGCTTTTATCATGTATCGTGAAAACACAGGTAAACTACCTGTACATGTCACGTGTTACCCACGCTCCTTGGTGTATTTTGGTTTTAAAATATGACCCAAATAACTTACCAGACCTTAATCTGCAATCCAGGTTGGCTGTTCTGCGCGTTCTATGTGATCCAGATTGGTTATAATAGCAGATGTTGATTGGTATTTTTTGTCCACATTGTATGGTCTAGAATATATTTGGATGAGTTAAGACTGAAAGTTCAACCTTGCCTTTTAAAACAGCAGCTCCCTACTCACTGGTCCACTGTTCAGGCGTCCTGGAGCTTTTCACCATTGTCATGGAAATGTAGATAATTCAGATTTCAGCGTCAGGATTTGACGCTTTCAGTTCAAGGACAAGAATTCCTTATGGTTCCATCCTTAAAGTTCTCAAATTAAAAATGAAACTTTCAGACTCCAAAACTGACCTGAATTAGCTGAGATTCAAATTTCAGTTTTTGACCCAGGAAACAAAGAAAGAATCTCATCTTAAGGTCCACTCAGTCACTTTTCTGGAGCATTCAATCGATTTTCCACCGTTGTTGTGGAGATGTAGGTGTTCAGATTTCCATTTTCCATTTTTGAAGACTTCTCACCCATAATGGCTTAAAAAGTTTATCAGGACAAAAGGTGAGTACTCACTATCATTTATCATCTGAAGCAAAAAAAAAAGAGGTTACTAAAATGTTTTGAAGCAAACATGCAAATGCCACCGATAAATCACCTGTCACAGTGGAACATCCTCCATCCATCCTATTGGCGGGCGTAAGTGGGTTCATATACACTTCTAAACTGGGAGAGAAAATATGGTTTTCTACACATACTGCAGAGAAAACACACAGCTTAAATCAGTAAACTTCACATGTGGTGGAAAAAACGGATGAGAAAAGTGACATTAGAAGAAGCACATTTCACCCATGGTGAACAGCTACTGGATGCACCTTGAGGTGGGACAATGTTGACAATTGATTTTCCTCAGTTTTAATATCAATCTAATGCATTGATATGTTTTTTTATGTATTTGTCCCTGCAGGTTTAAGCCTCTTAATTGATTTGTCTGCTTTGTGTTGCAGCCCACCCTCCTCTCTATGCCACCCATGCTATGTTTCTCCTGATATCACCTTTCTCATCGACATTACCACATGGGGAGCTATATGACAGTTAACTGATCTAAAGTATGTGTTTACTCTGTAAAGGACACCAAACTTTCTCTCTCTATTTCAGGGATGTACATGAACCCATTGACCACAACCAGCAGGATGGAGGGTGTTCCTACTGTCACCTATAATACATTGTATTTCAGTACTTTGGCTAAAAAGCAAACATGGGGCTTAAGCCATTGTAGACAAAGTGTAGTCCTTAAAGCGAGAAAAAGAGGAGGAAAAAAGGGAAGTATGAACCCATCTGTGACCAACTGGGAAAACTCCACCAGCTGAGGAAGATCAATTAAAAGCTCAAGAACAGCAACTAAGTGGGCCTTGTTTCCTGACATATTATCCCAGTGTACATATTAAACTGTGAGATTGTGCTGTGTAGTCAGTAATGAAATAACAATAAAACTCCTGATGGGAAACATTACAGGTATGACGTGAATTTCCCTTGGGGATGAATAAAGTATCTATCTATCTATCTATCTATCCATCCATCTATCTATCTATCAGAGAACAGAATGCTTCAGTGTTTGCTACCAATACTTTATTCACAACATCTTTTCTAAGAACTCTTTGGAAGATCCCCATAAAATATTTACTCATACTTGAAAATAATAATGGATGTGATATTTACCAACAAACATAATCAAGTTATTCAGATATTTTTAAATGGGAAGTTAATACTCAAATGATACCATTGTTTACCTTGTACATCAATCTGTAGTTACCCTCACCTCTTCATATAGCTTATTTAACCAAAGAAAATTTTTAATATTTGACCCATATTTGAACATTGCTATCACTGCTAAATCCTTACGGGACATCACAGGACTTTAAATACACAAATTAACTATACAATAAATTAATAAAATAGCAGCATCCTCAGGGATATTTTTTTAAACGCTTCACAGGTTGTGCAAATTAGAGGAGAGGGAGACCCCAGCTGGAACAAAGACAAGCGTTTCAGCTGTCTGCAGTGATGTGGTACTGTCCTCTAGTGGTGCTGCACCACAAAGACACTGAGAGATTTCCCAAGGTGGGAAGCACTCTTTGACTCCTGGCGCCTCTGTTTATGTTTTGGCACAGAGTTTTACACTGAAAAGCAGTGGTGGGAAAAGCATTCAGGTCCTTTAGTTAGTAAAAGAAGCAATGCTATGTGAAAACATGAAGAGTCTTGCATTCAAAATCATTTTTATTATTATTTTAAATGCTCATTATGGGTTTCAAAATATTAGCCTACTAAGTAAATGGCAAGGTAAAATGTAGTGATGTAGAAAGTAGCTTAAAATTAAAATACTCAAAGTGTGACTTGAGTACTTGAGCACATGTACGTAACATAAAATATGATGGACTGATTATTAAACTACCCAAAATACCTGAACTAAATACTTATTTATTTTACCCTATTATTATTCTTATTTTACTTTGACTACATTACATCTCAGGTAAATATTGTACTTTTTACTGTGTATTTAACTGATTGCTGGAACAGACTTTTTAGAATTTTAAAAATTAAAAAAAAAAAGTAATTTTTGTCATTATTGAGTCTGACATGTTTATTAGAATTCAACTGGCTTTATTTATGATTTTTCAACCATAAGGTGGCATTTTGTTCTTATTTTGAAGGAATGATCACTGTTTTTGATTTCTATCACTATAACTACACTGGCTTTTTTATTTAGTCAGCCAGTGTTCACTGCTGATGTGTGCACACACAGCAGCAGGTTTAAAAAAAAAGAAAAAAAAAAAAAAAAGGAATTAGCGGAAAAATTAAGATGAAGGAGCCTGCAGTTATTTTGGGGATGTGCAGTCAGGCACAGCACTGTGCAGGTCACAGTATACCTATATTAAATGAAGGTACTTCCATTTCCCTCCTGTCTTGTAAAGGCTCTTATCTCACAACAAAAGTAATGCCAAGACGACATTTTGAAAATTTTTATTCAAGAACATTTAGATCAACCATGGAGTCAGAAAAGCTTCCATTTCCCCCCCTAACAGAAACATAACTTAACAGAACTTTTTTTTTTTTTAATCAGATGACCGGGTTCACATCATACATGTTTTGGGGATATATCAAACTTTTGACCTAATAACAGTATTTTTCTGTGGCATTTTCACTGACTAGATCTCATGTAGACATACAGTGTTTCAAAACATTTGGTAAGCAATTCTTTTTATTAGTTCAACATTAAAATACAAGGAGATTAAAGGCAAAATTCCTATTCTCCCTTAAATTTTAACAATATCCTTTAGCTGCCTTATAATGCTTAAAATTAGATTCAAAATCCAACTTGTTGGAAAATATCTATTACTCAGCAGTTAAAAAAAAAAACAGGATTAGACAAACTAAAAATGCCACGTCTAAAAGATATGGACGGTAATCTTTTTAAAATGGATATAAAATGGATATGAATGTGACAACAAAGTTTTGTTACATCAAGTGCAAGCCCAAAACAAACCTATAAATGACATTTGTAATATAAAACTTGGTAAAAAATACTTATTTAAAACTGTACAATCACCAAGTACACAGAGTGAGCACATCAACCATTATTCATTTGGCTTCAGTGGCTTCAGCCTTTGGCTCCTGTGGACAGAAAATTAAACAGCGTTAAATGCAATGCTTGTTTTGGCAGTACGTCAGTACATTCCCTGCTAATAAGATCATGATCATGCTATTATATCTTCATTTTCATCTTATTTAGTATAATGCAGGGTGTTCACAAGTTTGATCAAGTCAGGCACAGCCATTTATGCAAATTAATGTGAAACACCAAGTGAGTGTGCAACAGGTCAGCAGCTGACTGGAACTAAATTTGTTCCTTCATATTAATATTGGTATCTTACAATAATCACATTTTTTCATGTATCATCAACAATCTTTATATATTAAAAAAGAACAAACAGCTTAATCTTATTTTTGATTTCTATGCAAAGGAAACTTAAATATATAAACATGTTAATTCTGTCTAATGTTGGTTTATGTTCATTTGCCACCATGGGTTATTTATTAATTAGACTGCACAAGAAGAAGGAAAGAAAACGCATGGTGGAAGCTTTGTCTCCTAAAGGAACAAACCTCAGCCTTGGTGCTCCCATTCTCAGCTGGTTTGGCCTTCTTTGCTTTGGGTCCCTTCTACAAAATAACACGACAACGGATTATTAACAGATCAAAGCTTGTATACAAACATCACATGCTTAAGAATAATGAACAAAAACCAGTGTACAAAACCATCTGAAACTAGGGCAAATTTAATTTCCCTTCCAGTGTCATGAATCCGTTTCACGTGTATCATAGACAGAGGTTTTCTACTAAGATCTGCTAGTGTTATCAATCAGTTTCATACTTTTGCAGCAGCTTTCTTCTTAGTCTCCAGCGGTGCAGCTTTAGGTTTCTGCAAAACAAGAAGAGAGAATGTTCTAATTGTGTGTAGCAATAGATTACCAAACAAAAGTGCTTTTTACTGCAATCACAACAAACTGAAAATAGACTGCTATTCCCTCTTGTAAAAATTATAATTATAAATATAAATTATAAATTATAATTATAAATTATAATTACAGATGAGATTTTGAGAACTTTTTTTTAATGTAACATGTATGTGCAAAACAAATACACAGGAAGTGGGATTTATGCATAATTAATTAGAAATGTTTAAGTCAGGTAGTTGTTCTCGGGAAACAACTAACTTGTGGATGAATAATAATTATAAAACAAAAAAGCAACTGTTGGTTGTTGATTGCGTAATGCTGTTTCTTGGGAGCTTACCAAGGCCAGCCGAGGGGAACATCTTCTTTGCTATAGAGATATGAGAAAGCAAAACTTCATTAATAATTTCAGATGCAACTAAGTTGTGTTATTTTAAAACATGCGGCCTTAAAAAAAACAGTAAGATAAAAATTAAGTTAAAGTACATCATTAAAAGCCGCATTTAACCACAAATCTCAAGCACCAGTGTATGAAATGAAAAAGCGAAAGTTTAAATTACTTCCTGAGAAGGCACAGTTGTACAATATTCCCACAAAAACAAAGCATCAAATTAATTGAATAATATAAACAAGTTATTTGTTACACACCTCAGGGGGCACAATTTGCTGAAAAGACAAGGATCAGAAAAGCACAATATTACTATTAGAACACCAGCATTATATATAACAAATGCATAACAACTCAAACAGCACAATAATCTTAAACAAAAAAAAAAGAAAAGTGTATTTTAATAAGATCTCTCCATGCGTGATCTTGTACTGGCAGAAAAAAAAAATGAACACACGGGGCCTGAAGACAAATTAGGAAATTTCCACACTGCTGCCGATTTTGAAGTTGACAAAGAACTTCCCGCGCATATTTGAATTCAAATTCGGGCTGTCCTGTCACCGTGACACCGCCTTGGCGCCCTGACAGCTTCCTTTGTTTTGTATCAGTGCGCGCCGACAGACAGCTGTTGGAAAACCGATAAGATTACTTCTTTACTAATCTGTAGCTACCGCCATACCATGTACGCAAACAAACGCAAGCGCGCAGAGGCTGCAAACAAATCAGAATTACACTTGAGCTGAGATTTTATTGAGATACCATAATTTTATCTGCTAATATCCCACTTGGAAACGTTAAATGTGTATTTTTGCAAGACGCTGCTACCGAATCGTGTAACCACTGATTACTCGAAAAATTGACTAAATTCTGATATATATATACTCAATATATACTCTTGACTGGGACATATTAATATTAAACATTTCACATTGCTGCATTTGTGCATTTACTCATACGCACTAAAGCACGGAAGCGTCAGTCGGTTTTTAGATATTTTAATCCCATTGTGCATTAAACGCAAACTGACAGATAAAATATTAAACCTGTTTTGAATCAACGTGTACGAACAAGCCTGAGTTTTCTTATTCAAAACAGAGTGGAGGGAAAAAAAGAAAAAAAAAAATCCCCTCCCCCCGCTCCTTCCTCAAATTTGCAGCTTGTGCTTGAACTTACATTACTTGCCTGATAACCGCTCACCATTGATTCATTTCGATCGCGTTATGTTACTGTATTGACATATTAGCCAAGAATTCACAGCGTGTGTCGAAAGTTTGTTGTTGCGTTTAACCTGTCAAGAACCCCCTCCTCCACCCCCGACACACACACACACACCCCACTCCCCCCCAATGCACTGCCAAAGAGGGAAAACACAGACGGTGCCAGGGATTTAGCACAGCGCAATGACAACGGCCGCATTAGCGAGGGCTTTGGTGCAAGACGTGAAATTAGCATTATCAGTCGTGTTCAGCTGGTTAAGAGGCGTTTTACGTGACTAGCTTTGATATAAACTTTTATTTTCGACGAATGGGAGGATGCCTGAACAGGTCTCCGCTGACGGACCGCCATTGCTGTAACGTTTGTTAGGGATGATGACGTTCCTCTGATGCAGAAATATCAAACGCAGTCTAACGTTAACCCCAAGTTAACAACACGAACACCAGAGCACCGAGATAAAATAAAATTTAAATTTTAAAAAATCTTACCTTTGTTTTGCCCATGTTGTTTGGCAGGAAATGGACAGAAAGCTCACAAAAAAATATACTGCAAAAGCGGGCTTTTTTCCGGGAGAGATGACACACAACAACCGACCAGTCGCTGTGTAAAATGGCGAATGTATAATGCAAACGAATGTTTTTGTAGTTTATACACTGAAATATAAGAACGAAACCGGTTTGAACCAGTTTTGTATTTCGAAGTCTGCCATTGGCTGTAGCTACGTCACGTGCTTCCAGGTACCACCCATTTGTTAAAGAGGCAGGGGGCAGCTTGAAAAAAAAAAAAAATACTGATCAGTACCGCAGGGGGCGCTGTGTCCAAGGCTTCTCAGGGTAGCTGCAAGTGTCGAAAAGTTTCCTCAAAAAGAACCTCAGGTGTATTAAAATGCCTTAGATGTAAAGAACACAGGTCTTAAATGTTTCCTCTTTCTAATTATGAATCACTAAACCAACTCCATTTGGAATTAATTCATTTAAAATGTCATTTAAAATGTGTTTAGATGTGGCTCCTGCTTCACCAGCCTTTGCAAGAATGGAATGTCCTGGGAAAAGACTCATGAATGGACTGTGATCAGTTTCCTGTTCTGAGCCAGTTTAGCAGGTCCACGGTTATGGATTATGGGGGCAGAGTTAAAAAAAATGAGGTAAATAGGACTAGTTTGAGAAACGTACACCAGTCTGTACCGCTGGATCAATGGATGAGTTCAGTGCTTCTTTAATTGCAATGATCTTGAGAGTGGCTTCAGAGACAAGCCCTTGAAGAGGGCTCATGTTATTGTTGCATGGTGGAATAAGAACTGTGATAAGGCAGTGAGGAAGAGAGAGCGAGCATTTAGAAACTCACGTAAGAACCTCAGGCAAACACTAGTGAATACAAACGATGAAGAGCTTTTGCAAGAAGGACTGTTAAGGATGCAAAAAGGAAATGTTGGAAGACTTTCTGTAGGACACAAGGTTTGGACACTCCACACCGGTAGATATGGTCCAGAATCTATAAAATGTCTGGAAAAGATGTCAAGACATCGATGCCAGGACTGAATGATGGATGCAAAGAGGCTGTAAACAGTAAAGAAAAAGCAGATATGTGTGTTAAGATTTTTCAGAATGAAAAAATGGTTACAAATATACTGGTATATTTCCTTGAAACAGATTTTTTTTGTGAATTATCAAAGTTGTTTCAGAACCTTAAGAAGGACTATGGATTCTATTGCAATTTTAGACCAGGATATTAGGAACACTGTTGCCAGGTCAGGGAAGTTGTAGTTGGAGTATTCTTGGGTACTGAAAAAACAAATGACTCTTTGTGGTGGGAGGGTGTGATCTTTGCACGCCATGATGCAGGTATTAATGGCAGAACGTTTTATTGGATAAAGGATTTCCTCAAACATAGTTCTATTTGGGTAAGATTTTGGGGAGGTTCTTCTGAAACTGTTAACAGTGAAAATGGTACACCCCTAAGGCTCAGTCATTAGTCCAGTTGTTTTAAATTTAATGAGAAATTACATCTTTCAAAAAGCTCACAAAGATTTAAATTTCTGGATGATGGCTCCATCTGGAGAAGAGGGAACATTATTGGTCATTTGTTCTGAGAAACTCAAAAGACCTTGGAGCAGCTTGTTCAGTGGGCAGCTAATTAGGATTTCCACATCTAAAAGTAAATTTATGATCTTTGGCTTGAAATTCCTGCTTTCAATCTTTCTGTGTATGGATGTCCCTTAGAGAGAGTCGGTGTCTTAAAATTTCTGGATGCCTGGATGGATTAAAAGCTAACATTAAAACTTCATATAGATAATAATAATTGTAATTATGAGAAAGTTAATAACACTCTCTGCAGTTTAGCTGGAAGTGATTGGGGGTGTTGAGAGAGACACCTTTCTCATGATTTATCAAGACATGATAAGATCTACTTTAGATTATGGGTGTGTTATGTTTGTGTCAGGTGCTATGTCTATTCTTAGCAAACTGGATCAGGCCCAGGCAAAGGCCCTAAGAATTTGTTGTGGAGCTATGACCACATAATAGAAATCAGCATTGTAGTCATATTTACAAATATGCAAATCAACTTCAGGAAGCGTGCATGCAGATTTTTACTCATGGATCTAAGGACACAGTCTCTGAGAAAACTGGGTTTTGGATGTACGTGGTTAATCCCAAATCCAGCAGAGCATCTGCATATCTGATGATTGGTCTGTTTCTTTCAGCTGAGCTACTGACACTTTTATGGGCCGTGTGGTGGATAGGGCTGGTCACACTCCCTAAAAGTGTCATCTGTTCGGATTCTGCGGCTGCCTCGTTGGTTTTGAGAGATGGGACATTAAGGATCCACCCTGACCTGCTCAGGGAGATTTTGTGCTGCTTGTGTAGGACTAAGAATATGGGCTGTCATGTCGGCTTTTTGTAGATACCCAAGTACTAAAGGGTTGAGGGAAATTAAATTTTAAGTAATTTTTGTTGGGCAAACCCACTTTTACAGACCTGTAAACATTTAGTTAAGGCCTTGTGTTAAGGCAACTTGGTTGCATCTGCAATTATTCATGAAGTTTTTGTTTCTAATATATCTAGAGCAAAGAGGATGTTCCCCATGGCTGGCCTTAGTAAGCTCCCGAGAAACACCATTTAGCATCAATTATGAACAATCGCTTTCTTGTTTTGTGATTATTCTTAATCCACAAGGTAGCTGTTTCCTAAGAACAGTTTCCTAGAAGGAAAAACTTAAAGCTTTCAAATTATGCATAAACCCATTGCCTGTGTATTTGGGTTGCACATACATTAACATTCTTCTCAAGTTCTCAGAATCTCTTATCTAATTATTACTATTTGTTACAAGAGGAAATAATAAAATGTGAGGAAATTCTAGTATCAATCTCTTGTGGTTACACTAAAGAGATTATTAACTGATAATATGCTCAGTGTCATAAGTCATTATTTTTCACTGCAACCATGCGCTTCTGTTGTTATTTATTACATACATTGTAATAAATTTCTCTCTTCTTGGTTTGCAGAAGCCTAAAGCTGTACCACTGGAGACTAAGAAAAAAGCTGAAAGGATGAAACTGATTGATAACACGAGCAGAACTCAACAGAAATCTTCTATGTTACATGTGAAACAGATTCATGAGGAAATTAAGTTTGCCCTAGTTCGGGGCAAAAGGGGAGAGTTTTGGTACACTTGTTTGAGTGTGGGGTAAATACTCAAGTGAAGTACAAGTAACTAAAAGTCATACTTAAGTACAGTACTTAAGTAAATGTATGTGATATACCAATATACAGACAGCCAGGTTTATGCAAGGACTGGGGCAACTGTCCATAGACAGGCAGAACTGCGATATGTGGTATGTAGGTGCAGAAGTGTGATTTGTACATCATGTAGTCCCATCTGACATACAGTGATCACTTTATTCTGTTAAGAAAGCTGGTCAAAATCTAGTTACTAGTTCATCAACATCACACTCAAGACACAACACTTTCTTTGGGCCTCACAACAATTCAAAACTGCACTGATTTATGTTAATCTGGGTGACTGCTTTGGAAGTGTGTCCAAATCACAGAATCCCTGGGTTTCACTTGTAGAGTCGGATGTTCCAATCAACGGCATGCACTTGACGGATAATTCATACAATTATTTAACTACATCTTGACCAGATATTTCCACATATTAGACTTTTTTTTGTTAAATCTACAATCATAAATATCACAATATTTCTACAGCCCCATAGGGGTAAAATTGCCCTCTCGTTTTGCACAAATCAGCAACAAAATGAAGTTACTGTTCACTCTTCTCTTTTCTACAGAAGCCCTTTTGGGAAGAGGACAGGAGAGATTTCATCCCCATTCCACTATGTGCTTTGCTCTTCGGAGCCTTCCTAGGCCAAGACGGCTTCATTGCATAAGTCATTAAAGAAAGAGTCTCTCTTGTGCTTCAGTGCTTCTAGGAAATCTTGAATTCGTTCTTCCCGGCAAGCGGTGTAGTGGTGCAGTGCCTCTTGTCTTCTCTGGGTGTCGGCAGGTTTTCCATTCCCGTGATGCTGCAGGTGTTCTGCTACACAGGCACGATCTGCCTCTAGCTGCATTAAGGCCTGATGCTCTCGATGGAGGTCTCTGGCTTTCTAAAATACAATGCAGTAGTATTGGGAATTGTATTAATTACTGATTAAAAGGTGGCAGCAATAAATTAACTCATTCGGGGTTTGAATCAGCTAAGTTCACAGTCTTTGCAGTTTTGCAACAAAATATGCAATCATTTTTAACTTAATTTCTTTAATTCATGTTTTGCGCCAGAATAACCAGTGGTGTGATAAACAGTGCATGCATGGGATAAACTAACTAATAAAGCTGGTAATATCTGGCATTTGCTGAGATTGTCCAAGTTGCTGGATCAGTCATTTCTGATGCAATACTTTCGTATAGCAAATATCGTAGTAAGTATCTTCCTGTTAATTTTGATAAATACATGTACAATAAGTTATTCTTGCCTTCTTATTCTTACCTCTGCATTTGGAATGTTTCTTGTGATTTCTGATGCTTCTCACCTTTGCACATTTCATCATTTTCAAAAGTGTTTTCAAGGGACTTTTCAAAATCAGCAGACAACTAACCAGGGTTCAGAGAGGCCAGGCAGACTATGACTGTCTCACTGTTTTGTTGTCTTGCTTTATATGCACAGGTGTTTCTATTATTTCGTCCACCCTGTTTATATCAATGAGGGTAGGCTAAATAAGAGAAGCATTTAATGCAAAGCCAGTAAATTTTGAGGTGCTCTTGTTTTGCTAATCTCCCTGTATACACATTCCAATGCAGATATTGGTAACACCAAATCAACGGTGTCATAATAAAAGTCTTACCTGAATGGATTTGTGATTTAATTGATACTGAAGAATGGCTTCACACAGGTTCCAGAATGAGTACTCCGGCCACAGTACTGACTGAAACACTAGACAGGAGTGGGACGTCTGTAGGACCGAAGATAAAAGTTAGTCAATATAAGTCTCAGAGGTGAAGCTGTAAAGTGTGAGATAAACAAAAAACACACAAAAAACTGTATTTGGTTACAGTCTGTTTAAGACACGTGGCTTTATAAATTTTTATTGGTGAAATCCAATGGGCATAAAGATGAGAAATCTGTAATGGCTGCTACATTACAGATAAAGGCAGTAATGTCACTAGAACCACACCCTTACTGGAAAAACAAGAAGTAGACTTGTATCATGTCATGTCATATTCTGAGCTCTTGAAGATATTTTTTGTTGACATCACAGACAAATTTGGGGCAATGCCTATATCAACTGAAGGCTTTATTGTGTTGCAAAGTTATGTTTGGTGCTGAAGACTCTAAGCAGTATAACCTGATATACAAGTCTAACTGCCAGGGTTACAGTTTCTGTCCCCATTTCAGAAAACTTAATCATTACTTCTACACCAATAATCACTCAGCCAAGCCTGGAAATTCTAAACGTTTATCTTACTTTAATGTTTTCAAAGTTTGAGAGAGATCTCTCAAGGGACATATTACAGACAACAGCTCTCATCTTTAATTGGTGTCATTTTTCCACACTGTCATTCTCATCCTCACCTGCCAAAGAAGGAAATCGCTGAGGCGCACCTCTCCAGAGGTGCGGATGAGCAGATCAGGATTGGGAGAATTATAGCTGTACAGACACTCACTTAGCAACGCCTCTGAAACATCACTGAGCACCACAAAAAAAAATAAACAGCTCATTAAAGAAACAGCTTCCTTCGTTATCTTTTTACATTCTATCGTATTATAGACATCTCTAATATATCAACAGTTTAATTCAGTATTGTCTTGGCCATTGTTTACCTTGCTTTGATCAAGCCCTGCTCCACTCCCCAAGCCATTTCTCTGACTGCATTTGTGATTTCATATCTCGACGTGTAGGCAAAACACACATTGAGGAAACATCTGCAAAACGAGCATTTGTATAGCTGTGGTCATTGATAATGTATAATATAAAATCTGTTTATGTCAGCTGGGTAATACAGTGATAACACAGAGTAACTAATGTTGAGGGTCACAGAGCAAACATACTTATTGTGAGCCCTGGTTGTGACCACAGCTTTGGCAATCAGCTGCTGAAGGTCGAGTGGCAGCATATTCAAATCGCCCAGCACCCGGATACACACACCATGCTTCTCCAGATTGTCCCTACAGAAGGAGAGAGAAGAAAGGCATTTGGAGGAGAAGAAAAGAATGAAGAAGAACAGGGAGAACAAGAAGACTACCCCTTTTATACACAGCGGCTGAAATGTGTCTGCGGCATGGCTAACGTGTCACATCCTACTCATCGAAACTGATAAGAAATTAGCAATGTGTCATTACAGAAAAAAAATCCAACATTTCCTCCCAGATCCCTGTGGATGTTTTGAAATTCCACTGTGAATTAGCCCGATCAACACTGAACGCAAAAACACCTGCTGGCACCAGTTAACGGTTAGTTTGATTCATTTCTTGTAAAGACTGAAACTGAAACATACAAGTTTCAGTCTTGCAAAGACACTTAACTTACTCTAACTACATGTAGTGCTCCAGTCCTGCATTTAGTTCCTCTCAACTTTAAGGAAGTTGTAAATCATATGATGCATAAAATGTGACTAAAATGCCCCACAAGCAACAGCAAAGACAAAACTTATTTTAAATCTGTACAATCCCTAATGTGAAACTCACCGTTCCTCCAACAGCCTTTCAAATTTCTGCTTGGCCAGCTCCATCAGCCCATCCACCTCATCTTTAGTGCGCTTAAAGTTCTCGATGCTGAAGGCGTACACTGTCACCTCTTGGATATTGAGATGCTTACACCAACGTAATGTCTGGACAATGGATTACACATATATGAGCAACCTATTTTATACCCATGTGACATGTTTTTGAAAAAACAAGCTTTAAACCCAGTGCAACCTCACCTCTGCCAGCTTGTTGAAGCCCTGCATATGGCCCTCCTGACGCTCCATGTTTTTCTTACGTGCAAAGCGACGGTTACCATCCATGATGAAGGCCACGTGTTTAGGCATTGGTCCAGCCTTGGAGACACAACACAGATCAGGAGAGTTAAAAGTGATGCGGGATGTACTGACAGAAAGGATTAGTTAGTCAAAAGAGAGGTAACAGGGCAACAGCTGTGATAATTGATTGATCATTTAGTCATATTTCATGTCAAATTTCCACGTCTTCTGTGAGTGTAAAGTTTCATTTCTGACCTCAGGAGTAGTAGATTATTTTGTTTCAGGCAAGGAGATTTATTTTCCAGTTGCTGTTTTGGTGCAACATAAGAAATGGGTAAAGAAAATCTCATTTATTTATTGCAATATTTCTTCATCTAGATGGTTAGAAAACTCTTTGGGGATTCTGCAAATGCCTGGTGTTTAATGACCTCCTAAGGATTTTTTCCAGAAAAAAAAAGATGCTTAGCTATGTGACTCAAATGTAATTGCAGTACATACAAGGCCCAAACTGGAGCTTGACAAAGAGGTATAAGAATATACAGATTTAGGCTTACCTTGAGAACATTGCCTGAAATCTTTTCGAGCAGGTTTAATTCACCTTCCCTTATCCACGACATTTTCAGGCTTTAAACGATCTGAAAACAGGTGATTATGGTGATGATTTAAAAAAAAAAACATCTGTGAATGTCAACCTAGTAAGCAACACTCCTCTTGCCATAAAGAAAAATCACAAAATGACCTTTTATACGACAGCAAAATTATCTGAATTTTCTGAACGTCTTATAATCGTGTCATTAAAAAAAATCATTTTACATGCGACCGGTGACAGATTTCTCCGTTAACTGCCAGCCTGGCTGACAAGACATGCAATGAACTTAACTGCTATGAGACGAGAGAAAAAAAAAATAAAAGCTCAAACCAAGCCGCACATGGTGCACAAAACACCTATTCTTAATGGAAACCGCTTCATTCATTCAAACTATTGAAGCACACGCCCGTTTTCCACACAAATTTACCCTCGTTTTACCACAATTCACAGACCTTCCAACTCACAGCTTTTACGATGACGACCTCTTCCGCACTGAAGTCAAGTGACGTTCCCGCACGGTGACGACTTCCTGTCACGTGTTTGTAGATTTTCAGACTAAGTGGATGGACTCGGCGTTAGTCAGTTAACTTGCTGTTACACAGACTGCATCTAAACATTAAGGTAATTATTATCCGTGTCATTATATTACTAGTATTATACTTATTATTAGTATCATTATTATTAGTTAGGGTTATTAGACAAAAACAGCATAAACAAAGGACATTATCCCAAAAACTGTGAAAAGAGATTGGCCCGGTCAGTCTTACACAGTAGTATACAGAAGTGTGGGCAAATTGCACAGGATATTTGGTTGATTTTTGAAGTGAAAAGAAGTGAATACAGCACCTACAGCAAAATAAATAAATAAATAAATAACTGAGTTGGACAACTTTTACTTTTAGCACATCAAGTACATTTTCATCTGAATATACCTACTATACTTTTATTTGTAATGGAGTATATTCACTGCGTGTTATTACTACTTGATTATCAAACTGGGTCATAATTGTAGCTTGATAACACTGAGTCTGCCCTGACACTTGCCCCCATTTCATATTTGCATATCTGCAGTGCAGTTCCTCCCTCAACCTCTGGGGTGTGACAGCAAGTTCATCAACAGTTCCTTTGCACTTTTTTTAATGGCAAAGAAGAAGTTTCAGATTTTTGGGGGGTGAGGGGCTGGCCTTTTTTGTTCCGCTGGAGAATCCTGCTTGAACGGTGAGCAGGAGCACAACAGACCGACGAGAAACCACAACGTCGCGGACAATCGGCTAAATCACGGCGCCGGAAGGGACCACAGTGCCGCGCAAAGGAAGAGTGGTTGGAAATACGACGGTATCGCCCTCCAGCTCTGCCGTTACTAGCTCCAGGGTCAGCGGGCAGGCAAGCAACTGGCAGCTATCGCCGTTGGCCTCAACTCCTTTGCGGGTCTGGGGGGTTCTGGTAGGGGCAGGGGGCGGGGGTACACCGACAAGGGAGAAGACTACACGCCGAGAGGAGGGGGCTGGAAGTCTGAGACGCTTCCAGCCTGAAGGGGCCGGCGGTTTGGCCACAGCACCCCGGACTAGCTAGGTTGTACCCGCGCGGCTAAGTGAATGGGATGGAGCCGGGACCGTCTGGCGCTGGTAGGCTTATTTTTACTGTTGTGGTTTAACATGCTATCAATCAGGAAATCCTAGTTATGGCTGCAGATATAGACTGCAGTTGGAAAAAAAAACGAGGCACTGTAGCCCGGCCTTAACATCAGGGGGATGTATAAGGAGGCTTGGTGACAACCCTGTCTGTTGCACCGCAACGTTTAGAGAACAGAGAGTGGGAGATGGACGGGGGGCTCTCTTGCAGTCTGCACGCACAACACTTTGTAGGAAACGTTATTTTTTATCCAGATTTATGGCTGTAGACAAGCCTTTTGGAGCGCCGACAATATCCTCGGCCATGCGCGGGGGCAGGGAGGTCGTGGGAATCTCGGTGAGGAGGGACGAGGTGAAGCCCGCCTTCGAGCAGCAGCAGCTGGCTGCACCCCGCACAGCAGACCTCCCTTTTCACTGACAGGTTATGGTTGCTCCCAGTGTTCAGGTTGTCTAAAGAGTGTTTGATGTCCATACATTACGTGCGCACATTAGAGACACAAGCATAGGCCTAACCTCTGCGGAGACAGATGAATAATTTATTTATGTGGAACCAAAAATAATCGGCAATTGTGATATGTGCACATCTGCTGTTGGAGTTGACAGAACCTGTGTCTAGACTTTGAAAGAGTGAGAAGCGTGTGCGCCGCATTTGAATGTGGGGATTTTCTCTGCACGCCTCACTTTAAGATTTACAGCTGGTTCTTATCAGTGCCAGTGATGATCTTAATTTGGCAGTTTTCTTGGATCACACTGGGGTGTGAAGGCAACCAATTAAAACAAACTAGGAAGTGACTGACTTTATGCCCGGTTCTGAAGTCCACCTATTGTGGAAAATCCTGGACCTTGGCATTCATAAAACAGCCTTGAATCTGTCTTGAACCTTTGGAAGGCGGGGTTTATAGGTTGACTGCTGTCTTTTTTTTTTTTATATATATACAGAGTTAGTAACTTAAACTCTGAGAAGTCTTTGGATATATTCAGTCTCTCTTTATTTGCACAAGTAGGCCTGAGATTGAAATTACATTGTGATTCTAGATACTGAACCTTGAATTCAGTTGAATAGAGTTGTTTTTATTTTTTAAGATGGGGGAAGGGCCCCTGGGGCCCCTCACCTCAAAGTCTGCTTTTGTGTTTGAAGTGCGATAATTCAGTGTGCTATTTTCCAAGATTTAGCTGATTGCCATGTTTAGCTCATGGTCAACAGCCAATTATTCAGAGAGCCAACTAGTTTGGCCAAAACAATTGATGCATAATTGGCTGTTCCTCCTCATTCATGTACTTGGCCTGTTGTGATCTCCTGATGAGGGACAGGGTCTCCTAGTAAACATCCACTACTTCTCTGTACTTTTGAAGGGTCTTTTCATTGTGATAGTTCTTTTTCAGTTTCAGTGTGTTCTTGCATTTAAGTCCAGAGGCACTCAGCCTTTAGCATCAGCTACACTGAAGATCTGCTATTACCGTTGAAGTCAAAATTGAATTATTTACAAGCTACACATTGAACTCAGAATGCTGTTGAGTACTATCTGTTTGAAAATGTGCATAAAATTAGTTGGATTGCAAAGTTGACCAAAGGATCCTGAAACAGGAAAATTTGCAAGTTAAACGCACAAAAAACGTGACCCCCCCCCCCCCCTTTCCAGATAAAATATTAACGTAGTCATTCCCATGTGACTTGGGCTCATTACGTGTTACGTCATTATAAAGACAGTAAATAGTGGGTGTCTTCATGTTGTGATGCTGCACCAAAAGCTCTGCTTTAAGTCTTACCGCCCGGGAAAGACTGCTATTGTCTCGGGATATGTGAGAGCGCTGGCTCCGCTTCTCACCATCTGCCTTCACTGGCACGAGGGTGAAGTGTGTGTCATTGTGTGTGAGTGTGCAACGATTACAACGCACTCTAGACACTCACATATTCACACACATACATGCTTTCTCGCACATAGAGCATGTGTGGTCAACACATGCCCGCTGTCTGTTTTTATTGTGTTTGTCAGATGTGTTATAGTGGAGTGTGATTCTCCACGTAGATACAGAGCATCTTTCTGTGTTTTATAGATAATATTACTCTTCCTGTCAGTATGGCATTTTATGAACTTAGCTTATGAACTTGGCTTAGTGAACATGTGATTGAGTAGTGTGTTAGGCCCAAGGATTTCCATAGCAGCTATTTAAAGTAGGGCTTTTCCAGTTTGGGATACCCAGGCGCCTTGGCCCAATGTGGGATCACGCTCAGTGCAGGACCAAAAAGGCCGAGGTCTCTTCAGCATGACCACAGTGGCACTCTGCCTCCTCCCATCTCCTCCAACAGCCCTACACACACACACAGGTCCCCTGATATCCATGACAATACTGTGTTGCCGTGGTGTCTCCATGGTGAGGCTGGGAATGTAGAGGGGGGCCCCCTGTGTTTGTGTGTATCAGTGTGTGTTCGCTGTAGCAAGGGCGCTCCCTCTGTCATACACCCGTATTTGTGTGTGAGTGTGAGACAGAGGAGCGGGGCAGCTGGGGTCTTTGTTGTGGTGGAGGAGGGCTGTTCTCTGGGGACCCAGAGGTTAAGGCACTGGGCCCCTCTCAGGCAGGAGTCACAGCTAGCCGCACATCTAGCACCCACTCCAGGACCCCCTTCTATATTAGACCTCCTGACTGGCTCAGATTTGTTGTTAAGACATGATGCGAGGATGGACACTGATGCACAGTGTTTCCAAAATTTCAATCTATTGCTGTTTGTGACTTGAGAAATAAACAGGGGTCGGATTACCAACATCCTCAAAAAATCATGTTTTAGACCAAAATGTATAAATAACCACGTGGAACAAAAATGTCTTTTGAAACTTTTGACCACATTATGTAGAATTTCTATAAATGAATTTCTGTTAATGATACATAAAGAAGCATTTCTCTCAAGTGTTCTTTTTCCTGCCATCATTTCTCATTGTATTGCCCCCCCCCCCCCCCCCCCCCCCCCCCCGTCCCCTGTCCATCCTCCTTTCATCTAATCTGGCTGTTCCCCCCTCCTCTTCTTTATGCCTTGTCAATATTCTCCCCCAACACCGCTTATCTTACTTCTTCTGTAACACACCCCTCTCTTCCTCTCACTGACCCCAAACGCACAATTTGCTGCTTAACTTTTTCCTTCACATTGTTTTTCTTCTTCCCTATCTTCCCTCTCCCTCTTCCTTCTGTTACGGCCACTCGCTCTCGTGTCCACCTGTCATGTCCTCCTGGCCCCTGCCTACGCTTCCTTCCCGGTTTTTGCCCACATTTCACATTTCTTATCCTCTTTGCCCTGCCTCTGCTGTTGACAACCACTTCCTTTGCCACCTCCTCCCTTAACCGTTCTTTATCACTTGTGTGCCTGCTCTGCCTGTGCCTTTCCTCTGCTGTGATTTATTTTACTGTACTTGCTGTTTCTTTGTTCACACCCACTTTCCTCATTCCTGCCGTCACTGTTCTGAACCTCCTCCCCTCTGTTAACCGTCCTTGTTCATGGCTTCCTTTCCCCTGTCTTTCCAGTGCCCATGGGGGTCTTCCCCCCACCCCTGCAGCAGGTGTTCCATGCCCCCCGCCGGCCAGGCATGGGTACCGTGGGCAAGCCCATTAAGCTGCTGGCCAACTATTTTGAGGTGGAGATCCCAAAGATGGACGTCTACCACTATGAGGTGGACATTAAGCCCGACAAGTGCCCACGACGAGTCAACAGGTAATAGAACATCACAATCATGGTATTTCTTGAGTTCCACATTAATCTGAAAGATCAGTACTTGTCAGTTGTCATTTGTCAACATGCGGCAGCAAAGCATGAATTTAAGAAATAAACAAGGCGCTGAAATGTCTGTTGTCTTTGAAATTGGATAATGAAAGCCCAGCAGCCACTTGTAATCACTGTGTTGTCAGTCTTTCAGGAAGCAGCTTTCAACATGAACAGTTCAGCTGAGGTTTAAATGTAATTCTGTGTCACAACTACTTATTTGTTTTTACAGGTTGATTAACATATTGTATGTGGGGAAAATATTTTTTTAAAAATCTTTTGCAGCCAAAGAAAAACTTGTCAGTATTCAAGCAAGTCTCACGTAGAATGGTCTGACTCATTTATGTAGGAAAACAAATATTGAGACAGGATGTAGTATTACTAGATATTAAATCATTAATTGCTCAAAACCAGAGAAAAGTGAAACTTGCTTCATATTGCGTTAAACACTGCTTAAAATGGATGAAGTTAAGCTTATGTGAAAGTCAAACTGTGGCTGCTTTTGCATATGACTTACTGGGACGGAATATAAGTGTGAACGCAAATGTCTGAATGAGTAGAACTGGACTTTACAACTCCCTAGCACAAAGTAATGTTCGACGGAGCTGGTGTGTGACTAAAGCAGATCATTGTCCAGAGACTTCATGATGAGCGAGTCCGTGTGTTGATGATGTTTCTGTCCTGCCTCTTGCACACGCTGCCCAGGTGCCTCCCATCGCGTAAACCAAACAGATTATTTCCTGAAGGTGGGAGCGTGTCTCACACGGACTGTCTACGGTCGTGGGCTGTATGTGTGAACGCCCTGCAGAGTCAGGTCTTGACATTGTCCGGAGTGCATGTATGAAAACAGTTCAAGTATGACTCAACAATGTGAGAAAGGTCCAAGCATCTGTGTAGAATCGGACAAAAAATGTTAATTTTACACCAAAATTAAACACCAAGTGCGTTTCAGGTCACATCAAGCAGTAGAAAGCTTTCTTTTCCTGCAGAGGCTGTTCTCAAGTGACTGGACTGGACAGATGGTGGGGTCAAAAGTGAATCTAACTTAACTGACCCTTTCATCGTTCCTGGTGTTAATGCTGCAGAGTGTGCTTGAAGCAGCACCTGTATCGGTGGCTAAATCATTTGCTGTGTCATGTAGGTTCGGTCAAAAAGGTTGTTTTAAAATATGGATAAAGTCACTGATTTGAAAAAGTTTTTCAAAACATTATTAGATAGCATCAACATATTGTAAGTGGCTTTCCAATCAATGTATGTGATATGGGCATCTTGCAGTTTGCAAAAATTAGAATAGAGCAGGTGTATTGCAAGAAATTTAAAGGAATTCTACTTTTTGTGATGAGATGAGATGAGATGGTCTTTTAGGTTCATTAACTATTCAGGTTAGAACAGATTGGTGTTATATTAATATATTTAATATTGTCAGTTGCTGCGTGCTTATCGTCAGTATTAGCTTTTTTTCATGAAACTATTATTCCCTAGATAGTTTTTATTGGCTCCATCCATTTTTTTTCAGCCATGACAAATTGAAAACAAAAAAAAGAGCTGTCATGTTCATGATTTGTCACATTTATTACTTTAATCCAGGCAACAAACAGTACATAAACATAAATTAGAAAATTCAGGAGGGAAATGTGCTATCTGCCTTGCTGACTTTGGTCATGGCTCTCCAGAGAGCCAATTCCTCTAAAAAGAAAAAAAAAAAAAAGACTGTCTTGTCTTCCTTTGAGGGAAAAGGGCAAGATGCCACAAAACATGTGTCATCCTGTTTGATTTAGGAGAATTCATCCTTTCATGAAGGCATGAATGTCGTTTTCCCTTTTACTCTGCTTTCTCTGCTCTTGATTCCAGACTGAAATTGTCGTGTTATGCTTGTGAGTGTGAGGTGACTGTCAACAAGATATGATTGGCTATCATGTTCCACAGTCTCCTTTTGTGTGCTTTTGTTTACTCTCCCAATGTGGCTTACTAATGACCTCCGGGTATTGGATAATCGTTGATAATCGCTTAGGATGGAAAATGGAAAGAATTTGTTTAGAAAACCTAGAAATTTACCTAGAAATTGAACCATTTTCTTTAACATTTGGAGAGGGTCTTTGAGCTTCAGTCTCTTTTGGCTTTAATGTTTGAGACAAAGGGTCCAAGAAGGCATGCAAAGGTCAAGCCCTTTGACCTCTCCTTTTTCAGAATGACTCCTCATCCCCCACATTTAAATGAAGGCCAAGGCACCGTGCATTGAAAGGTGGCCCCCGGCCCACACCCCCTCTTTTTTTGTCCTTGCCTTTCCCCCCGCGACCATGAGATATTGCACCCACCAGCTGTATCTGTCTCGATCAATATTCTGTCATCTTGAGAACTGCTTCCCGACTGATCACAATAGAGCATCCCGATCAGGCGATGGGTTTAATTGACAGAGTATTGTGTTTTGTGTGTCGCTTCCTACAGGGAGGTGGTGGAGTACATGGTGCAACATTTCAAGCCCCAGCTCTTTGGCGACAGGAAGCCAGTGTATGATGGCAAGAAGAACATCTACACGGTGCTAGCACTTCCTATTGGGAGTGAGAAGGTAGGTGTTTGCAGTGCCCTTGTATTACACTGGTAGGCAGAGCTTCATATTTACTGTATGGACTTACAGGTGTGGAATCAAAAACATTAGGAAATGAAAACCATGCTAGCTAATGGGTTGTTATAATGTCAGCTACAGGTAGCCAGGCTGTTACCTGCCCTCTTGTCAGTGTTAGTAGTTGTAGCAGTAGGCATGTGAAATACCTTCATGAAAAATGAATCCTGTAAATATAGGATTTACTAAACTACAAAGCCTGATAATTAGTTTTTCTTCGTACTAGCTTACCTATATTCTAGTTACTGTTTGTTACTGTGCTTCTCTTCTTGCAGTTGTTCTTTATCTCTTCTCTCTGTTCCTGTCCTCTCTGTCCTCTGTCACTCCAGGTGGATTTTGAGGTAACCATCCCAGGCGAGGGTAAGGACCGAATCTTCAAGGTGTCCATCCGTTGGCTGGCCAAGGTTTCATGGCGCCTGCTGCAGGAGACTCTGGTCAGCGGCCGCCTGCAGGTCCCCCTCGACTCAGTTCAAGCCCTCGACGTGGCCATGCGCCATCTGGCCTCTATGAGGTACACTAAAGGAACCTTTTCTTTCTTAGGTGGACTGGTCCAGATGCTCGCACACGGAGAAGTACTCATACTACAACAGTCCAAAAAATCATGTTTTTGCGGAGTTCATTTTTGTTGACATTGCAATCATGCAGCCTAGCAAGGTTAACTGGGTTGTTCCATTCACTTGCATCAGACCATCATAGCTCCAGGGGTCAGAGTATCTAAACAAAAGATGCTTGTTAGCTGAGACTTGTGTGAAAGTGTCCACTGAACAATGCTGAGCAGTGGAATAATGATAACTGGCTTGAGGACTTGACCTGAAAATGGTCAAAAAGGATGTCCTCAAGCTACAAAAGTAATTTCAAAGATAATGTTTCATCATGTCTCCACATTTTTTTGCTTGTCCCTGAAAAGACTTTTCTGGTTAAAATAGCGCAATTCCTTTGTTCAATATTGCTGTTTCTCCATTTAGGTTTTCTTGTTTTTTTTTCTGATAGTTACTAAAAGTTAACTCATTCTGAAACCTCCGACATGAGACATCACCTTTACTGGACATGATGTGAGACTGAAGTCATGTTCTGAATTCAGTCAAGTCATTCTGCACATTCATTATTTTCATTTTCACCTCCCCACTTCCTCCAATTAGGTACACTCCAGTGGGCCGTTCATTTTTCTCCCCACCCGAAGGATACTACCACCCACTGGGTGGGGGGAGGGAAGTCTGGTTTGGCTTCCACCAGTCTGTGCGCCCCGCCATGTGGAAGATGATGCTTAACATTGATGGTGAGTCACTGAAGACAAGCTCACCAGAGTGTGTGTAGTCAGTCAGTGATCTCAGTGTCTGAAATTGCATGACTAGGCAGAAACAGTGGGACAGAAAGGGTGAAAAGTAAAATTTAATCTTGGACCAAAGAAGATGTGAAACGTCTGTGATTTATAATTATGATATCATAAATATAGGATGCTGCTCTCCTTTCTATTGACAGCTTGTATTTCTTTTTTTAATTGACTCTGATAAATGCCTTAAAATTTTTAAGGTAAATACTGAATAAAGGTTTGGACATCCATGCACCTTTTTGTTGAGTTTCTCTTCTCTGACTTTTCTGGACCTGTTGCTGCTCTCTGTCTCCCTCTAGTGTCCGCCACGGCCTTCTACAAAGCCCAGCCTGTAATTGAGTTCATGTGTGAGGTTTTGGATATTCGCAACATCGACGAGCAGCCCAAGACTCTCACGGACTCACAAAGGGTCCGCTTCACAAAGGAGATTAAAGGTGGGCTACTAGACAGTGTGAAAGTCCCAGCCAAACATCATCATGAGCCCAAAGTATATTTACCCATTATACACTTGGCAAAAGCATTTTAAAACTCTTCTTGGCGCTTTATACATTTATACATCGTACATGATCATTTCCTTTTTACCTTTGTGATTCTAGTGCTTTGTTCTATCATAAGAAGCTCTTTTAGTTACTTTGCTTCTAATGATCTTGTCTCTTTTTGTGTCAGTGTATGTTAATTATTGTGAACCATACTTGTTGTTGACAGGCTTGAAGGTGGAGGTGACCCACTGCGGCCAAATGAAGAGAAAGTATCGTGTATGCAATGTCACCCGACGTCCTGCCAGCCACCAGACGTAAGTACAACATTAACATACATTATATCAACATTAATTTACATTCTATTACATTCATTTAGCACCACATGCACGACCGCTATGTATATTCGATCAGATACACATACTGATGATCTTAATGCATACATCTGCATGAGAAGGATATCCCCAAATTAGTCATATAGTTTGCATAGTCCACGCAGATACATATATAACCAGTTTGCAATAGAGACCTGGAAGTACAACAAGCTGTGCACTCAACAAGTTTATGCAAATGTGTTAGCAAATGGTTTCCATTTCACGCATCCAGTACATATGGAGCAACATTAGCAGCCATTAGAAGTTGTGCATGTGTCCATCTGATGAATCTAAGTCAAATATTCACTTTCCTTTTAACTCTTTTTCTTTTTGGTTTACATATATGGCTAAAGCTAAATGCTAAGTGTTCCACTATGTTCAGTAGCTAGTAACTTAATTCTGTCTGCCATTTGGTTAATCAGACCTTTTGGCTGCCTGCTGCAGCTGGAAATGAGGTGACGAGAGTGAGTCAAAACAGTAAATTTATGTGGCGGAAAACAAGAGCATTGAGCTAAAAAAAGATGCTGAAACGCTGTCGGTTCATCACTACAAGCTGCTCCTCTCATATACAAATTGTCATTTGATCCTTGTTAATATAAAATTATTGATTATAGCAGCTTTAATGTTTGCATCAACAAGCCCTCATCAGTATTTTATCAGGTATTTTATTCAGAACTAAAACGATTTGGGTAGTTGTTTGACAGATTAGAAGTTTGGACTAAATAGTCTGACAAGGTGTGTACTTTTCCATTACTTTCAACATTATATTGACTAAACAATTTTAATCAATTAAAAAAATTTTTTTTTTGACAATGGACATAACTCTGGAGCACACCTTAAAACCTGACTGAACCTGCCAATCAGGAGTGTGTAGGCGTGCAGTCATTCGTGTTTCTCATTCCTTTTATTTATTTATTTATTTTTTTGGCCAGGTTTCCCCTCCAGCTCGAAAGTGGGCAGACAGTAGAATGTACAGTGGCCCAGTACTTCAAGCAGAAGTACAACCTGCAGCTAAAATACCCCCACCTACCCTGTCTACAGGTGGGCCAGGAGCAGAAGCACACCTACCTGCCCCTGGAGGTGAGGAAGGGTTCAAGGATGATTTAACTGTGATACAATAACTGAGGTCATCATTTAAACATATAACCAACCGGGAAGTGTTCCTGTGTAATCACCAAATTGTTTGGATTATTTGTGCAACACCATGTACACTGTCTTATGTCTACTAACTCTTTCGAGGTGCAAACAGTGTACATACAGTGTTTACAACCTACTGAATTTGGGTTTACTTGTTCCAGGTGTGTAACATTGTAGCTGGTCAACGATGCATCAAGAAACTGACAGATAATCAGACCTCCACTATGATCAAAGCCACAGCTCGCTCTGCACCTGACAGGCAAGAGGAGATCAGCAGGCTGGTGAGTTGTAGAGACAGCTGGTGGGTGGAGGCTGGTGGGTGATGTAGCAACATTGTATAGAAACGTATGACTCAGTGATTTATAATGCAAGTCACAAAGGCAGTGAGATATGATGGATGACCTTCACTCTCCACAGATGAAGAATGCCAACTTCAACCTGGACCCGTACATCCAGGAGTTTGGGATCAAAGTGAAGGATGACATGGCTGAGGTGACGGGCAGAGTGCTCCCTGCCCCGATCCTGCAGTATGGAGGACGGGTAAAAAAATTATTCATTTGTCGGCTTAAAGAAATCATTTTTTTAGTTAAAATAAATCAATCTTAGTGTGCAGTGTACGTAATTTTATTGTAGATCTGACCTGATTTGGTTTAATCATTCTCTCCTCTGGTCCTCTCTTACACAGAATCGTGCCATAGCTACCCCCAACCAGGGAGTGTGGGACATGAGAGGGAAGCAGTTTTATAACGGCATTGAGATCAAAGTGTGGGCGATTGCCTGCTTTGCCCCCCAGAAACAGTGCAGAGAAGAGGTGCTCAAGTAAGGACTAATGAGCGGGAGCAGTGGGAATTCATTTTTTTTGATGGGGGATTAAACAGTTTTCCCCATAACATTTTTGGCTGTCTCACATTGGATTGTAGTAAATCATTAGCCACTTTTAATTTAGCTGTTTCGCAGGAGAAAAAATGTGCACATTTAATGCTGTTTATTAAGCACCTCAGAGGAAGTTATTTCTTTCTCTACAAATTACATTTCTTTCCAAAACAGTTCTAAAGACTTTGGGGCAGAGACATAAAAACATGGCACATGATCACATCTCCTGTGCAAAACAACAGATACAGTGCAAGACAAACATCTAACAGGCTGTTAGATGTTTGTTAGTAACAGCACAACATTAAAAACCTTAGCTAGCCGTAGTTTGCGTAGCTGAGTCATCCACTCTGGTTTCCTCTCAGGAACTTCACAGACCAGCTGCGTAAGATCTCTAAGGATGCTGGGATGCCGATTCAGGGCCAGCCATGCTTCTGTAAATATGCCCAGGGAGCAGACAGCGTGGAGCCCATGTTCAGACACCTGAAGAACACCTACTCTGGACTTCAGCTCATCATTGTCATCCTGCCAGGAAAAACTCCCGTATATGGTATGCTGTTACTTTTTTTTTTTTTTTTTTTTTTACATACACACACTGTTTGTCGTGATGAGAGTCTGTTGTCATTTCACACAGACAAATGATCATGTATTGAAAGAAGAAAGGGTCTAAAATAGTCATCAAACCACAGAACCATCTACAGGCATACTCTGTCAAAGCATATATATCAGTAAACATCAAGATGGTTTATTGGAAAGCTGAGCTTCACAAAACACTCCTTCTGCTCTTTAACATAACTGTGTTCTTCACATTTCCAAACTGTGCCTTTCAGCGGAGGTAAAGCGTGTGGGAGATACCCTCTTGGGCATGGCCACACAGTGCGTTCAGGTGAAGAACGTGGTGAAGACGTCACCTCAGACCCTCTCCAACCTCTGCCTCAAGATCAATGTGAAGCTGGGAGGCATCAACAACATCCTGGTGCCCCACCAGCGGTGAGCATCTGTTTGGCTGCTTTTGAATCAGTTGCATATGCTTATGGCAACAACAGTGAGAATTTTAATAATACCACTGTCACTAATAGCTGCCACAGTTCTTAACTGTTCACACATGACCTGGGGGTGCAACTTTTCTATATATATGTCCCTGTTTAACCAAAGAATTATGCCAGCAATATTGTAAAAAAAAATTAATGCTTAAGACACAGGTTTTGTAAACAAAAACTACACTTTAGAATTTAATTGAAAGCCCCCAGGTCCGACTGGCTGAACTAAATTGACTCACCTCAGCATTTAATCCTGTGATGATATTATATCCATGTTGATAATATATCCTCAAAAGCAACCATGCCCTGTCTTTATTAGCAAGTGTAATTTGCAACTCCTCCTCCATTCGTGCTCTCAGGTCAGCAGTGTTTCAGCAGCCGGTAATCTTCCTGGGAGCGGACGTCACGCACCCCCCTGCTGGAGATGGCAAGAAGCCCTCCATTACTGCTGTAAGTCTCAGAAATAACACCTTCATTGAACTACACGAGTTGACCTTGAACACAGTCTCAGGAAAAGGAAGGGAATGAACTATTGCGTGTCACACAAACTCAGGCCACTTGTCAAATCTGGGCGTGCACGTTCAGCCATGGGGTGGGGAGTAGTGGTTTTGGCTTCGGTAACTTGTGAAGGGCATTTCTCATCATTCATTCTTACTTAAAGAGTAGAACATTACTTGATTAATCAAAAGAAAATGCAGGCCATTTGATAATGGGAATAACTGTTAGTTGCAACAACAGATTGAGTATTTTTTTTCTGTGTTTTTATTATTTAAAGAACACAGATTTGACATTACCAGTAGGGGTTCTGAGGAACTGTTCTAAAGACTGGGTTTGGGTTTTCTGTTCATCACTGTCTTTGTTAGCTATTGGAGCCAGAAAATCCAGATTTGGTCTAAGTGGACAGGCTGAGACACATTTTAAACATAATTCTTGTTATTTTTTTTAGTATAACTCAAAATTTGACACCAATACATACTCTAAAAGAAGATAATTCATTTTCTACTTCAAGAGAGAAAACTTTTTTTTTTTTTTTTTAAACTACAGTACCATCAGTTTTTAACATCAGCTGTTTAAGGTATTTGGCTGCCACTTAGGAAAGATGACCAACTGGTCAAAGTAATGCATTTATATGCTTCAAAGAATCAGCATGGATGTCAGGCAGGTTCTGCCCACTGCTTCTGCTTCTGTTGGACACAGCAGCACCAAATGCAGCAGCTGTGTCAGCTGTGACACACAGATGGCTTCAAATGGATCAAAATTGTATCTGGTGAATATTTGCTTTTACGGTCAGTGGATAGTTTTTCAAAGCATTTCAAAGCCATAAAGCTTTTTGTAGCTAATTATAAGTATATGGTTTTGTGAAGTGAAAATTACATATTGAAGTAAGTCACAGAATAGCGTGGCTTCTCTGATGGCAACCCAGATGCTAAGATGGAAATGGCACTCCTTTTATAGGCAAATTAAAAAAAACAAAAAAAACATCAAGGGCATGTAAATAATGCAAATTACCTTAGGCTGTCATAGAAAAACAAACGCACATGTTTGAGGTTGCTTGGTGACAGTGGCACTGGGTGGTCATGGCACACAGTAGTGCTGGTAAGATAGGAATCCAACAGCCATAAATAATATGTTTAAGACAGAAAAGCTTTTATCATCTTTAATCTCTAATGACATTCAGCACACAAGTGAATCATCAGTGTTAACTGGTATTGGTTTGACTGTTAACACGCGTGTACAATAGAAATAAGTAAATACTGTTATGTTCACTAGTTTTAGCCCTAATTTACAGATGTAAGTACTGTGTACTCTGAGGCTGTTCATAACATTTACCAAGGAATTAAGCCTCTAACCGTAGAGGTCTTCTGGCTGATCAGAACACTTACTTTTCTGTTGCATTAAATTAGTGGTAAATGCCCAAGTGAACACTGCTTTGAAAGTCAAATTCATAAGAAACGTCTGTGGCCGATTTGTCTCTTTGTTTAGACTTGGATACACAATAAATGACGCTGAACAAAGGGGGGAAAAAAAGTAGTAAGAGAGGAGTTTGTGAGCTCATCACTGACTCACATTCAAAAAGGAAATGACGTCAACCGTAGTCCGCCCTTGACCTCAGCTCAGCTTTGGTTGGCTGTGTTGTTGCCTAGCAATTATGACAAACGCTTGAGTCACACAGAGAGAGAAGAATGGGCAGAGGAGAGTCTGTCTTGATCCTCCTGACTGAGGAGAAAACTGGTGAAAAATGATGATTGTACTGCAGTGAGAGCATTTGAGGGAAGAAAAATAAAAGGTTGATGCTGAGCCTCCTATGCTCTCCAATCACAGCCACTAGGGGAAGCAAACATGCAGAAATACATATTGACAATTGTGAGAGGACAATGAGACCATTGCAGCATGAATGCTGTTAACACAAAACAGATATTTTATATTGTATTTATGTTTTCTTGACAGCATCTTGTGTTGTTTCTGTTGCCTTTTTTTTTTTTTTAATCTTAACTCGATAGAGGCTCTGGTTTTAATTTGGAGAACAATGCTACAGCAATAGCTTAGCTTTTCAAATAAGTCTTTTAGAGTCCTACCCAAAGACACTTTGACACTGAGTAAATTAAAGGAGGAGTAAATAATTCTGGGGGACAACTGCTAATATTTCAACTCAACAACAAAACAAATACCCCCACCCCCCAAGAAATGTTGTGGGTTAGCAAACTGTTGCTATAGTTGCCATTGCTAGGCTCTCTGCTGCTATAACTAACGTCACACCAACAGCATATCTTGTCAAACTAGACAGTTAGCCGAACATCCGTGGGCAAGTGATTTAATGTTAAGAGACACAAACGTGATACAGGTACCTACTTGCTTACTTTCCAGTTGGGATTAGCTACCACAAACATTCAACGGGACAAAATAATACTGACCTACTAGCTCGCTGAAGCATAGCAAAACTCATGTTTTACACACTTGTTTTTGCCTGTGTGTGCTCCTAACCCTGACAGTGCCATGTTCAACTCGGTCACTTGTTTCCTCCCCTCTTTCACAGGTGGTAGGCAGTATGGATGCTCATCCCAGCAGATACTGTGCCACAGTGCGAGTCCAGAGACCCAGACAGGAGATCATTGAAGATTTGTCCTACATGGTGCGTGAACTGCTGATTCAGTTCTACAAGTCGACTCGCTTCAAGCCCACCAGGATCATTTTCTACAGAGATGGCGTTCCTGAGGGGCAGTTGCCGCAGGTATATTAGATGGGATGGGTTACCATGCTAGACACCACTCAATTGTCCAAAATGTGTTCAAATTTGTGATTTCCTGTCTCTTCATTTGCATAATAATGACAGTGTACATTTGCATTTTTGTATAAAAATAACCATCAGCTTCATTGCTAATAAAAAATGCTCTTATAGATTCTCCATTATGAGCTCCTGGCCATCAGAGATGCATGTATAAAGCTGGAGAAAGACTATCAGCCAGGCATCACCTACATTGTGGTGCAGAAACGCCACCACACACGCCTCTTCTGTGCTGACAAGTCTGAAAGAGTGAGCTTTTTATTATCTAACACAATTTGTGCTCATTTCATTAGACACAGATGGTTTCTTATGTGTAATAATTTTTACTTTGCGTCTTTGTTTGATAGATTGGGAAGAGTGGGAATATTCCTGCAGGGACTACAGTGGACACCAGCATCACTCATCCCTTTGAGTTTGACTTCTACTTGTGCAGCCATGCAGGCATACAGGTAATGGCAGAAACAAAATGCCTTTGTGTTAAATTAAGCTTTTAAACTCCCTGAATAGATTATAAGAATGATGAATGCCTTTGACCCCAAATCCAACAAATCAGATTTGGTTGTTTTACATAACCTGTTTTTTAGCACGCATATTTCATCTAATTTTCATTGCCTTCTCTCTGTCTCCAGGGTACCAGCCGGCCGTCTCATTACTACGTCCTTTGGGACGACAATCGTTTCACGGCAGATGAGTTGCAGATTCTAACCTACCAGTTGTGCCACACTTACGTGCGTTGTACCCGCTCAGTCTCCATCCCTGCTCCAGCCTACTATGCTCGTCTAGTGGCCTTCCGTGCCCGCTACCATCTGGTGGACAAAGAACATGACAGGTTAGTGTGGTTACTGAAGATATAACACAAGGTTTCTCAAACTTTTATAGCCTATGACCCCATTTTTGGCTCCCAGAAATTAGAGAATTTGTGTTTAACTATGGCAAAGGCCTTCTTCTCTGTTTTTTTTTTTTTTTTCAGAAGGAGTGAAATGTTTAGAACCCAAGTTTGAGAGACAGTGTGATTGGTGACTTTATTCCAATAATCGAATATTAGGAGTCGCTGATCTTTGTTCTGCATCTTCTCTCCTTGTCATCTTTGCAGTGGAGAGGGCAGCCACGTGTCTGGTCAGAGTAACGGTCGGGACCCACAGGCACTGGCTAAAGCTGTTCAGATTCACCATGACACCCTGAGGACCATGTACTTCGCCTGAGCTACACCAACCATCACCACCATCGACCCCCTCCCACCTCATTTCTACCTGAGTGGGCAGATGGCCCGCCATCACCTCATCCCCATCCCTTATTCCCAATGACTGCCCACTACACATACTCCACAGACCTGCCAGTCAGTCACCCAAATCCAACAAACATAAGGCCCTTCACCTGTAAGACACAGGCAGACTCTACAGCCTCATGCACTCAAAAGGTTATGAATATTATTATTGTCATTTTGTTGTTTTTACTTTACCAGGACTATTGCTCTTTTTATGTTGAATTTTTAAAACGTGGGTATTATTATGTAATTGTATTGTACGCTACCTTCACACTCCTATGTATGTAAGTATGCAATACGGATGGGAGGTAAATAGGCGATAAAAAGAAAAAAATCCTGAAAACTTTTTTAACTGCCACCACAATGCTGCCTCTTTACCCATCCGAATGCCGGATGCCAGTGTTCCAAGCCCCTTAGTATGGGGATCCTCCAGAGGGGTGGTACTGGGCACGCACACTTACATTTATCATTTTAATGTTGTCATGAACTACATTCATGTTTTTAATGTTTTTGAATAATGTTATTTTTTTAAACAGCCTTGAGGAGTCTGAGGTATGGTACATTAGCACTTAGTGTTAGCATGTAGGTGCCACCAGTCCTGCACATAAGAGTTTGTTAGTACATTTGAGGCTAGCCCTCGGGTCTTTATATTAGCAGAGACAGAAAGAGCAGGTGTAGCATATCGTAGACACAGGAGAGAAGTCCTGCCGCACTCTCTGTGCTGGATAGCCAGTCCCTTAGAGATTTAGCCTATAGAGGCAAGCTTAGCATAACAATAGAGGGACCATTTGCATAGAGTGTATCAAATATACTTGCACCCCATGCACCTAAACCAGCATTATTAACCAGCCAAAAGTGATGCCAACCAATGGAAAAGGGGCACTTAAACAGGAAGATAATCTTTTATTTCTGTATGCATTGCTCTTTTAGGATATACGAGGCACTTTTTTATTTACTTATTGATTTATTTTACTTCGAAATGGTGAGACTTGTCTGTCCTGAGGCTTGACACACAGACTACTTTTAAGTTTTCACACCCACACTCTCATAGCTTTCAGAACAAAGAGGTAACTAAGGCAATAGGCAAGGTCAACACTCCTCTGTAGATTTGAATACAGGCAAATATTAAGTCTGTGATCACTTAAGTGCTGCAAAGCTGAACTCACATTCAGCAGTTGACCTTGCTCCGATCATTCTGCACATTCCAACACATATTGATGGACATGAGGACATTGGTGGTTGAGGTCAACTTCCACCCACGCACTTCTTTGCGTACCTGTACACACCATCCTGCACCTGTCCCATTTTTACACAAAGCTCTTCCCTCTGCAGGCATTTACAGCTCATGGCCTGAATAGCAGAAGCACACACATCTCTGCCCTCGCAGTCTCTTTCTAAGCATGTAGAGACCAGCCTCTTCAAATGCACTTGTCCCCTTTTTTCCCTCCAAGCCAATCTATCACTTGTCACCGTTTGCATCATCACCCTCTATCCTTTTCACTTTTAACCTGTAGCATCCCCTGCCCCAATCCCCTAGCTTGTGTTAGCCAGTCCCCATTGGTGCTCTGTGTGCATGGGCAGCACAGATAGGGGATTGCTACATTGGACAGGGTGGGCCACTATTACTACTACTTAATATGCCCTGCCTTTACATCTAGTCACTTTCTGGATTAGTGAAAAAAAATGCATGTAATTATTTTTACGACTGGATATTCTGAGCCACCTTATTTTGGTTTTCTTAGAGGTAGGAGCTGTGCGCTCACCACTGCCTGTCAGTTGTTTTGCCTCGATTGTGTAATGGTTATAAAGACTGCTTTTTCCTTTGTTATTATTATTATGAATATTGTGACTAGTGTCGGAGTGTATCCTCAAGAGGGCACTGTGGAGACGGTCTCAAAATTCCACCTCAGTTGCCCTTTAAGCGCCTCAAATCTTGTCTGATGGTCAGAGCCCCTTTGAGATGAAAGGGATCAAAAGATAAGAGATCAGATGAGTTTGATTTTTAAATCATGTTTATGAACTTGCATAATCAAAATGCCTTTGTACACCGTTTTACTGATCCTTCATTGTGTCCAAGGTGATTTGTATATATAAATATATAATATTAACCTGTTATGTATTTTGGCTCACCAGTTGCCGGGCCTTTCACAGTTGAGGCCAGTGTTCTACCCCTCATTCTGTGCTAAAAAAAAAAAAAAAAAAAAAGAAAATCAGTCTGGGGTCATTTCCCAGCACCACTGAAACCAGATGCAGTTCTTCACTCACTGAAGCCACAAAGCACCTTGCAAAAGGGGGGAGACGAAATGGCAGTCACCCTGGAAATGCATCATGTGGATACTGGAGAGTCCACTCCTCTCCACACAGCCTCACTGTCTGACTAAGCAATATTGAAGCCACTGATCAAGAACAGTCCTTGTCATAGCACTTCCCAGTAGATTTGAATGAAAGGACATGGAAGCATATTATTTTGGCTCTGTATGTGATAGTATGGGAACTCTGTTGGGGAGGGTTATTTTTTAAAGAAAATAAAATTGTTTTTTATTACTCCTGTTGTTTGTTTTTCAACTTTCTTATAACTTGCACTTGTTCTTGGCCAAAGTATCACCTAGGGGATTTGTTGCACTCATAAACTAACCTGCTGAAATGGTTTTTGATAACTGATCAATCAAATGCCAAAAAATCCCTGGTACCAGCTTCTCAAATTTGAATATTAGCTAGTTTTTGTACTGTTCTCAGACAGTAAACTCAGCATCATTATGGATTTTGGCTGTTGTTTAGACAAAAGAAAAATCCATCTTCACTATATTCTTATTTTATAGACTAAACAAAAATAATGGTTAGGCCTATTGATTATGAAAATGATCAAGGGTTTTGACTTTACAGTCCTTTGATAATGGAATACTACTTTGCCCAAGATTTTCTGTGAGTTAATGACTTCAAATGTAGAAAAAGGAAGCCGTTTTAATCAAACTTTACAACAAATTAACTCAGAATAAACTAAAACAATTCTGATATTCAAACTAGATTTTGACACAGTCAAGATGTGGAGCAAATTTCTAACAAATTAGCAGATTAATCAAATTATTCAGACAAGAATGACATGGAGTAAACCTGTTGCTCTTGGGGCCCCTTGGGAACTGGGGTCGCTGGGCAGTTGTCCGCTTTGCCTTGTAGGTAAACCAGCATTGGTTTACTTGGATTTTAGATTCATCTACACTCTCAAAATATATTCTCAGGTCAGAACGGAAAATAATTAATTTGAACAAGGTTTACACATTTTACATTATAGCAGAGGAGATGTACCCTAAACTTCCAGTCTTAAAACAAATCTAGGTAATAATTCATAGATTCTGACGTTTGACTTTTAAAATCTCTTACCCAGTAATTTATTCGTAGGATTGTAAACGTAGGGTTACCTTTGGGTGAAGGCGGAGTTGATTGTTCTGACGTCTGGTGACACAGAGCCCACCTCTTCCTGTCGGTGTCAGAAGGCAACTTCACCATATTTAGCTGGCTCGCCGAAGCCCCGCAGAGTTGATCTGTCAACCAGACTGAAAATCCTGACACTTATCGGCGGATTCAGCCCGGTGTTGACAGCTTTATTTCGGCACTGGGATACAAACTACTGAGGACGACGTCGTTGGGATACGGTGCTTGAGGAGCGGGGCCGTGTCAGCGGCTGTTTTTCAACGCGATAAAAGTAGCCGTCGTCTGTCAGAATTCCAACTATCCAACAGCCGAGCTAGCCAGCTAGCTAATTACTGTAGCTACACCGACGCTCGCTGTGCCGTAGATACGGATTTATGTGCTTTCTGTTAACGTTCGTCTATCGGTAGGAATTCATTTGGACTCAGTGACCCCGCTGTGATGATATCCTGACAGCTCCTCTAGTCCGTTCCAGCCACTTCCCAAAGCCTGGCTAGCGAGCTAACTTGGCTAACTAGCAGGTTTTCCCTGCCACAGCGTCGCGTCGAGGAACCAGTAGCTTTCGCCGTGGCAGTGAAATCCGATTGGATACGTTGACCGTGTGCGAAAGGCGGTGTGCGGGGACGCCGAAAACCCCCGGCCGGCGAAACGACCGTATCGAAGGGCCCCATTTGCAAGTCCACAGGGAGGGGTGCTAGCAGAGACCAGGGTACTCGGCCACTCAGTGCTGCAGAGGCGGCGCACTGCCGAAGGAGACACCGGATTGAACGGAGGAAGAGTCCCAAACGTTTGACATCTGTGATCCGGGAAGTGAACCGGGCAGGGACCTCATGAATGGAAATCGGAACTACAGGTAATGTACTCCGTCACGTCTCAGTATTAAGTTGTTGGCTGTGGTACAGCGAGTGTGTCAGTGGAAGTTTCATTTCTTGGGGATTGTACTTGCTAGTGATATGAAACACCGGGGCTGTCGGGTTGCTTCTGTGCTTGACAACCGAGGATGACGCTTGAAGGTGTGTAACTGTAACCAGGGGGTTCGTCATCTTCTGCTGTTAATTTGCCCAAACGCCAGCCACGGTTGAAATGATTTAACTGAATAACTCCTTCCAGTCATGCGAGACTGAAATCGACTTCTGCTTTGAACTCAAACGTAAAATATGTAGCGGCTATAATCAGTTTATAAGCCACTCCCCAAGAGCACTGAGGAGTTAGTTCTGTCTCACTTACTGTAAACTCATCAGCAACATCAGCCAGGTGTGTGGGCTTCATTAAACAGGTGCTGAGGCCAGTGCCTGGTATTCCCCTGCATTATCCCACATTAATAAACCGTTTCTTTGTTTTAATCCTCATGTTGCAGAATAAAATGTTCACCCAGCATGGCTAGTCACCTGAGAACTTGTGACAGAGGACAAACTCTCTGTCCTTTCAAGCCCCCCTAGGCCATAGTCACCCATTGACCCCAGACAGACCTCAACATATTTGGCAGCAACAGAGTGGAGGTGCTGCCACAGCACCTACACTCTATTTTAATCTATTTTGCCATGTCAGTGCTTTGTGCATATAATATTTAGCCAGTGCCATTTTCTAATTCCTAAATAGTGAGTTGGTAGAAAGTGTTTTTACTAAGAACATTGACAGGATCCTGTTTTAGGAGCACACTAGCTGCAAGTTTAGCCTGTGGGGTTTAGTGTGGATATTCACTGAGTGTAAAAGCTAGAAAATCTTGTTAATAAACATGTTTATCTGCAGCAGTGACCTCATGTAACCTTGCAAATTCCTGTCTAAAATTCCAAAATTGTCCAGTAAACTGGCCAGTAAACTGGCCAGTAAACTGTCTCTTTCTTGATCGTAGTGGCAGTTAAACTGTCCGAAACCTCCTGGCTTTGTCTCAGCTGTAACGGAAGCTTTCCACTTATGTGGCTATAAACGAATACCAGGTAGTCTTGATCAGCCAGTGACACATGATGCAGCAGTTGGTCCTTAACCCACCCCCCGACTCCTCAAGAGGAGATCCCTCTCTGCCGCCTGCTCTCTCATTAGTGTTTCGGCTCTTCTCAGTTGGGACACTTCCCAGTGGTGGTAGCATAAGGGACCTTCAGGTGTTTTCCCAGTAACCCAGCACCTACAGTAATGCCAAACACACTAAAACAGCTATGTGTTAGTGTTTGGGCAGGTGTGCAAGTTAAGCTCACATTATACTCTGAATTAGATTAAATTTGACATGTACTTACAGAAAAAGTGATGAAAAAGAAGCCCCATATTTGGTTGGTATTCTTTGATTGAGTTCAACCAGTTATTTTACTCTCAAAGCATACTTTATTGTAGTTTTGTGATATTTCTATTTTAACTTGATGTTTAAAGAAACTTGAATCTTGTCTGCTTCCACCATAACTCTCAAGCTCCTCAGTCAGCATGGATGCCATAGAAACAGACCTGGGGACTGGACAGGAGTATATTGGTGTCTGCTTGCAGCACAGTATTCCACAGCAGTCAGAGAACACATAAAATGCAATTTCATGTGGAGTATGCTGATAGTCAGCCTTACATTAAGTGTGTTAAGGAGTGTAGTTGATGCTTTCATTTTGGAGGACTTTAATATGTTAATCCAGTTAGACAGAGGCACATTTTTACCATGTAATTTTGTGGCTTGTCCTTGTAAGTCGCTGTAGGGTCTTGATATTGTGTGCGTTGGTGTTGGTTCACAATCACATGTCGCTAACCGCCACGGTCCAACCAGTAAGCCCTGTGTCTGGGTGAATGATTAAAAGGAGGCCCTCCATCAGTCAGCCAGTGGCCCAGAGAGTGGCGTGAGAAAATGCAAATTGATGGCACAGCCTGCTTAGAAACTGACAGTTACTCTTCTCCCTAGTTGCAGTCTAAGCAGCAGCACATGTGGCATGGAAACCATGGCTCTAGAGAGCTTAGCACTAGGGATATAATGAGTGCAAGGCTTTCGAGCCTTAAGCAAATCAAATCCATTTTGATGTGCTAACCCTGTGGTATGCCCACAAACAACTTGTCACTTGATGTGATGTCACACTGTGGTTGAGCTGTAAAGCCAGACCTAGTCAAAGATTTCAAATTAAGGGCTTAACATTGTTAACATTTCTGGAGGCCTAATAGTTGAACAGAATACTCAATGGAAAGATTTTATTTTATTGCATATGATTTTTGGCATACATGCAGTGATTGATAAGTCATGCTTGTTTCAGCGGCTGGTCAGCATTTAAAGGAATAACTGTCATTTTGGGAAATGCTGAAATGAGTTAGTTTCATAAGCTCCAGTCAGCAACCGGCTTGCTTAGCTTAGCATAAAGACTAGAAAGAGGGAAAAACTGCTAACCTGGTTGTGTCCAAAGGTAACAAAATCTGGATACCAGGACCTCTACTGCCAATTGATCACGGGAGTTTATGTGATGGACTGTTTCTTGGCTGGTGTAGTCACTTCCTGGAGCCTCTGCTGGTTGTCTATCCAAAAAGAACTGAACTGACAGCAGCTGGGCTTGGTTGTAGATCTTGAACACATTTCACCTCTCATCCAGGAGGCTTCGTCATTTCAGAAATGTACGTGGTATATTGAGGGATGCAGCTTACTGGAACACAATGAGATGGCAGTGGGGATGGGGGGCTTCCCCACCCTACACCCTCCACCCTCCACCTGTCACACTGCACTTTGTAACCAGGTGGGATTTGAGTTGGCTGGAGATGACTCAGCTTGGTATGAAAGGCAGCCCTGGTAGAGGTGGGTTTCACTGTCCATTAGCACAGCACTTAGAGGGAATGGTAATAGTTTCTTTAAGAACGTTTCTTGGGTATTTTTGAGGACATCTGAAATTAAGATATTTTCTGTGTTTGTTGTTTTGCCAGTCTCTCTCCTTATCTCATGCCTGCCCTTCTTTCTCTCACTTCTGTGTTTCCCGCTCTTTTTTTGATTCACAGACAGGTGCCCCCCCCCCTCCCTTCCTTGGTAACCGCCTCTGTTTCCCTCCCTTTGCCTCAGTGGGAAACTCTGCCTTCCCTGTCATTCTCCTTGTATTCTGGTTCTCTGTGGATTTTGTACAGACACTGGGGTCGGCTTTGAGGGACGGCTTAGTACTTGATTTGCAGTCTCTCCCCATAATACTCAGTTCATTCAAGCAGCTCACTGACAATAGACTGCCCCCGTCCGCCACCCCAGCCACCCATAAGGCTAACCATTGGCATATTGTTGTAGGTTTCTATGGAAAATGCAGTTTGCCGTTGCTCTTTAGACTCATTGTATGAGGGAGAGCTTTAAGTTTGGTTTTACTTAACTGAAGAAAATTAAAAACTCTTCCTATTGACTCCTCATAGAATTTTTAATTTCTCTTTATTTTTTGGCAAATGTTGTCAATAATATTCTATCAGTCATAATAAGTAGTGAAGACCAGAATCTGTCTCAGTGTGAGATCATTTTGAGTATTGAGGTTCTGTCATGTCAATTTTGTTTTGTAAATTTTAGTTACTTTTTTTTTTTTTAATTATTATTATTATTATTATTATTTTTTTTTTTATTATTTATTAAGTTTTTTTTTTTTAAATTAAACACCAAAGGCAGTGTGCCCTTTTTTGTGTATATTACTGAACGATTAGTAATGTAGTGGGTTGCCTTCTTTTGCTGTCCTCATTTCTTTTTCTGTTGAGCCAGATGTGCCTTCTGGTTTTACTTCCACAAAATGGACATTCGACATGACAGTATTAACAAATAGCTTAGATAATGAAGCTTCGGTTTTTCTTCTAAACTAAAATGGAGTTCAGAATCTATCCCAGGCAGATGCTGCTAGATGTTAACGCTCCACTGATTCATCATTATTTTCCATGTTTTTTTCTGCTTTCTGACCTAAATGTACGTGTCCCTTTAATAGAAAGAAAAATGCGGTTTCTGCCCAGCACTGTCACTGTTGTTTTACCCATTGGAACAAAGTAAATACCAACAAATACCTGCTCCAAATATGCTGTCATTTGTGATATTATATTGTGAATTCTGTGGCCCTGTGCAGAATATATCTTTCTCATGTTCACTGAACAGTCTTATTCATGTGTCTGTGTCTGTTTAGTAGACACATGAATAGCACTGCCAGCTCTGCTGGCTGACACATGCTGTTGTCAGAGTGTGGAGCTGACAGCAAACTCCTGCAAGTGGGCTGAGTAGACAGAGGGAAAAGTCAAGGGATGGAGTGTGTGTGTGTGAGTAGGAGAGGGGGAAAGGCTGAAGGTTGTGATGTGTCACAGAGATTAGAAGCCAGAACAGCCAGACCACGCTTCTTTTCCACCTCCTCCTCCCTCTGCTTTTCCCCTTCCTGAGATCTGTTTTTTGGGGGAGCTGAAAGGGGCTCATTTTAGGGGGATGTTATGGACAGGAAGAGAGGGAATTGGATGGAGAAGTCTGTGTTTTTTGTTGGGGGCTCACTGCAGGACAGACAGAAATCCGTCTGTTTATCAGTGACAGAGAGACAGATTCATATTCCTGTCAGTATTCCCTACAGTCCTGAAATGAGGTTTGTTAATAGAGTTCAGCCGCAACTACATTTTCTCACATTTAAAGGCCAAATAAGTTATTTTATACCACATAAATTAGGTATGTTTGTATGTAATTGATTGAAAATATTGTCTGCTGATTATTTAAAATGTAGCCATGTTTTTAATGGTCTAATTGCGTTTAGGACACAAAGTTTTAACAGCAACAAACAAAAACCAGAGGTTCCTTTAATCAGTCTGTTAGTACATTTACAAGACATGATTAGCAACTGTCACTGCGCCAAAAAAACAAGTCCATTTTGCCAGAAATAAGAGCACTACTTGATTTTGTCAGTACCATCAAATTGTAAGACAGAGAATAAGTTTCTTTCAAACTTTTGTGATGTCTGAGGTTTTTGTCACACAGCTCTAAAAGTTCTCTTTCTTGTCTCTTCTCCTTTCTGATTATTGGTGCGTTTTGCATTATGCTCATAATAAATAAAACTCAATGTTTCATAGAAAAACTCTGATGATCAACTTTTGAAAAAAATTCCAAATACGAATTAATCCCAAAACAATGTTTGGGACTATTTCTTATGTGGAAATAAAAACTGTATGCAGCCAGGGATTATGGACTGTCCAAAGAAACAAGAACATTATCTCTAGAAAGACATGCTGATGTTCATTTTCACTGTGATGATCATGGCAAATAATTTTGGCAATCTAACCTTTTAATGTGGGTATAATAACTTGGTTAAGATGCTGACATGACACTTGCTATAATCTGAGTACTTGGCTTGGTTCTAATTAAATTATTAGAGAGCATGTAGATTGTCAGAGTTCCAGAGCAGTTGACATGCCCAGGTCAACATAAAAAGTCAACAACCCCTGGCCCCTGTCCACTGTTCCACTCAGCCTGAACATAAGCAAGTTTATAAAATAACCAACGGGCAGTGCAGCTTGCTCAGTTTTTGCGTAGGTCGTGTCAAATGCAACGTGGTAAGGAAATTCCTGGCCAAGTAAGAAACGTTCTTCACGTTCTTATGTATAAAAAATAAATTATTGTAATCTTCAATGAAGAAGCATGTACTGACTTTTTTTTTGCGGCTGGTTCTTTAATATGGACCTTTCTTTATAGTTTAACCAAACATTTCTATTTTTGGGGGGCTTTGGCTAAAAGCAAATTGTATTAAATGGATGGGACTGCTAATTACTTATTACTTATAAATAAAATTATTTAGGTGATATTGACCAGGGTTGTACTCAGTTTTGTTGTATACTGTATGTATGTGTATATCTGTGTGTAGTCATCCATCATCTACCTGTGTCAATAAGTCTGTTAGGCTCTCCATAATACCTTTATGTCAAAACTGGAGATGATTCTTAACCCACTCCAAATCCCTCCACCCGCTTCACTCCATCGCACTGAAAATATTTCCCTGCCATGTACACTCCTTCACTCTCACTCAGCCTCAGGTTTGTCCCGAGGGTGATGTCAACATTTTTGCATGTTGTTGTGACTGACCAGGCCTCCGTTGGCTTGTCAGTAAGTGGCTTCCTGCTGGTGTTTATCTGTGGCAGAGATTGGCATTGACTCTCATAGGTGCCAGATGCAACACTCTTGAGGTTGATGAGGGGAATAGGAGGGAGGAGTCCGACTGTGTGTTACGCGCATCAATCCTTCCTCGCCATCTATCAGTCTTTCTGTGCATACGTGTGTGTGCGTTTCTAGTTTCTGCCTGCTGTGACTGACGCCATTGTGCCTCACCACTGAGCACTCGCCCTGTTCCCACAGCTCAGGCCTCTCTGGATTAGAAACACAACAGCTGTATTGTGTGTGTATGTGTGTGTTGGTGTGTGGGCCTGTATGTGTGTGGACATGTGCACTCGTTAGCAGCGTGGACGTTTGTGTAGTGGGGGGATGTGGCTGAGGGGGTTATTGGGGACTGGATGTCAGCCTAGCTTCTCACTATCCAGTTATTCTGGATCCCAGCCCACTGTGTACAGTGTGGCTGTGTTGTGTTGCAAAGCATCAGAGTGGAACGAGTTCACATTGCTGAGATGTTTCCTGCAAAATATTCATTGCTAAGAAAGGGATCACAGTCATTGGTGCGTTACATAATATTTATTTGATTTATTTATTCCATGTGCACCATTGCATTGTATCACTGGTGACTGGCAAGCTGGATGGTATCACTCAGCTTTTGTTTACTGTTAATTAACTAAATTCTACCCCTCTGCTCGCCACATATTTTCCATTGATGCAAGGGAACTTCTTTAATGTTACGCCCTGCTTATACAGTGGATTTGCATTTTGATCTACTTGGCCCTGATGAGACAAATGAAGAAGGGATAAATCTTGGAGAAGAGAATGAGACTTGTAATATTAATCTTGCTATTTCCTGTTAAAGCATGATTGTGCCAGGGCTGGACTTGGATCACAGTGAACAAATTCAGAAGAATACTGAACACACAGTACAACAAACCTTAATAAGCCACCAGACACAGCTACTTTCAGGAACAATGGCCCAGAAAAACATTTCTAACCTTGATTAGTGTGTTGTATGATATTTGTACGATGGAAGATTAAGGTTTGCTTAAACTGTAAAAGGTGCCTGCAGCTCTTCATCTAACCATTTGACTTGTGTAAAACTGATCTGCCAATAAAAGGTGGCGGAATACGTCCAAATGTAGGGTTGCCAGCTAACCACACAAGCGGCGCACAAAACGAACTCAGTGCACAAGCAGAAAACTGAAGCTGTGTGTTCAGCAAAGTTTTGGCAAAAATATGAGCGTCTGGAGCATATTGGGCATGCTGATGGACGGCGGAAAAGTGGATTATTTTGCAGGACTCGTAGGAGTAGTTTTGATACTGTATTTCTGCCATGAAACGATTTCACTATTGGAGTACAGTGTAAGTGACATAAATTCAAGCTGACCACAGCGGCTGTTCTCTGAAACGGGAAACCACAAACATTTAAGGGCTATCTTTCAAGCCTGCAGGGTGTAAGCATATTAAATCACAGATTTTGGTTGGCACATCTCTTTAAAGTTTGCAGAATAATGGCAACATTAACATGTTTTATTTTATTTCACTATGAATATCTGATACTTGTGAAAGGGTTATATTTTGCCCAGACAAAAAGAAATAATGGTACTAAATATTTTTAGATATTAACTGAAGGACATAAGTAACATTCATGAACGCAGTTTCATTGAAACTAATTTCACCTGTGACTGCGTGTCTCTCATATTAATTGATAATTCCTTTTTTTAATACAAACCCCACACTGCCTCTGGGCCTGGTTTGCTTCACAGTGAAGGGTAACAAAAACACTTAAACATCTCTTTCACCACAGTGCAATAGACCAAGTGCGTGAGTGGCAATTTCCTTCCTTCAAACACCACAGAGTTCTTGTATTTTCATGAAAATACCCTATAAGTTCATTTTATTCACATTCAAGAAGGACTTTCCCACCTTTGTCATCTCTTACTGTATGAATGTACAGGCTCAGGAAATGAGAAACATGCTTATAGACAGGGGGAGGATTAAATCTTCTCTCCTCTGTTTGTTAGAGCATGTCCTTCCTGTAATTATCTGAAAGTGCGCGCACAAACTTTCAGTGTGGTATTCTTCATCTCAAGAGGAGGTTTCCTTGAACCTTTACACTCACTGTACAAAGAGTCAATAAGCCTTTGATGTGTCTGTGTAGATTTGTGGTTGCGTTTTCAGAAATTGTCATAGCAAAGTATAACGCATCACCTACTGCACCAGCAGTAGAGGTCATGGTATCCCTGACAAGTTCTTGATCAGTGTTCTGTGTTTAGTCTTGAAGTAAGTGGATTTTCCTGTAAACTCATGCAAGCATCTTTGTGTGTTAGGGGTTGCACATCTTCCCACACACCTAACAAGCCCAGAGAATGGCCATTTTTGACAGTCAAGATCTTAGTCATCACATAAAAATAGCAATAACATGTCTTGAGCATTTGAAGTTTATTTGAAGGGAATTGTATAATCAGTCTGATGTTTAATTTCTGCATGGGTTATCTCTGAAAGTTTCACTTTTATTTCTGCTTGCAGTGAATGACAGAATCAGATAGAGCAACTTACGGCTATAGAAGCTTGAGAGTGAAGCACTTTGCTCTCCCAGACCCCCCCCCCCCCCCATGTCCATACCCAGCTTGACAGTCAAACCTCCCTCTCTGACCCCCTCGCTCCTGCTCCTTCGGACAAACACATTTGTTATGTCTGTTTGTGGAGGGAACACAGATGCACAGTTTCCACGAAGTACAGATAGCAGAGCGGTTTTTGATGTGTTGCTGAATGATCAGGGTCAGGTTGACTATTCAGAAAATGCTGCAAAACACATCTGTGTGACATTCCTGGTAGATTTTCAACATCTCAGCGTGTTGCCTGCCATGTGCGTGATGTTGATGATCAGATGATCCCATCTGTTGTCACAGCAAGCTGTCATCACCACAGACGAATGGCGAGGCAGAAGTCAGTTTTTTTAAGCTAAGAAAAAGAAAATCAGTCTCATTTTAGTCTTTGTGAACCTATAGAATTTCTGTAACATTTCACTAAATAGACACAGGTCCTTAAAGAAATACGAAAGTCTCTTTGCAATCATTGTTGCAAAGGGAATCTACGGTAAATATATCAACATCACAGAGCCTCAAAGCGTTTCTGCAAGCGACAGAATCACTCAGAGGTCTGTCATAATCTGCAGGATTCACAGGAAGCCAAAGAATGCAGAGGCAGGCTGGCCAAATATCACGGTCACCGCCAGGGCCAGTGTTTTGATTAGACCCACACAACTTGTTTGTTTTGATTCCTGTTTGCATCTTGTCAGATTGCCACCGGCCGAACACAAGTCATGACTGCGGGTGGTAGGTTAGTCTGTGCGATCAGGCGCTTTTTTGGAGCTTTGGCCCTGGAGATTGTGCTGTGTCAGTAGTGATTTGTTTGAATGTAAAACTGTGTAGCCGTTTGTCAGTGTATATGCATACGTTTTGAAAAGCATCAGGGATTGTGTGTGTTTATGTTTATACAAAATGCCAAAAGTAGCAACAAAAGTAATGTGGGAAATAGTAAGTTCATTCGTTCTGTGTGTCTGTGCAGTACCACCGCTACAAATTACTGTATCTCTGTGTGTGTTGGTTTCATACAAAAATGAAACCAAGTGGTTGCATGTGTTTGTGTGTGTGTGTACAAGTGGGTGGAACACCAAATTTACCCCTGTGTGATGTTTTTAAGTTAGGTTTTCTTTTTTCTCACTGTAAGACCCAGTCTGCGCTACTGTAATTCATCCACCATTTAGTCCAGAACCAGGATGCTCGACTGTGCGATTCTCTGCCCATGGTGGTTCTGTGACTCATGCTGAATGGATGCCAGTACCGAGAGGCAGATGAAAGCCGGAAAACACCAACCCTGCCCACTGTCTAATCCTGCCACTCCCTGCTATTCTCCTCCTCCTTGCCAACTTCACCAGGACCATCACAGCACAGAAAAATGTGCTCTCCGTAATGGAGGACACTCCTTAGGATAAGTCACACTCCTTGACAGACAACCTTATTCCTGTAGCCTTAATGAAGACTTACCAGAATATCTGTCTTCCTTCGTTTCGTCGCTCTTGTGTGTGTGTGAAATTGGGCTTACCTCACAAGTTTCACCGAGGGCCCCAAGGGGAATTACCATTACAAAAGTTTGTGTGCACAGTTTTGTGTGAGAGGGACAGCCGTGGTAGGAATTCCAGACTTTCGCCTCTTTTTCATCATTTTATCTCGGCAGGCTATTTCAAACACGAGGCCTTCACCCTGCATCAACCCTGTTAGCCTCCACTCCACAGAGGGGACACAAAAAAAAAAGGGAGCAGGGCAGAAAACACATACTTCCAAAGCTGCCCGACTGTAAACAAACCAAGTCGCTCATGTTGTCTGCTGTTACCTCACAGAAGGTTTCTGTTATGGGTAGGTTTTTATGAACTTCCCCTCTGCTGGCCCCTCAACACCAATATCACCCACACATGTGAGCCTATGAGTCAAATCAGCGATGAATCACACTCAACCATGACTCTTATTTCTCAGTGACACATTTGGGGCAGTTTTTTGGTAGACACTGGAGAGCACCAGGCCTACGGCAGCGGTGATAGAATGAAACAGTTGAATAAAACTGGAAAAAAAAAGTCCATGAGGGCTGGAGAGGGGCATAAAGAAAGCAACACTTGCCAGGCAAATGAATGAGTCTCATCTGAGTTTATGTGTAAAGATTGCTGTTGCATAACCATAGCAGAACGTATGATAGCATCATAAGTTTAATCCAGATATTGTATTGGCACGTCAGCACAGCCATTTGTTCTCTCAAGTGTGATGTGGAGGACAAGCCTCAGCAGTCCCAAAAATAGCACCGACATGAGTGTGGCACATAAAGCTGAACAGATCTCTCTGTTTCTGGATCAAAGTGACTCATGTCTAAGAAATCTCATGGTTTTTGCTTAAGTGTGTGTGCATGCGGAGTGATACCATATTTTAGAACAAATGTGTAACTAATAAGTAGACTGTCAAACAAATGTTCCCTCGTGAGTAACACTAGACAGTTAATAGTCGTTAATGTTGCTGCGTATTCGTCTACTTTAGAACAATTCTAAGTTTGTTTTTAAGATGAATCATTATATGTCGGCAAACTTATCAAGAAAATTGGCTACACAGTATTAGTTGTTAGAGCATCTGAATTGTGAGTGGCAACGTTATTTTTCAATCATTTTCACATCTGTCATCTCAGAGAGCCAGGTTTTTTATTTCCGCCACAGTGAAATTAAATAGCTTCAGTGTCCCGCTTCATATAATCATCCATTATTCAGCTGTTGTATTGTTTTTTTCTTTTTTTTAAATGCAACAGTGACAATGTTTATAGCATTATATGGAAGGCAGAACTGCTGTGTTTTGCAGCATAAATTGCTTCTGTTGCTATGAAGAATGCTTAATTTGCCAATCCATGCACTTCCTGTTCCTGTTCATTGCACCTGTGTGTGTGCGTGCGTGCGTGTGCAGTTGTTTGCTTTAGAGTTGGTCCATATCATGAAATGTTCATTCACATGTCAGGATGTTTACGGTCTTGGCTGGGTGTTTTGTTTTTTTTTTTTTTAAATCATGGGCGTGTATTGTTCATTTTGAAACTGGTTTTATTCCCCTGATACTTTTATATCGTCTCTGTACTTTTCTCAGTATATCAGATCAAATGTAAAGTGCATGTTACATAGAAATGTGACAGTTTGTTGAGAGTGTGGTGGGTGTGTATGTTTGTGTTGTAGAATGTTGAAAATGTCAGAGTCGATTGTGTTTATTCTTGGTGTTTCCCCTATACAGCACCTTATCTTGACATTTGGAATTTCTCTGTTTACTTTTTTCCACCATTAAGCACTTGTTACAGTGTTTAACAAACCACTGACACCGTAGTTTTATGATAGAGAAATAGTGTAGTACCTTTAAATCATTCAGATCTAACTTTGTTATTAGTAGTTAACCATTTTTGTCTGTAGAGCCCAACAGATAATGTTTTCTCTTTATTCCTATATGTATATTTGAGTGTTATGATATAACTGTCATATAAACAATAATGTAATGATAACCAGCATGTGTTCCTTTTATACATAAACACAAAACATAAGCAGATTTTTTGTAGCAACAATACCTCAATTTATTGCTATGAAACTGTGACTGCGTGTGAAACTATCTACTGTGGCAGGACATTATAACTTGTCTGTAAATGTAAAAAGTTAAATCCTCTGGAACTTTTAAGTTATAAATAACCATAACGATAACACAAAAACAAAAAATGTTAAACTCTAGTTTGAAAAGTTATGTATCAAGTATACGGACCAATAGGCCATTAACTTGTGTTACAGTATCTTTGATAAACTAGAAAATTTGTCTGTAACACAAGTTTGTTTACTACAACATGACCTGTGTGCATACATTCTGCACATCCTCACCCTGAATGACCTGAATCAGATCCACACTCAGTTTTCTTTTCATTTATCCTCTCGTCCTTGTTTTCCTCTCAGGAGCCGTTGGGGCCCAGTCCCTGTTCTCCATGCCTCGGCGGCCTGGCTATGGCACGATGGGGAAGCCCATCAAGCTGCTGGCCAACTGCTTCCAGGTGGAGATCCCCAAGATGGATGTCTACCTCTACGAGGTGGATATCAAGCCTGACAAGTGCCCACGACGAGTCAACAGGTGGGATGGACCTTCTTTAAAACTTCTCCTACACCTTTCTCTGATACAGTATTTACATTTAGAAACAGGCATTTAGCTAATATTTAATATAGAGCAGCTTGCAGCGAGTGAGCACACAGGGTTATGGTGTCTCGTCAAAGGATAAATGGTGGTTGATGGATGCATGAGATATTCTTTGGGTTTAATTTGTGACCTTCGATTGACAGATGTTCTCACTAATGATTTGTCTGATGATGATTGACAGCTTAAAAATTCTTAATGAAGTCTGAAATATGTCAGCACTTGGCTAGACACAGTATGACTGAAAGTCTGTGTGTTGTGCAGGGAGGTGGTTGACTCTATGGTGCAGCACTTCAAGGTGACAATCTTTGGGGATCGCAGGCCGGTCTACGATGGAAAGAAGAGCCTGTATACAGCCAACCCACTGCCTGTGGCACCTGCAGGGGTGAGCTGGAAAAAAGACTCATACTAATGCAAGCGCACAATCATGCCGCTTCTCCTCAGCCCCACCTGAACGCTTGCACACCATGTGTGATTTATACATACTCGCAAACTTAACTGATGCATGCTCCCTTTCTTTTTTCCCCGCAGGTGGACCTGGATGTCACTCTGCCAGGTGAGGGAGGGAAAGATCGTCCCTTCAAAGTTTCCATCAAATTTGTGTCTCTGGTCAGCTGGCACATGCTCCACGAGGTGCTGACTGGCCGCAGCATGCCTGAGCCTCTGGAGCTGGACAAGCCCATCAGCACCAACCCTGTGCACGCAGTGGATGTAGTCCTGCGACACCTGCCCTCCATGAAGTGAGCTGATGATGTTTTAATTTGGCCTTTTTATCATAAAGAAGTCTTGATTCACTCTTTTAATGTCAGTTGGGGGCCTAAATAGAAACTTTTTATGAGTAGACGGTTAGTTTATCATGTTATTATAATCTTGAAATATCTAGCCACGTCAAGGAAACTTCCTGTTTGTCCTTACCTGCTTTCCCCACCTCCAGCTTCAGTCGCCAAACATAAAGTCAAAAGATGAAAAATCAAACACATGGTAAAAAATGATCCCGCTTACACTTGTAGCAAATACTATATATTTGTTTTGTCATAGTGACACAAAGATCAGTGCTCTGATCCCAGCGGAAATCAAACACAGCTTATATGGCTCACACGAAGCGCCGTATTTGACCTCATACCATCTTCCACTCGATATCACTTTCCTAAGCCCTAGCAAGAGCACAGTTGAATGTAATATCACCAGCGCTTTAATGAAAATCTTTTTGAAAGCATTATTAAAAAATGGTTATATCGACACCTTTCATTTAGCCCTGCTCGCGGGTGCCTGGAGCCCAGTATTGCATTGGCATCTTGACACATCGTCAATACAGGATTCACTGAGAAAAATGTAGCCCCTGTACAATTATTAATGTGTCTCCTGGGCAGAGTAATTAGAAGATGATGGGTTCAGGCAATGTCACCACCCTCTTATTTCACTGATACAGTTTCAGGCCATATTGAAGAGCAGCTGGATATAACACATATTGACCTGCATTCTTAATTCAGGATGTGTCAACGAAGCTGACATCCTGTCATCTCCTGTGCCCTTTCGTGTTTGCCCTATGTTCTCCTCCTTTTCTTCTTGTCTTTATTTCATGACCTTTGATTGTTTCCACCTCACTGTTATCTTTCATCTCTTTATTCTCTTTGCCCTTGTCTCATAATTGCTACTTTTCTCCATCAAGGTACACTCCGGTGGGTCGATCCTTCTTTTCAGCTCCAGAGGGCTATGACCATCCCCTGGGAGGTGGGAGGGAGGTTTGGTTTGGCTTCCATCAGTCTGTGCGGCCTGCCATGTGGAAGATGATGCTTAACATTGATGGTGAGAACCAAACTTTGTTTTCCTTCCTTTGATTTTGCGGCTCCTCTGAGCTTCATTATAGCCTCAGCTTTAACAAGATAAATACAGCAGCTTTTTTCACTGCTTACTTCCTCAAACACGGTGAGAACTGTTTGGTACTACAGCAATCCATATTTCAAAACAAATAGGTACTAGTTTTACTGTTTTATTTGTGATTCAGTCTTTGTTAAAAAAAAAAGAAAATAAAACTTATTATCTTATTATCTTGTGTAGTTACTGGTGAAGTGAGTTTTTAATAATTAAATAGATAGATTAGAATGACATGGAGACTCCATGATAAAAGCTATTTTTAGAGATTTGCGCATGATCAGTTTACTTTCAGTGATGTTATGTATACAGTGTCATGCTCATGAGAAAGATATTTCATTGAAGCTGAATGATGTCTGCAGGATACTCTCAAGGCTTTTTCATCATCGTGGAGGCTGAAGTTGTGGTTCTGTGCTGGGGAACCAAATATTTTTTTGAAACAGCACACCTCTCAGAGACTCAAGAGTATAAATAAGAAATATGTTTGCTTTTTATTTTAGTTATTTTTTCATGAAATGGAACTTAAAACGTTACATGCTGGTTGCTTTAGTTTTTACCTGGTGATGATGTTGTTGTGTCCTTTGCTGTCACAGGTTATTTAGTTGTAAACCAGTAGATTTGATTAGTCAGAATGGAGCCAATTTGGCAGGCTGAGAAGCAGTTTTTCAAATTCAATAATTCAAGATCTATTTTGGTAATTGGCTCCAGCTCGGGCCACTTGTCTCTGCTTGATGACCTGAAATAGTTAGCTACAATTTCAATCTGTTATTATTTGTGGAAAATATGTGACATAAAGGGTGGTGGAGAATGTGTTAGCCATGTGCACACTGTAGGAGGTTGTTGGAGACCAAGGGCTCTGCTGCTGACAAGAGAGAAAGTGTGATAGAGGAGATTGGAGGAAGGTGGCTGGATGGGAACTGACTAGCTGGTTGCTGTGGAGACAGAGGGTAGCTTGTGTGTGTGTGGTTGTGGTTGTGGTTTTGCCTACATAAGTTAGACTGGTGGGTGTTACTGGGGTCAGGAGGGTAGATGTGTGGAGCATTTCCTTGAGACAGCTTTTGTTTTGCTCCAAGTGCTTGAAGCCTCGAAGCCTCATTTGAATCTTTCCCTCTCTGCTCTCTGGTTCTCCCTTTGTCTCATTTTCCCGCCCTCTCATCCTTGGAAATCAAATGATCACCTCAAGTCTCTTGTCGACTTTCCAACAACAAGATAGAACACCAAGTGTCTGCAAAGCATTCGTTTTCTAATGCTTCAGCGTTGCATCATATACTGCAACTGCAACAAACTCTGCTCCCTGCATTCAGCATCATGGAGATCAAAAGCGCATATACCAAATAGTTGTAATTACAGAGAAATAAGACCTCTCAATTTTACATTTTCGTGACTCACTCAGAGACACTTCCATACACAGAAATGAAAACACAATGCGTGGGCAGGACAATTACAAGTGACGTCACTTCCTGACGGTTGCAAAAGGCTTTTATGTCTCACGGGGCAAACCAGAGGTGTAAGAGTGCGTGTGTGTGTGTACAATGCAGTCGTCAGCCTACTTGTTGTGCATCACTCACAGATGTAAGCTTGCAGTGTTTTCGTCAAACATACTGTCAGAGAAGGGCTTCTTACATCACAGCAGCTTGAGCCAGATTATTCATCCATAACGTCTTCAACCTTATCACCGGACTCTGTTCATCTCTATGCTCATTTTTTGAATGTCTTTTGATCTTCTTTGTCTTTTGTCATACCCGTCCTGTAATATGTCTCTGATGTCTTGCTCTGCAGCCATATTTTCATATTTTAATGCACTTATCCTATTTTACTTTTTCTGAGCTTCAGTCTTTCCATTTATAGAGATAAAACATTGTGTCACAACAAACGGAACAGTCAGTGTTCCTACTACATTTATTTTGCATGGTGGACTGATTAGTCAAAAATTATGTGATAAGCCTCTGTAAGAGCTTCATAATTGTGACATTGCACTCCAACCCTATGTTACAGTTCATCTGGTATTCACACTGCTTTTGCTACTTGAAGCTGGGTATCAGTTTGTTGTGTGAACATTTCAAAGTAGCTGCCATTTTGAGCATGTTGTCTTATGATGGAGCTATAAACTGCTTAAAAGTGTTACAGAGCTTTTTGTGTTTGTAAATGGCAATGATGGGTTTTTTTTTTTTTAGGTGTAGCCGAGTGTGCCATAATATGTGTGCACACACAACCATGCTATTACCAGGTCTAGCTGCTGATTTTTGTGTGTGATGTCCACTACAGTGACTTTGTCATTTTGACCAAATAGGTCATGACATCAATCATATTGTGAGAGATGAAGACTTGCTGAAGAAGGCTGCTAAAAGCCCAAGGCTGAGCAAATCCTCCTTGACCATCTTCTGCCAGAACTGTTGACCCGTACTGTGGACCCCAGCCTCCAAATGAATGCACGCTGTGCCCTCCACTCTGCAACTCACCAGATAACATCCAGATAATCAAATAACACTGGGCGACAAATTACTTGCATAGGTTATTATGGAGCTATCCATGACTCTGCATTATCACAAAAGGAGGATCCCTGGGCATGTATGAAAGTCTTATTAGCACAAAGCTCCTCTTGAGAGTCTGGAGGCTGAGAGTCTGTTGTTGGATCCAAAGTGGAGGACCCTTGAGCTACAGCGAGAGAGCTTGACGTGTCAGCCGGAGAGGACTTGCTCATAGCTTCAGCCCTCTTTCTCTTCCTGTTGAAACTATAACCAAAACAAATAATGACCAAAGCATATATTAGTAAAGATTTACCACCACCATTTGCTAAGGTAAAATGATAGAAAATCAAGGGAGACGTCATTGACAATGGAATTCTATATAAATTAAGGTAACCTCTTTTTTGCAGTCCTATTCTGACACCCACGTTGCACAAAAAGACTTTTTTTTCGGTATTCCTGGGATCTTGTCTGTTTCCCTCCACTTCTTTCTGCTGTTTTTTTGTCACCGCAATGTGCACACAATTGCAGTGACATAACTGTGACGTCAGCTCCAAATTGGTCTATTGGAATCAACAGGACAGCTTTTAATTTTCCCCCACAGTCTGAGTCTTGCACAATACCGAACAAAGTGCTCAGTAACCTATGTAATGCTGTTTAAATATTTAGCAATGGTGTAGCTGCAGCCCGTGGTGTAACATTGTTATCACACAATCAAGTAATGGTTATTCAGTGTTGTGTGATAGCATATCATGTTTTTTTCTTTTCTGAAATGACTCTTGTTGTTGCTTTATCTTGCAGTGTCTGCCACCGCTTTCTACAAGGCCCAGCCTGTCATCCAGTTCATGTGTGAAGTGCTGGACATCCACAACATAGATGAGCAGCCTCGCCCTCTCACAGACTCGCACCGGGTCAAATTCACCAAAGAAATCAAAGGTGAAGATGGGGGACGGTGTTAAGTGTTTGTGTGCATACGAGGAAGCGAGTTAAAACAAAAATGTGTGCTGGGGGAAAAGCATATGTTACAGCCAGTCACTCTCAGACACATTTTTAATGCTGCCTGAACACTTCATATTGTTCACCAGGTTTGAAGGTGGAGGTGACGCACTGTGGAACCATGCGGAGGAAGTACCGCGTCTGCAACGTGACCCGTCGGCCTGCCAGCCATCAAACGTGAGTCAGCCTTTTGGGTGGGAGAGGGAACAGGAGACTCTGGGCAGAGTGCGCGGGTGGGTTGGGGGCGGGGGACACGGACCACAGAGGATGTGATCACCAGTTCACCACCAAACAAACCAGATAATGGCTGACTCATCTGACAACCATGCGTTCAACATTAGTCATTTATTAGTGAAGTAGCTGTGCAGCTGCTGATTTTCAGTGTTTGTCATCCAGAGTAGAATACCTCACTTTGTGTACATCATAAGGAATGGTCCATATCTATGGAAATGTGCCATATAGCAATATGCTGTTAGAATGCTATGGGTAAAGATATTTAATTATATTTAAATAGTAATTGTGAGCTTTGGAGGTAGATGGATATAAGGCTAGGAGTTGACAAAGTATGCTTTTTTTTTCCTATGCAGGTTCCCTCTACAGTTGGAAAATGGTCAGACAGTAGAGCGTACTGTAGCCCAGTACTTCAGGGAGAAGTACAGCCTGCAGCTTAAGTACCCACATTTGCCCTGTCTACAGGTGGGCCAGGAGCAAAAGCACACTTACCTTCCCTTAGAGGTGAGAGAAACAATTTCTGGCTTATTTCTCATTGTTACGGGGTCTTATATTAAACCTAACTCCAAATATGATGAAATCTGCAATGTACTGAGCAGCTCCCAGGTGTGCCTATGTATCAGCTGCCTAAATATGAAGCAGGGCAGCTGCAGAAAAAAAGCTTTCCCCAGAAAATCTTTTGCTGGCTAAATAATAACTAAAATGATTAAAAATGCATGTTCCAAGCTTTGTTCAAACTTTTGCCTTTGTTTCCTCGCAGGTGTGTAACATTGTAGCTGGTCAACGATGCATCAAGAAGCTGACAGATAATCAGACCTCTACTATGATCAAAGCCACAGCTCGCTCCGCGCCTGACAGGCAGGAGGAGATCAGCAGGCTGGTGAGTTGTAGAGACAGCTGCTGAATCAAGGTCTCTCTTACTGTCATAGAGACAATGTTTAAATACTGTAATGACACTAAGTCTTGGTTTTAATTCTGAAGTTGACAAATGTTCCTTTAGCATCAGATACTATAAATTTAAGGCAGTGATATTTATTTACTTCCATATTTGACAAACATATTACAAACACAGAAACAATCTACAATTTAATAAAATCATAGATTGACCGTGTAGAATATTTTAACATATAGTTAATGCTGATTTCAGGATTTTACATTTGGATGGCACACCACAACAGCTTTATGAAACACCCGTGTTGCTAGGCTTGTCAGCAGCCGGTTGCCGCGCTGTTCATCTCGACATCAAATTGCTTGTTTTGTAATCGCCTCACCCAGATTCTCATTTTATATTGTTAACAGAGGCATGTCTGCGTGTTTCTCCATCGCATTTGGCAATTACAAGGCAGGTCTACTTAGTCATAATAAGTTTAATGTGTGTGAGGCTGCTGCATTGAGACTGTACAGTGACTGCATCTGGCCACCATCAGATTAGCAATTCACATTTGGTACCTGTTGTTACCATATTAAACCACATCTCCCTGTCTCTTCACTCTGAAGTAAAATGAATGGACTTGCTCACAGGAAATCAATGTAGACATCAATGTGGTGGCGTTTTCATTTAGATGCACCGTTTGCTTGAAACTGACAAGGCAGTGTGGGTGGAATAGCAGAGGTTGAGAGGCAGAAAAGGACAAAACAAGCAGATAAGCTGTGTCTGTCAGAACTACATAATGAATTCTGTAATATATTTGGATATCTCCACGACTGGGCTGATCATGTACCCTGTGCTTGCAGTCATTTTGGATTAGGGTGCTGACACCTGACATTCTGTGGGATGTCACCAATTTCTCATTTCATTTTTCCTGTCCGCTAACATAATAGAAAGTAATGAAAACTGTAAAGATGCCAACTGCAAAAGAAAAATTGCACAAAAAAAGTAAAAAAAACAAAAACAAACAAAAAAACAAAAACAAAACTAGTACCCATACATCCACCAGAGAGTAAAGAAAAGAAATGGTTCATTCGGGTAACAAGCATAGGCCTAAAACCATGATAGCATTAGCACTTGGTACAGTGTAATATAATGCTCACTGGACTACTGCTGCATTTTGGTCTCATCCTTAAGAGAAATTAGAGCTTTGTCACAATATACACATTTTATTCCACTGTACAACAACTGAGAAATAATTGTCTACACTGGTAATTCACAACAACTCAATCAAAACTAGCTGGTGTGCTAGAGAGTTAGAAGTTAGAGTTAGAAAAGAGTTAGATGAGAAGGTCAATTTCAATGTCACATGTCCTAAATACTATATAAGTGTATAATAGCCAGAAGCGGCTTAGCTCAGCATAAAAACTGGAAACTGGGAGAAATAGCTAGAATGGCTTGGTTTTTACACTTTGGTTTTTGGATGGAATGAGCAAATGAGATATGACGTGTTAATTAGTGAGCCTTAGAGGCGCCGGTAATCAGATTTTATTACCTTTGGACAGTTTGCCCCTGTTTCCAGTCTTTATGCTGAGCTAAGCTAACCAGCTGCTGGCTGTAACCTGATACTGACAGACAGGTAAGAGTGTTGTTGCTCTTCTCATCTAGCTCTCCGCAAGAAAGCAAATAAGCTTTTTCCCAACAATGTCAACAATGTTCTGTAACCAAATAAAAGTCACAATGAGTGATGAGGTAAAGGAAACTCCAGAAGAACGCATGGCTGTATACTGTAACCTCTGAGCACTGCAGTAGTCTTTACTCACGCTTTCATTACCTACCTTAACCTGACTCTGTGTCCAACCCCCCTTCCCCACTTCCTTGCAGGTGCGTAGTGCCAACTACGAGGCAGACCCATTTGTGCAGGAATTCCAGTTCAAGGTGCGCGACGAGATGGCCCACGTGACGGGGCGAGTGCTACCCGCCCCCATGCTGCAGTACGGCGGCAGGGTGAGCACAGAGCACTTTATGGTACCCTTCCTTTAAATCACGCCCATTCTCTCTGTTTGTCTGACATGCTCTCCCCTTCCTCAGCCTTTATTCCATTGTCTCTAAGGGGAACTAACTCACTGGCTTTTGTTTGAACTTCATGGTCTCAGTCGTTTCGCTTATTTTTTGTGGTTGAGTCTCAGTAGTGCAAACTTTGATTCCACCTTAAGAATAAAAATAAAGGAGATTTCTGTATCAGTTTTAGACAGGACAGGAATCGCTTTGTCCATCTGCTGAAAGGGTTATCTTGAATAAAAAAAGAATGCCTAAATCATGATTGGATATCTTTTGAACTATAGATCATTATGGCAGATGTAGCCAAAAACTTTGTCAGCATTTAAAGTAAATCTTCCTCATGGAGGTTTCCAAAAGGAGCAGCCTACTGAGACTGAACCACAGTGTTGATTAACATCTGTCTGTTTATCTTCTCTGAAGAGAGACACCTTTTTATTGTACATTTCGTGTGTGTATTACAAAGAACTATGATACCATTATGTACAATGCGCACAACAAGACACACATCTTACATGCTACAGATTCTGTCACACAGTGCATCACACTAGCATTGCAATAACAGTCAGAGTTCACCCCAATTCTTGACATTTGTCTTGAAAGTTAAATATTTCTCTAGTGAGAAAGAGTTTTTAAGAGTTTTTGCAAATGCATGTTTCTTGGAGTGATTGTTTTTTTTTTACGCTGTGAAATTATGTACAAAAATGTGTGTAATGCCCTTTGGTGTGGAAGAAGAGTGTGTGTGGTTTGGCTGGGTTTTCAGAATATACGTGTGTGTGTATGTAAGTGCGTGCCTACTCAAGTGTGAGTCTGTTTGAACAGTAATAATGTGAGTGTTTGTCCACATAATCATGGATAAACGTGGTGAGACTGTGATGTTGTTTCAGAACCGCACTGTAGCCACGCCCAGCCACGGGGTGTGGGACATGAGAGGGAAGCAGTTCCACACCGGGGTGGAGATCAAGATGTGGGCCATTGCCTGCTTTGCCACACAGAGGCAGTGTCGGGAAGAAATCCTGAAGTATGATTATATACTAATGTGTTTTTTTTTTTTTTTCTGTGACGTTTTCAAGGAGTCTTGTCTGAGGCCATGTATCAATGTTCATGCAATGATGAGCATATTCATGATAATTTAAAAGACATTCAAACCACTTATCAGTTTTGCCTTTCTCACTGTTACTGTGTTAGAGATTATATATATTGTGTTTAGGCTCCATATATCGTAACCTGGTATAAATTGTCCATTTCTGTTTCGGAAGTTCTTTACCAACTAACACCAGAGGGACAGCGCACATTCATGAAAAATAACCATAACTATGTCTGTTAGATGAAAGGATAGTTTCCATCTGTAGTCCCTGGCCAGATATTAAATAACACACCCTAGAAACTAGCACTATATAAGTCAGAAAGAAGAATTCTAGCACCTACATGGTAAAATTCAATATCTGTACAACCACTCAAGCTGGAATTTCAAGTACTCAGGCAAGATTTCTCAACTCCAGGAGTTATGTGACTTGATGTCAGTATGGATGTCAACACAGAGTCTGTGTGTGTGTGTGTGTAGTAGTATTATGTAGTATTTATGCTGTTTGCTCATTTAGCTTTTTCTGAGCTTAGCTGGACCACAGAGGGCACAAGCTTCCAGCTTTTCCAGCACCATCCTCCCGATTGTTTACCCTTTTGCTCCCTTTCCTTCCTCATACAGGGGTTTCACAGACCAGCTACGTAAAATCTCTAAGGATGCCGGGATGCCCATCCAAGGCCAGCCATGTTTCTGTAAATATGCCCAGGGAGCGGACAGCGTGGAGCCCATGTTCAGACACCTGAAGAACACCTACGCCGGACTGCAGCTCATCATCGTCATTCTGCCAGGAAAGACTCCTGTCTACGGTTAGAAAAATACTTATAAATAAATAGAGTCCAGAGATATGCTTGTGGTTAAGACTGTGTGGAAACATTAATGCTGTTCTGGGATCGAGTGCTGATGCAATATTCCCTTCTCCTCAGCTTTGCAAATGAAAGAGCCATATTGAGGAGAATGTACTCTGCACTCTGTTGAAAAATATTCTCTGTTCTATTATATATTTTTAATGTGTTGTATGTTTTTCTCAGACTGTGAGGACCTGTTTTTTTTTTTTCTTCACAATCCTAAAGGGTTTGCATGTATGACTGCTCTCTTGTATCTTTTATACTTAACAATGTTGGCTCTGATTTTGAAAAGTCGCATCAACATCATAATATCAACAATTAAAATTGTAAACATGCTGACTTTTTTAATGTTCACTTTGTTCAAACACCCGTAGCCGAGGTAAAGCGTGTGGGAGATACCCTCTTGGGCATGGCCACCCAGTGCGTTCAGGTGAAGAACGTGGTGAAGACGTCACCTCAGACCCTCTCCAACCTTTGCCTCAAGATCAATGTGAAGCTGGGAGGCATCAACAACATCCTGGTGCCTCATCAACGGTCAGTCGTGTTCTTCCTCCTCTCATGAATGACAGTCCTCTAGTAATTCTTGTTTAAAATGACTTCTAATGACTTAAATTGCTAAAATAAATCTTTGTTTTGTCTTAATTTTTGCATGGATGCTATAGTAACATTTATACTTCCATGCAAGAAGACACTGTTAATATTGTCATGTTTATATTGTCTGTATAATTCATGTCTTTGCTATGTTTCTCAATCTATAGACCCTCAGTATTTCAGCAGCCCGTTATCTTCTTGGGAGCAGATGTTACACATCCACCTGCTGGAGATGGGAAGAAGCCTTCAATAGCAGCAGTGAGTTTTTCATTCTCTCTTTATTGGGATTTCTATCCGAGTTCTCATCTCTCTTACTCCCTCCTGAACTCCTCCATATCCTCCTGCAATTTATCACCACCCTCTCACTCACGCTCCCTCTGCTTCTCTCCTCTCTCCTCTAGGTGGTAGGCAGCATGGACGCCCACCCCAGCAGGTACTGTGCCACTGTGCGGGTCCAGAGGCCCAGACAGGAGGTCATCCAGGACCTGGCCTCTATGGTGCGGGAGCTACTCATCCAGTTCTACAAGTCAACCCGCTACAAGCCCACAAGGATCATTTTCTACAGGGATGGAGTTTCAGAAGGCCAGTTCAGACAGGTCAGCTCTGACGTTTTTTTTTGTTTTACTTCTTTCACAAAAAGATTGGTTTGAGTCAGAAGGAGGCAATTGGAGGTGTAATTTTCTTGACTTGTTTTACAAGTCATATAATCTTATAAACATTTGAAGCTGAATGTTTTTTCGGCGTCCTCAGGTGCTGTATTATGAGCTGCTGGCCATTCGTGAGGCCTGTATCAGCCTGGAGAAGGAGTACCAGCCAGGCATCACCTACATTGTTGTGCAAAAACGCCACCATACACGCCTCTTCTGTGCTGACCGCAACGAAAGAGTGAGTCCCCACCACACACAAACACCAGCGCACACACATTCTCTTTTAGTGTTAGACAACAGTGGTGCCCATTAAAGTCAGTACAGTGTGTTATGTTTTTGTCCATATTCTTTTTTATGCTCTGTGCCAGCACGTTAAGTACTGGAAATGGGCCTCCTTAATTACCTTTTGTTGTCAATTGGACTGTTCACCCTGCTAACCCCTGTAATTACATTCGATTAAAGCATTAGGGCCCAGTGCAAACCGAAAGCTCTGGAGTGGCACTCAAGGCCCCCAGAGTAAGACTCAGCTAGTAACAACCTTATTTCCAGTGCAGGCACTCTCATATGGAGCATTAGGCTCTCTGGGGCATTAGGCTTTTAATTGGTTGGTTGGGAGCACTTGGTAAACCTTTGCCTGGGTCGGTCCATCAACTAGTTCTTTTTTCAAAAGTTAGAATTCTTACTTCCTGACCTCATTTAACACTTTAAAAGATTTTTTATTTAATTTTTTTTACAGTTGCTCTTTTCCTGTTTTTCAGCGTTTTTTGTTTTGATGGTGAAACAAAAAAAAAAAACAGTAGTCAAAGGGCATTAGTAGGGACTAACTGATTGTAACTTTGCCTTTGTCAGGTTGGACGTAGTGGAAACATTCCTGCTGGTACGACTGTGGATACAGACATCACGCATCCCTACGAGTTTGACTTTTACCTCTGCAGTCACGCTGGAATACAGGTCAGACCAACTTCTTGTCTCCTCTGCTTGCTTCATCATACACGCCTCCACTATAATCTGAATGTCTGAATTGTACTTTTGCAGAGCCATGCTTTGTTTCAAACTGATTGGGAACAGGATTCAGAAAAAAATATCCACAAGAGGAAATGCCTTGTTAATTTTTCTTTTCTTTTAATTATATGAAGTGAGGTCTTCCCTCTGGCAAAATGTATCTGTGACCCAAGTCTGGCCATGTTGGTCATTTTCAGGTGTCTTAAAAAGACATTTCTTTTCAAGGCAACTGAAAAGTTTTTCTTTCATGTGATGGTATGGTGCAATTTTACCGAGCTTGTTATTAAGAGTACCCTCACCTCTGTGACTGTGTGGAATGGCAGTGTTTTGGCACAAAACGTAGAACAGCTAGACGAAAAGTTGCAAACTTCATCAAAAATCAAAACTAGGACAGCCAAGTTCTGCAAAAGCGCATACCTGCCTGTTTGCACCCTTAACTCCTATATCACCAAAGTTACGCATAAAGGTTTAATTGTTTTTACCCTTGTTGCCTCGGTGTACTTATGTGATGTCCCAGGGTTTGTGTTTATTTTCTGTCATTTTAACAGTTATGTTAAACTGACAGTGAAGTACTGAATCTTGAATCTGAGTCTAATAATAATAGAGTTGTGTCATTGTTTGTGTAACTGTTTTCTTCCAGGGCACCAGTCGGCCCTCACACTACCATGTACTGTGGGATGACAATTGTTTTACCGCTGACGAGTTCCAGCTGCTCACCTACCAGTTGTGCCACACCTACGTGCGCTGTACCCGCTCAGTCTCCATCCCTGCGCCAGCCTACTATGCCCACCTGGTGGCCTTCCGCGCCCGCTACCATCTGGTGGACAAAGAACATGACAGGTAAGGAGGGCAGATAGTGAGCAGAGGAAACAAGTTTCTTTCTGACTTTGGATGTAAAGGTCCTGAACTCTGTGTGTGTTTCGATAGCAGTTGTGCCTTGTATTACCTGTAGACTGCCAAATTTTGTTGCACGCCTGATCAAATTTTTTGCCATCCATCCCGACTGGTTCTCTCCTGTCCACTCTGCAGCGCGGAGGGCAGCCATGTGTCTGGTCAGAGTAACGGTCGGGACCCCCAGGCGCTGGCCAAAGCTGTTCAGATTCACCACGACACCCTGAGGACCATGTACTTCGCCTGAGCTACACCAACCCTCCCCAATCATTGCCACCCTCAACACACACAAACACACAGACACAACCATGCACGCCTGGCTTGCCAGTCAAGGAGTCCTCATAGGTGCAAGTCCCGCCCCCCACACGCCTAGTCAATCCGGACCTGACACTGTGCAGAGGAAAGCAGGGAGGAGGGAGGGGAGGAGGCACCCCCACACTGGACTGAGGATGCAAACGCTGCTTTAAAAACAAACAAGAGAGAAACTCAGCACTATTATGCAATATTAAACCAGCCAACTAGTTTATTTTCACCCCCATCAGGCCCCTTTTCATAGCCCCTCCTATTTGTTTTCCCGTTTGTCTCCTTTACTCGTGGCCCAGTGGGTGGTTTTTTTTTTGTTTGTTTGTTTTTACTTTCCCCCTCCTTTGGCACAGTCTTTCTTTATGATCTACTAATCTGCTCCTTTGCCATCTACAGTACCTCAAGTCAGTCTGAGCAGCAGTACTTTTCCATTCTGTCAGATTTACTGTAGTTTCTTGCTGATTCTCCCCAGTGTTTTTAAATGAGGGAGCAGAGACGGAAGGGTCAGACTCTGGAGTTGTTCAGTTATTTCACTGGGCCAGAGGTCCTCCCAGTTGCCACTTTTATTTTTCCCTTTTCCTCCTGTTTCCTCTTTTCTGTCACTTTTCACTAGTGAGTGAAATCACCAGTTACGTGTATGAAGCAACATGTTCTTTTGAGCACACTGCCACCTGTTGGCGACGAGGTATAAATGCCCCCTTAAAGTCACAAGTTGTTGCTGTCTTGTAAGGGTTCAGATCAGTTTTGATTTATCTTTAGCCATCAGCTGTCACATTTAAAACGGGGGGCAGTTTATATTGGCTGATATATCACTTGCTCAGTTGCAGCCATCTATGGATTTTATTTAAAGTATAACACTGTTATTTGATTCTGGTTGTTATTTTTTCTTCTACATTATGTGAAACATTTTATGATTCTAACTTTTTTTTTTAATCATCTTTATGTTTTTATCTTTGTAGTTGTCTTGCATTCATTTCCCTCAGTGCTTTATCTCACATTTCCCTCTCTTGAGTTTGAGATGGTGGTTAAATAGAGATCATGTCGATGGTTTCCTCTAGTGCAATAATCAGTTGAACGAAGGGAAGAGGATTTTAGGGGACTTAAACAACTAAAAAAAAAACAAACACATTTCATTTGACGTGAGTGTCCTTGATAGGAGAAAAGTTTGCCACTCGTAAGGCACTTTCCTGTATTCCTCCTCTGCGAGATGATTGATCAGCATGTTTTTGAGTTTGCCCTTGCTCTTGGGCAAAAACAGTGCAATTGCAGTTTTGGTGATTTTCATGTTTTTACTTGAATTGAAGGATTTTATGCGCCTCACGGATTGAGAATATTTTATCATCAATGGGCATAATTTCAGAATTTTTGATTTTCAGTTTGCTAATGAGGCTGATTTTCTTAATTCTTTGGAATTACCTGGTTTTGGAAAACAAAGCTTTTCACCTGACAGCAGCAAAGTGGAGTCTAAAGGCCATAAAGAGGTAGTATTCAAGTGCCTGGTGGAAGTTTAAGGGTTTAATGGTCAATAGCTGCATAACCTATTGTAGGGATCCTATGTCAGTGGGTAAAAGAATCAAGAAGCATATTCTAACAAATGGACAGCATAAGATCGTTTGAAGTAAGAACGTTTCACCCAATGCCTCTTATTCCTCTCAATAGCCGTCTACTGACTTTTCTATACATCTCATTCAAATCATTCTAAGATCAATATATTTATTATGTTTGCCTATACAGCAAGTGTTAGCTGTTGGCTTTGCTTAGGAGCAGCATTCAAGCAAAGCAGGCAGAGTTGTCTTTTGCTTAATATTCACCAGATATGGATCCAGCTGCTACAGTGTGTTTGTACCTAACGGGCCGGGTTCATGGGCATGGAGTCAGCCTCGTCATGAACTCATTTTTCAATAAACTCTTTCTTTAAGTAGACATCCAAGTCCAGGACTAGGTTGAATTCCTGTCCATGTAACCGGCCCAAAGTTGGGACTGGCTTCAGAACAGAGCCGAGGAGTAAAGTGGATGACCAACATTTGCAGCAGAAGTGCAGCTGACTGTTGGTATGAAATGTGGATGTGGATTACACTACACTACACTCCTTTGTGCCACTGGTGACCTGAAGCTTGTCCGGGGGGTGTTTTTCAAAGTTATCTGCACTAAAAGAAGCATGTGTTTCGGGACTGAACACAGGCGTGGTGCTACTCATTCTGAATTAGAATCTGAAGCTGAACCTCTATATGAGACTGTATATGAGCAGGTGGGTAGGGTAGAAAACCGTAAACCTCACTCACTGAAGGACAGGAGAAGATCCCACTGCTACAGTCGGTGCGGGGAGCTCTAAATTTAGGATTTCGCTCTGTAGTTATGGTCAGCATTGAGAACCTGTAAATGGTACAATGACAGACGTTCCCTGGGGCAGTGAGGTATAATGTAGGGTCCGACATCCGCTGTTGCATTTGACTGCCTTTCACAGGCTAGCCTTTCAGTGTGGAAGCCAGTGGGTTTGAGCCTTCATGATTTCACTAGTGTCTGAAAGCCTTTTTAAAAAGCCAGATCGAAAGTATATTTGTACATTTTAAATTATGTAATGCACACCACTTATTTTTGCTAACAGAAAAAAAATGTAGTCTAATTATTAATCTTAGTAATAAATGTATCATGATAAGTAACGGTTAAAAAGGTATAATAACAAAGTTTTATTATTGCAATAGACTGTTGACTTGTTCCTGTGTCACTGTATAACGTATAGTGTATGTGTGAACAGTGGTGGGGTTGTTGAAACTAGTGATGTGTGTTTGGACTGTCATACTGTTATTGATAGGGATGTGGACTTAAACCGCCTCTTGCTTTGATGTTTGGAAAAAAAAAAAAAGCTGCAAGATGTTGAATGCTTATTTCTCTCCCTTTGTCTTTTTTTTGTTGTTGTTTTTTTTTCTTAGATGTTCGTACAGTTGAGGGTTTGTCATAGAAGAGAGAATCTATATTAACATACTGTACTCCAAGCTTCGTATTAAGACATTACATCCCTATTGTGGCGACGAACAGTAGACTAGAGGAAGAGTCAGGTGATGCATTGAGCTTCTGCTCTCGAATGTTCTCGGGTTTTCTTCAACTGGTGCTGACGCCTGCTCCTTATCAAGAGGGAGAGTGAAAAGGAATGGGCAAGTGGTTTTGAAAGTGTTGTTGATCCATTTCAAGGACACGTGATCAAAGACTAATGTAACGAGGGGTAGTAGTTCTCCATTCCTTTGTGTTTAAGCCTCGGGGGATTAGCGTCGTGTTGCAACCTCTGTTGCTTTCCTCAGACTCCTCTCCTTACCCGAGCCTCTTCATGCGCTCACAAATACAAAGAGTTGGCCTCCCGGTAAATCTGTGGTGTGACAAAGCCTGTAATCTTATTGTTGCTCTCTTTCCCCTTTACTCCCGAACATTTACTCCCCTGTGCCAGAGGACTACATTCCACGGCCGTACAATCCCATCCGATCCTTCTGGGAGGCGTAAAAAAGATTAGAGCTGAAGGACAATATAGTGGGTCCTGCGATTAATTCAAGTATGTGTGTGTTTGGAAGGAATCAGAGCTGATCAGTGATAGCTTTGTCAGTATGCGGCAGGTTTATGTTGGAGGTTGAACAAGTCTGAAGGTTGATTGTGAGAATGGAAATCCATTTATAACTCACTATCTCTGCTGTCTGTAATGGATGTTCAGTTTGTGTATAAACTACACTCTTGAGGGCAGTTGAACACATGTTTACATAGCAGATGTGTTTGCCTCGCTTACAACTGAAATGTCATCAGCTCTGCTTTGCAAATATTAGCTAGTAGAGAAGTGACCTAACATGAGCAAAACCATTTGGGGCCTGTGGAAGTGAACGCCAGAAGGGATATGAAGACATTATTTATTTGGTCAATTCTTCCTCAACAGACATCTGTGTTACATAGCAGCAGGAAAGTCTTGTTTGCCCTAGTTCCATTAAAATGACTTGTTATATCGGATTGAAATAAAAGGGGGACTCAGCACACAGCTTGCTGCTAGCTGTGGTGTTTGGGTCTCAAGTAGGATTGTTACAATACCGACAGGTCTTTTTTTAATGGAAGCTGAAGAGCAAACATCTTACCCACAAAGTGATATGTGTCTGGTGAAGAAAAATAACCAAATGAACCTCAAAAGGTCAGTGTCTCCTTTTTTTTAAACATGGAAATAAAGGCGTATTCCATTTTGAGTAATCGATCAATATCCCTGATTTTGGTTGCTGTCTATTTGCAGTGGAAGGTAGCAATGGAGTGAGAAAAAGTCCACAGAAAGTGCCTTTCCTCTTGATGGTGCTGTAAATTGAAAGATAAAATGTAAAATCAAAATCTCCTTTTCAAGAACACATTGCAATGCAGGAATGGCTGCATTTTACACACACTCACTGTACACATTTGGTTTTTTTTTTTTTTTTTTTTTAGAGATGGCAATGCAAACTCGTGTATTTAGACATTAAGCCTACATAGAAACAGAATATTATGCCAAGTATATGGTTGTGGTTGAGCTTTCGCTTCCTAGTGCATTTAGTGTCTTGGACCAATGGTGTCGTTGGTACAGTGGACAGTGGAATGTGCGTTGGGGTGGGTGGGGTCATAGCTGACACTAGCGTGGTGTGTGTGTGACGCAGCCCAGCCCACAAATGACAAACATAGCACAGCACTTTAGAGACTGCCACTCTCACTTAGACACAGAGCCAAGAGGTTTCGATCTCTGTCCCTCCAGTTCCCTTCATCCTCCTGTTCCGGAGGAGGAGGAGAGGATTCAGACCTCAGTGTAAACGAGGAGTCGAAGGGATGTGTGTTACCAAACGAAGCAGTCGGTCATTAAAAGTGTGCCTCATGCTCTCGTGACTTTGTTGCTGGCTCGGTCGAGTCAGCTTGCTCTCGGGTGGTGGTTTTCCCTCTGGAACAGCCACTCAACACTTTTGTTACGGCTAGGGCTGGGTGTCAAAACATGATATCAGTACGCCCCAGATTTTTGCCATTGAAATTTTGAGGCATCCGAAATTTAAAAAAAAAAAAAAAAAAACTCCAGAACTTTTTACAATAATAGACTTTTGCACAGAGGAATCAAGGTTTTCTTCTTGAAGGGCATTTTTACAAAGGAAAGCAAAATAGTCTGTTTGAAAAAGCATGAATGACAGAAAATACTTTAGTCTGTTGCACAGTGAAGTATGCGTTCCTCCAAGTGTCATTTAAAGCAGGTATAGAGATGAAATCAACAAAACCAGTGTCAGTATTGAAACTCTCCTCACGATGCCCAGCCCTAGTAACAGCCCATGGCATTCTGTCATCGTAGTGCAATGCCCTGCCATGTGTCTTGTCCCTTATGGAGGGAATGTGTGCCCAGTAGTATCCCTGTCTTGAGCCGGTAGGGTGTCGACTGAAAACCGAGGGTGGTCTGTAGTTCTGTGGGTACCTTTTCAGTCCAGGGGGTGAAATCTTTCTATTACAAGAGATCTCAAAAAAAACACTGCACCTCAGTTACCTTGGTATGCTGCATATGTTATACTACATGAAAGAAAACTGCAAATTGCTTTTATTATGACATATAATGCTTGAGTAATGCCTGATTGCGATATTCTTATACAGTAACTATTTTAGAGTCAAAATAAGTATAACTGTAAAAATATTCTCTGTTTTGTCTTAACACTTATCCGATTTTGAGAAATTGTTCTTGAGCCGACTTTTATTTTGTTGTCCTATTTAAATGTGTTGTTCTTTAAATATATATATGAAATATATATATGCGGAATATTTTATGGTGTATTTATTGAGAGTGCGTTTAAGCGGCTGGAGTCTCCGCATCATATTGCAACATGGTGGGGGCGGAGCCAGGAGGATGAGGCCTTTAGCCCCTCCCCCTCCATGTTGACGCCTTATTCTCCTAAACACGCAAGCACAACAATATGGAGGGGGGTGCGAGGTGGAGGAAAAGCAGGAGGTGGATTTGACTTGTCAAAAAGCTGTGTGTCAAGTTCTGGTTGATGTTTACAGGTCAGCTCTCCCTCCTCCTTTATTCTTTACCCCTCCACTCTTCTTTTACCACCTGAGAAGGCCAAATGCCAACCCCCACATGTTGCAGCTCATCTCTGATGAAGGGAACCATTTCTGAACCACACTGACTTGAGTGTCGAATAGCTGACTTTTTTTTTCATCCCAAGCTGCTAACTGGTACGTTAGCCATGTAAATTCCCCCGAGCCAGTAAAGGGCAGGTGGGAGAGCATAAAACAAAGAAAGAAAAAAAAACTGCGGGGGAAGGAAGGAAATATTTTGGAGAGGCAGAATTCTTTTGGATTATGGTGAAATTTTTAGTGTAGGCGTTGCTTCTTTCCTCTTAAATTGTCTCCTGTCAAATTTTTTTCTTTTTTTTTTTTTTCTTGTGCCAGAGCATTTTACAGCAGAACAGGTCTCATTCCACGAGAAAAGACATGCCTCAGCCTTAAGTGCGTTCTTACTTAATCGCCAGATTTCTATGTGACTTTGAAATGCCTGTGTTGGGTAGCCTACCAAGAAAACAAGCCTACGTACTTGATCTGCCCTAATTCCCCAACCGGCATCGTCATCATTTCTCATGCCTCATGTAAACCACTAACATTTTTACAGAACCTAGTGAACTCTGATGTACGAACAAGTGTAAGCTTTCGAAAATTGCTCTGTCCCATTTGTACTGATGTCAAAACAGAACCAGGTCTGGGTCAAACTGTATTTGGAAACCATTCTTGGCATTTGTTTTAACCAGATGAGCAGTGCTTACTGCCTCAGGACAATTCAGATATTAACATAAATTCTGAATGACATGAAAACATATGCTAATTTGCCTTTTATACCCTTCCATGTGCTGTTGTAAACTCATTGGTCATTCTATTGTCATTAATTGCAAATCCAAAGAACAGTATTTTCAGATACAGTTGGACCTGGGGCCGGACAGGAACCTGGGGGCTCCCCGGAGTGCTGGATTACAGAGACCTGTGCCTGTATAATGAACCAAGGATGAATAGTGTTGTGATGAATTGCTGTTCTTTTCTTTCTTTGTTTTTTTTTTTTTTTAATTCTTCTGTTGGTTGTCCTTCACCCCATTCGAGGATCAGAGACATGGAGCTTTTGAGTGTTGTCAGTCCTGTTCCAAAGTAAATAGGCCCTTTGCCCATTAAGCCAAATAAATTTTGGTTAATAAATGTTTACTGTAATGTTTACTCCCATGGCTATCAGATGTTTAACCTGTTCTCATCCCATTAGCATTCCAATAATGACTACGAACCAAATATTGCAGAAGAGATTAGGCTCCTGATGCCACTTTTCCCTTGTACACACACAATGGTTTTGAAAACAGATACTTGACAGTGGTCAAGGATTTTCTGTGTACGCTGACTGTCCAGATTGTCAGGATTTTTTTTTTGTTTTTTATTCAATGTAGCATCACTCTTGTGTCAGTCTTATTTTAAACAAAAGATCTTGGGCTCTGATACCTCTGTGTGAGGCACCAGCAAACGGATGTATACGTCGAACAGTGAACCTTCACCACCAGATGATCCATGTCTCAGTCTGTGTTAGCCTATGTTGCACCGGCTCTGTTGTACCAACAGCTCGATTCCTTTCAGTTTTAAATGTCTTTCTTTTGTAACTCTCTTACAGGATGTTGGCCTTTTAGTGTTGCTTTGCTTCAGTTTGAAGTGTATCTTTGACTAATACTTGCAATAAAATGCTTTGCTTTACCTTGGTTGTCTTGGTGAAAAAGATAATAAAAGAATAATATACAAATAAAATATAGAATAAATATTCTGAATAGCACAAATCCTTCATCACATGAAAACACACTAAAGGAAATCTAACCAGACACTATTGCACTAAGAGGAGCAAACAAAAAACAACAAACAATTCCCCTGCGAGAAATCACCACCGCAATACTCCATAGAAACTGGAGGATGTCCTCGTCATCAAGGCGACAGACATATTTGGAACAACACAAGCGGACTGGGCAGTCCAGATTTGCGTGAAAGCTGTAGAAGTAAAAACAGTCAAAAATTAGAAAAATGTAAAGTGTCACCAGTGGTGAACAAAATACTCAATCCCAAAACACTGGACTCAAAGTATAGATAGTCCTTCTCGAATGTTACTCAACTACTCATGAAAGTTGCTCAGTCAAAATTTTACTTGAGTTAAAGTACAGTGGAGTACTTGCTTTTAAACATACTTAAGTATTCAAAGGTACAAATTACAACTCGTTAAGAGTTAAGACACTGACTGTCGATGAGGAAATCTGCTGAAAAGAACAAGCTTGGTCTTATTGATGACCTGCTCAGTCAGTAGGGCTCCCACACTCTCCCAACCCAACCCCCAGAGTCAGGGTGCTTACTTTTATACATGCATGCACAGAGGGGCATGCTGGGAGATGGAACGGCTTCCACACTCTCCCAACCCAGCCCACCCCCCTGAGTCAGGGTGCTTATCCCCCATGATCAGGTGCCTGTTTGGCCTATTCATTAATCCATACATGCATACTGTTTGCTCTGGATATAATTTCTTTTTTCTCTTTTCTAGTGTGAACACACTACATGCTTTAATGATCATGTTTACCATCTTAGTTCATATGTTAGCATGCTAACATGTTCTACTTACCACAAAACACATCTGATAGGAAAATTGACCTCATGGTGGCTCTATGGAAAGCCAGAGTTAACCAAGTTAATACTGAATATCACTGGGAATGCAGTTAAAAAACCCACTCACGTAGGTGTTTATTTCACTACACACTCAGACACCTAAACACACACATTGCATGAAAAAAGTGAAAGTGGAGGACCATATCCAAGCAACCAGTGAGAATAATCAGTAAATGTTCATCGACACCTGCCAACAACCAAACTGACACGCTCTCCTCCACAGTGCTGCTCCCACTAATGAGCTAAAGTGTTAACAGGTGAGATATCTGGGGTAGAAAGGAACAGTGTCTACCTGAGAAGCAGTGGGAGTGAGAGGGAGGTATTATCAGGCCTGTCACACTTGCCATGGTAACACAGGTGTTTTCATTTATTTTCCCTGATTGCGCCTCTTTGACTGTGTTGGTGTATACAAACCGTGGTATCGACAGGTCTTTCCCTCCCCCGACGCTGTGCCGCACCTGTTAGGGCACGATAAATTACACCTATATTATCCTTATTAGTACATGATTTCACAAGATTCCCAACAAAGCTCTGCGCAGCGTAAACCTGAACAGAGGTTTAATCAGCCACAAAAACACAAAACACCTGTGTGTGTGAGTGTGTGTGAGTGTGTGTGTGTGTGTGTGTGGGGGGGGGGGGGTTCTAAAAAGGACAGTTGCCTTGAAATAAACATAAAATTGTGATATTTAAATAGCTGAGATTCCTTTAAATCAGTTTTAAATGTTTTAGAGTTTTCAAAGAAAACATGTATGTATATGTTAGCCACAAAAGGCTGAAGTGCAGGATTTTTTTTTTCATATGTCCAGTGTCATTTATAGGCTGAAGAAAGTGCTGTCCTGAAGTATTATCTTGAAGACCATAAAAAGTAGCTATTTTTTCATTATGTAGCTTGTTTATGCCAGAATAAAATGACAAAAAGAATCAGAATTAAACTTTAAACACTCGCACTAAAATTGCTCAGTTTTTATTTGTTGGATTCACAAAAAATATTGTCCTACAGTGCAACACACAACAGAAACACAGGAGCAAGTAATGAAAAGAGGGGGTGGTGTGAATTTTCACATTTTTAATTTGGTAGCAGTCCTCCTGAGTCGCACTTTGGTTGGTGTCTGTTGCACATCTTCTTAAATAAGTATATTAACACAACACTGTTGAAATAAGTATTAAAAATACTTTATAGTATTAAAATGCTGAATTGAGACATTGGATTTGATTCATGGCCACGTAGCCCTTCTCTTTCAGCTCAATGACATCTCCATTTAAAATGATTTATTGTGGTTTAAAGTTTCCAAAACAAATAGGAAGAGTATTTTCTTGTCGCACATACACTTCTATCACTACAGGTTCACTGGTTAACTCAAGTGAAGCTGAATTAAACCTGTTTGTTTTCTGAGAAACTGTGCATTTGTTCACTTTTAGAACATCAAAATGCTGCGACAAACTCAGGAGGCATGAAGCTGTAGCACAGAGTAATGAGAGAACAATAGCAAAGCAAACGATCACTGCTGAGCAGGAACACTTCTCATCATTAAAAACGTGGAGAGATGGGTGCTCTGTGAGAAACCAGATACTCTGCAGGGCGGGACTCAGCACTGATTATGTTCACATCCTAACTGTCAGGAGCAGCTCAGTCCTCCTGCGCCCTGCTACATCCAGCTGACAAAATGACGGCGTTAATTTCCGTACATCATTTAAATAAAGGAGAGCCACTGTTGAGTCAAACAGACGCCTCTCAGAAAATGCACTGCTGTGTAATTTCAAGCGTGTGGCATTTCCAGCCAATCAGTGAAGTCAAAGCAGGTTTTCCACTAAGATTTTTGTTCAATAACTAGTAAATAGATACAACAACAACATGAAAACACCAGTTACAACACGTAAAGTGGTGTCTGCTGATTTTTTTCAGCCACTTGGGGGCAGCGGAAAAAGCTTTAAACGCAATGGTTACATACCACAATCATCTTCAGTGGTATTTCTGTCATCTTGCAGATATCTACCATCTGCCAGAAATGTTTGGGGGTGAAAGCAATTTCTACAGACTGCTCCAACCACCGGGACTTAATTTATTTTCAGTGAAGAAGAAGCAGAGCAGCACTGCTAGATATGATTATGAGAGTGAATCAAAACATGGGTAGTAAAACTAAAAAATAAAAAAAGGGGGAGCACAAATGGGGAGCACAAAGTCAGGTGATAATTCTGTGTGGAAACATCACTACAAGTGCCACATTTTATATTTATATAAAATGTTAAAAATAAATTATATTATATAAGTCATTTTTTGACAAGTTGTTCAAACATTTTATCTTGTAAAAAAAAAAAAAGATGTAGGTCAGTTAGGGATTTACCAACCACTGTCACCAAGGTATGAGGAACCTAAAAATCACAGTCAAGTCCAGCGGCTGTTTTTGGACAGAGGTGTTCTTTCATTAATTTCCGAGGCTGCAGTTTGTTGAATTGTACGCCAGGCGTCACTTTGAAAGTGGTTCAGTCGGTGATGGTGAGGATTTGTCAAGTTTGTCTGAGAATCTCTCCCTTGCCACATTATACTATTTCACAAAGTCAACTACTGATGCAGCAGCAATTCAAGCAGGCAACACTTTATCATAATTACCAAAGCAGCTACATAACTGGTTCTAATTAAAATAAATACCAACTGGAAGTACGTGTCAGGTTTAATACATGTCTTAATCACCATTTTTATAAATGAGTTTGCAAAGTAACTGAATGTACAAACAGATCTGATAGCCACTGCCTGAACTGCACAGGTGTCTCTCATACAGCTGATTAGGGGAATGAAACACAAAAGTAAAATTCTCTCCCTCTTTTGTTTGCTCTTTCTTTCCCAAAAAAAGGTTGATTGACTGAAAACTATTTTCTAAAATGAATATGAAATACAGTGTTACATGTGCCCTTTGATGGTGTTTCTTTGTTCATTTGCTCTCTCTTTTTTCCCCTCTTGCTTCTTGCCCACATCTCTGCAGGTGTCCTTGATTATCTAATGATGATCGGATACACCTGTAGCACCTTGACCAGGCAGCTATAAAAGGAAGCATTTGGAGAGAAGGAGCGGGAGCTCTTTGTTTGAGGGTGTGTGTGCTTGCTTCTGAGTGGTCGCAGTTTTGTTTTGTTGGAGGGGAAAAAAAACAAACAAAAAACAACCCCACTCATCTGTTTTATACTGAATGAGAGTTGAATAAATGCTCTCACTTCGGACTTTGCAGCAAATATGCTGCAGATCACCTAATTTTCACTGTCAAACAAAACAGATTTGGGGTTTAAAATTCAGTGAAGCGGCTTTGTCAGGCTGGCAATGAGATCAGTTTTTTGGGGACTCTGTGTCCAGTCCAGACACAGTGTGATTATATAAGCGTTAGACAGCTTTTATTTATTCAGGATGTCTCATTAAAAATAAGATTTTTGCAAGAGATATATTGAGATCAAATCCCAAGATGACATAAGACAAGTCAGTCGGACATGAGAAACCTCTTCACATGGACCTGCTGTTTAAAACAGAACTTTTAAGGGCCTCAGAAATGAGTGTCTCTAACTTCAATTTGTTTCATCCCAGTAGTGAAGCGAACAGTTCCCCGGTTCAGAGTTGGTGTAGGAAACCTTCCAAGCTAAAATATCCTCTGATCCAGTGTCATGACTGTTCACTTGAAAGAAAGGATAACAATTTACACAATACGTGGTCTGTCTTTTCCTGCTGTTTCTACACCAATCATTGGCTTGGCTCAAAATCCCCTGCAGTTCCACCTCTCAACAGGAGTGGGAGCAATTCACCAAAAAACTAAATAGAAAAAAAAAAGTCAGGCCTGGTGAGGAAAGGATGAGGTGCTGTGCACTCTGTCAGGGCTCACATACAATATGTACAGTGTATGTTTGAGTGTTTTGTGAAGAGAAGCCAGAGATCGGGCATCTTTAGGACATCTGTTTTTAAAAAATAAATATGTGGGCATGAAGATGCAGACTTGTGGAGAATTGTGCTGTCAAGCCAGAAGTACTTTTTTTTTTTTTTTTTTTTTTTTTTTTTAACATCACAGGGCATCTGTGTTCAAATTCTGTATCTGGAATGTGACATTTTCATTTTACCTCTCACCTCTGCCATCGCTCCTGTCAGGAGGGCGGATGATATACAGGAAAAACAACCTGACTCAGTCTGCACACCACTATCTCCTCTGTCCCATAGATGACAAATGACCTGGTAGCGCAGGGAGTTATCACAGGCGTCAACCTGCAAAAGAGGATCCACCAGCTGCAGGAGGCCATTCCAGCACAGGAGTTGGCCTCCGTTGGGCAAAGTCAGCAACAAATATTGATTTAATAATATCCCAATCTTTGTATGTAAGCATAGTTTGTGATTGACTGTCTGCTGAGAGAATATTTGGCTCCTTTTTAAAGGTTTCTGGAAAGGGAACTCAACCACATCTTTTTTTCATGCACTTTGATTAAATTTTATGAACATCTTTTTTTTTTTTTTTTTTTTTTTAAATCTGAGCCAAAATGACATAATTTATGGACTAGTTCAACATGCTGACAATTATTATCTGCTTTCTTACTGAGAGTTAGATTAGAAGATCTATACCACCCGTGGGTCTGTCCAGCAAATATATGGTAGATGGTTTTCCACCCCGCTGGGCCACTTTTGTACAGTTTGAGTGGTTTCCACCCACAAAAAAAATGTCAGGCTTTATTTCAATAAATCTTCCCCTCCTCTCTTCTGATTAGTTTGATGTTGACATAACACTACGTTCAGTGAGCTCAGCCTTGTAACTGATAACCATCAAAACCAAATGTCATTTCATGATTAGCTAAGATGCTAAGCCAACTGTTTCCTGGCACTAGATTCAAACTGACCTTACAGATGAGAGAGTGGTATTGATCTCCAAACTCCAAATAAAGTTGATACTGCAACAGCAAATACATCCTGTTGTTGTTAAAAATGTACTGCTTCTTTCATTTTTAAAAACAAACAGAAAAAATGTCAGCTCTAAACCTAATCCAACCAGTGATTGTTTTCTACTAAACATATTTGCTGTTCTAACTCTCAGCATGAAAGCAAATAAACACTTCCCAAAATGTCACCCTATTGCTCAAAGGACTCAGAGGCTCCTAGCAACATTCTTAAATTATGAAACTGCCAACTCTGACTATAAATAGCTAGTCACGCTTTTCTCTAATCTCACAAGACCACCCATTCTCCTTTTGTTAGCCCTTCACTGACCTTTATCTATAAACATGAATACGTATAGTTCTGGCAAGGAAATCCAGCTGTGATAAGAGTAACATGGCTGGAATGCACAGAGACGCTGAATAACTGGGGGTCAACAGAGGGAAGACTGGCCGCTGACGGTTCTCATGGATGTGTCATGGATCAGCGCGCTGCTCTATACAGCTCCACAGAGAGAGAGTACAATGCACCCCATAAACAAGTGTGCGTGCGCGTGGAGCTGACTGCAGAGATGGTGGTAAGATAATAAGATAATATTGAGCTGTCAGGGGTCAGCAGACAGTCTTTTCTATTTTATGGACTGTGTGAATTATGATGGACCATTCTAACAGTTTGTCCTTCCCAGCCATTATTCAGTTACTATACTCTTGGGCAATGCATCTATAATGAATTTGATTATCTACAGATCATTTTGATGGAGGGTTAAGCAACAAAATTAACAGTAAAGGGCCCTCTCCACTATTTTCTCAACCAATACATTAAACTAACATCACCTAATCACTTTAAGCCATGATAGAGGTGTGGGTAGTGCCAATCTGTTGGTTCAGACTGTCCAGTCTCAAGTCTGAACAACTACTGAATGCTTTGCCATGAAATTTGGTACAGACGCTCATGGTGCCAAGAGGATGAAGCCTAATAATTATGGCCATCCCCTGACTGGTCAATATAGCACCACCATCAATCCAAAGTTTCAATTTGTCTGATACTTTGGTTGCTGGCTTCCAAAACTAATGACATTCACTTCAGCCTCAGCTGTACTATGTGTTTAGAGCCAATTAGAAAATGTTACCATGGTAACACGCAACACTAAGATGTTGAACATGGTAAATAAACTAACATGCTAAACATCAGCATGTTAGCCTTGTCATTTTGGGAATGTTGGCATTCATCTCAAAGCACCACAGTGTGTGAGTACAGCCTCACAGGACTTCTGTGGCTGTGGACTTGTTTTTAAAGCAGCAGCTTTATGGAGCAATATCTGGGTTACAGAGTGAAATCATGTTTGATGTTTTTGACCTTTTCTCTGCAGATGGCTGTTGTGGGCCACTATACTCCAAAATGGCATGGAGTGAAGATAATTGAGCTACTTTTGGGGAACTACAGACTTTTTATGAACTTTTGTGGGAGAAAACTATTTCTATTGTAGACCGAAATTTATATTTCAGTAATTTTTTTCCATTTAAAGATAAGGCTGGCAATATTCTGCTTTTTGTTACTGTCAACAAATGCCACAAAATGACCAAATACAACAATGAATCTGTCAGTCCCCAAGCCCCAGTTTCATCTAACTGAAGATGAATCTTCAGAAATGGGTCATGAATATTTACTTAATTTTCTGAAGATGGCAAAGTGATTTCCTTAATGAGTTCGGCATTGCAGCTCTTAGAAATGTTAACTTGCGCAGTAGGTAGCATTGTATTTGCTGGACTATTTAAAGCCACAGGTTTGTTGATATTGAGTACAAATGTTTATGCAAAATAGCCCACAATGGCAGCTTCATTGCTGCTATAGAAAAAAATCAAGCTTTGGCTTAAAAAATAACTTATTAGGGTCAGTTCATTTTTGTCTTTGGTCACTGAATCAGATTTGTTGACAACAATACAAATATAAAACATCACCAAGTATATTGTTTAAGAAAAATGCCATCCGTGCCCTGAGGAGCTGTAAGGATTTTTTTTTTTTTTAATATTTATCATATGGGACCAGCTTCAGAGGAGGCTCTGCAACTTGCAGGTTCAGCTCCACATGATGGATGTGACTATGCTGCACCTCCATCTCCTCTGTAGTCTGATGGGAGGTGCATGAATGCAAGGGAGCACAGGGTACACTAACAGTACAATGAGAGCAGTGCTAACGGGCTTTTGACAGGGAGGTTTTGGCAGAAATCTGGGTAAGGCAGCAGTTTGAGCAATGTTCTGCCCTCCTTTAACGGTTATACTGTCAAAAAAAATGCTCTGGAGAGGGATAATCTGCACTTGGCAATGTATGTTTTACATACTGCCTGCATTTTCAGCTTTGGAGGCGCATGTCAGGCTGACATGCTGCATTTGTTTCATATAGGACAGGAGCATTTGTAGGGCAGGTATCATAACAAACTCTGAGCAAGCCTGACATCAGTAGTGACTGATCTGTATTCCACTCCTGTCACTCCAGTTTTCATTCCATTTTCATAATGTTTCATCATTGTCTTTTCCACCTCAGGATTTAGCCTCAGGGAGCAATAAGCTGTATCTACCATTCTTGTATTAGAATTAAGGTCTGGCAGTATTGAGGACTTTTGCTGCTGCAAATGGAGTGGCTTTTTTTTTTTTTTTTTTTTTTTTTTTTTTTTTTTTTTTGATATATTTGGAGATATTGGCATAGAAAGCAAAAAATGATCTTTGGTTAAATCTCCCAGAGGCATGCCAAAACTTTCATGGCAGATGTTCAATTGCTTTTTCCTCCCACACCTGATATAGCTTGTCCTCTATCTGACTCATGGTTCTTTTGGTTCCGTTTCCTCCATGTGGTCCAATGTAGCTCTGCGGAGCACAGCCATAACACAGCTGGGGGTTGAAGGGTTCATTTCTTATGCAAGTTAACATCTCTAGAGTGGATCGTAATGCATCCAGTGTGTTATCTGCCGCTCACAATCTGCAGTGTCTGGATGAATACCAAGAACATTTCAACAAAGGGAAAGAAATACAACAAAACCCAAATGAACAGGAATCCCAGAAGATAAATTTACCCTCAGAAATACATAGTTGTATACACAATGGGATGGGACCACATTACACTGAAAGCACAACATATCAAGCTGAATTCGAGCATTCAATGCCAAATCAGCGAAAAACCGCCTGCACAGTATTCAATTTTATTTTATTAAATCATTTATGCATTTTTGTCCGTTTCTAACAGATAAAACTTGATTGTATTAATGGGTATCCTAAGAGAGCCAAAACAAAACACAGAAAATTATGAGAAATATTATTTACCTGAACATTTTTTGTGGGGGAAAGTTTAGACTCTCTGATCCATCACCAGGTGAACTAATTTAATTTAAAATAAAAAAAATAAGCAAACATTTACTATGACCTTTTCAGAACATTTTTTGTGACCACTCTTTATCTGCATCGACAATAGAGAAATAACTTGCTGTAGCAGAATGTGGCTAGACAGCAAAGCCAGACATCAATAACCAATTTCATTTTCCCTTCTGAAGTATTCACAGCAAATACCCTGCACATCATTCTAGTAGCTGATCCAACTTCAAAGAGGGTGTCATGGACTGTATAGGTGCAGTAAGTACACAAACACAACTAAACAACAAATTTTAGTACATGGACTGCATCAGTCCAGCTGGACTAACATGATTATCTACTGAAATACTGTAAATAAGAATTGAGTCAGTAGTGGAAACCTCTATCTAACTAAGTGCTTTTACTGAAATACTGTACTTCAGTGCAAATGTTCTACTTTTTACAGGGTGTAGAATATACACTCTCTGGGCAGTGCTCCTTCTTCATCCTCTCATGTTGGACTGAGGACAGACTGGATACTACAGTGACTCAGTATTATCATGAGATGGGCTGGGGCTAGCTGGTTAGAGGTAGAGAAAAAGGAGCGAGAGCTGAGGCTAAACAAAGGTTAAATTTGGTGTTGCTGCCTGTAACCTTTATTGGAGGAGTGTTGAGCTCACTGTATAGCTGTGAACCAACAAAAATAGCGAGGGCAGAAAACTAATCAACATCTGCAGTAATGGGGAAAAGAGTCTCTGAAGGGATTTTATTATGAAGGCAATACAGTACATTTAAATACATTATACAAGTGTACAAAATGATCATTACATTTGCTATTAAATACACAGTGTCAGGTGAAGCCCAGCAGGAGGCAGTCTAAAGACACTGCTGGTACTTCAAGTTGAATATCCATTTTTAGATATTTTTTATTTGCCAGCAAGCAGTTCACTCTTCACATTGTTCCACTGCAGTGTAAGGTCATACTGCTCACAGGACAGGAAGTTCCTCCCTCACGGTTCAGTTCATTCCCTGTTCTCCTCTCTTAGACCTTTTTTTTTTTTTTTTTTTTTTTCCCCCTCTTAGATGGAGTCATCCAAACGTTCGTGCAGACTCTCTCCTCTGTTATTGCGCCTGTGTCTCCTGAAAAGAAACCAGCAGTTAAATTTAGATCAAACAGCACTGACAAAGCGTACACTGGCTTGAGTAAACATGATTGTAGTTTTGTTAGCACACACGACCTGGTCTGTCATGCCCCATGTGTGTCACATAGTGTGTGGGAGGACTCTAGCGGTGTAGCTTTCATTTTGTACCCTGAGTTTTTTTTTCTCTCCTCTTTAAAGCAGCTACTACCACTGTCTTGTTTCCTCTCAGTGTATGGCTTTATGATGAGAACATAGCCTGAAATGAGATTTCTGTCTGTGCCTGCCACTGTCCGTGTGCATTACTGTACCACCACAGCAGAAATGCCAGCCCTCCTCCAACCAGCAGCAGGAGGACGAGACACACTACAGCTGCCGTCGTCCCTCTGCCCTCTGTTTCACAAGGTGCTGTCAAGTAAGGAAAAGACAATGAGATGGGGGCGTAAAAACACAAGTCATCTGACATGGCTGCTCCAAAAGGCCAGAAAGGTCCACCGCAACAAGTCTGTACAGTCACTAAACTGACTGGAAGAGCAAGAGCTAACAGGAGGTATCCTGAAATACCCTGACTGTCTTTGGATCATCACCCCTCTTGGCAGATACGAAGAATTGCATTTGTCTCGCCTGTTTAGCAGCAGTAGCAGTAGTGGCGGTAGTGATTTATTGATCGCACTGTGGAAAATCCTTTATCACTGAAACACCGCCAGTGATACAATACACAGAACAAAGTGCAATCAGGACACAGCTCAGATAGACCATAAGCCATGGTATAAAAGAGCCAGATTTCTGAATATCCATGACACAACACAGTGAGCTGACTTCAAATAAGATGTCAAGAGGCACAGCCACCTTTTCATCCAATCAATTATTTTACACAAACAAGGATTAAACATTACCATAATCGCACAACATAAGTATTTGGCCAAAGTAGAAGTTACTCTGTGTCTGGAAGCAACATAGACTGAGTGAACTAAAAGAGTAAAGTTGTGGGCTGTAAACCGAAACAATTAGCTGAAAGATGCTAAAACAGTCGGTAGAGCTGATGGGAACAGCAAAGTCAGGTGGAATTACTCACTATTTGAGTGACTGTTTATATTAACAATGGGGAAAAATACTCACATTAATCTGTGCAGCTTTATGTAAGGTAAATAGTACAGTAAATGGACTTAATCTCTGCAAACTGTGCACAGGTCATACATTTCTAAGCACAGTGTTACTAATTCTGTTCAGGGGCACACCACGAACAATATAGTGTGAAAATCGTACCTGCAGTGAAAGTGGCAGAACTGTAGCCCAGTTTGTTGGTAACCATACAGGTGAAGTGGCCACAAATCGGGTTCATGGTCACAAACAATGTCGTTCCGTCTTTGGAAACTGTTCCTACAGTCCTGGTGATGGCGACTCTCTCGTGGAGCCAGCTGAAGTGTGGGTCTGTCCCCCAGGCCTCGCCACAAACCAGAGAGGAGTGCGACACGTTGATGCTGACAGAGACGTGGTGCACTGCCTCTGGAAAGACAATATGAAAATAGGTGATAAGTGTGGAGGTAAAAATTTATAGCTTTATAGAAAGTAGATGAGATATGAAGTGTTCAGGTATGGGCATCTATCAGTTATAAAATAAGAAAAATGGCACATGGCTGTCCAAAAGGGACTAAGACAAAGAATCATGAGGCGTTTAATGCTGTCAGGAGAAACTGGCTCAGTTTCAGAGACAATAATGAGACCAGAGAGTGAGGCATAATGTCGGAGAATGGGATGATGGAAACCCTGAAAGCTGAGAGAGCAGATGTAGAGAAGAGAGGAGCTGATGAATTGATACCATTTGAGCAGACAGATGAGAGTAAAAGCAAAGAAGCTCTGACAGAAAACTAGAAAGCTACAGCGAGACCAAAATTATCTAGAGGCACAGAAACAAAGAGAGAGACCCACAAAGCGAGGCCTATAGGCAAATTTAATTTCAAATGTTTCATTATTAAATGAGACATTCGCTGTCTGAGAGAAACAATGCCTGCTGGCATGAAATTAAAGCACATTCATTATACCATTGGTAATTGTGGGAGTTAACTCTAGAAAGGTCAGCTGATGAGTATTTGAAATATTTCTGCTTTCACATTATGCTGAGGTGTGCGTGTATGGGACTTATATTATTTACATTAACTTTTGTTGTAAACTTTTCAAAAATGTTGCAGCAGAACAGTATTTATATTCATATCTCCCTTGTTCCGCTGCCATCTGTTGGCAGCCCCAACATCCACTGACCTTCCCAACCGTGTGACTTTCTCTGGGCTCGTTTTGATTGTAGAGGACAGAATCGTCTTTGATAGCAACTGCAACTACTGATTATTTCAATTAAATGTTTAGTCAGTAAAATGTCAGGAAGAAAGAAAAAATGCCTATCCTAATTTGACAGTGTCCATGTTGTTAATTTTGTCTGAAAAACTGTTTTTTTTTTTAAAAAAACAAGGGGATTTTAAAAGATTGCTTTTTGCAAGGTCAAAAATGTCTTGTGAAACCTCAACAATGAATTGAAGATGAACAAGAAGCTCTCACAGAACTTTGAACATATATTTGAACTTCAGTAGTTTCTGTGAAATCCCTGAGAAAACCCTTAAATTCAAGGCAAAGTGGGCTGCCGATGGGCAGCTGTTTGCAAGAGGAAAAAAAAAATCCATCAAAGCAAGACTATGTAAGAAAAGCTCCAAACAGCTCCAGCTGTTCGCTGGACTTTTGAGTGAGACTGTTTTGTCAATGAAGAAATTCAGGTTAAAATAATCTGAAATGTTCGTCATTTCCAACTGATAATTTGATAGGAGGGCAACTTAACGCTCAGTTTTAGCTTGAACATGCCTCTTTGACAAACTAAAAAATAAAAAAATCCATTCAGTGTGATTGCTTGTTGCCTTGAGCCTTGAGGGATGTGGTGTACCAGGGGACATCAAAGATTTTTTCTTTATAGATTCTTTTTTCCAGTTTATAAGAGAGTGAAGAAATTACCTTCTGTTGTAATGGACACTGTAGGATGGGACCAGGATCAGCTGATAGCATGATAAAGTGACTATAGTTAAAATTGATTTATCTTGTGTCAGTTAACTGCCCGATTAGCTGACTAACTGTTGCAGCAGAATCT